>NC_139710.1:18615759-18800759 GCF_964188405.1 Protomyctophum parallelum | reverse complement strand
TCCACCTGGTCTGGACTACGTGTCCATGCTACAACAACTGGCTGCCCACCCAGACGCCTCCCGTGGCTTCATCAGAGCCCTCAGTGTGGTGCTGGGACAACATCTAAAGCACCCCTCCACCAGCAAACTGGTCAAGGTGCCTCATGGAATTACACACCATTTGCTTATAGTGACAATAGCCGATCTACAACCCCTCACATCGTAGCACGTTGTGAGCTTGTAGATCGGCTATTTTTGCACGACACCGTTGTGCAATGAAGTATAAAACACTTAATTGAATGAATGAATGAATAAATATATAAGATAATTGCAGCCCTAAATAAAATAGCATTTGTAACTGTACAACCCAGTGAATATAAATGTTTCAGTGCTATAAACTTGAGTGTTTCCCTTTGTGTGTGTGTGTGTGTGTGTGTGTGTGTGTGTGTGTGTGTGTGTGTGTGTGTGTGTGTGCGTGTGTGCGTGCGTGCGTGCGTGCGTGCGTGCGTGCGTGCGTGCGTGCGTGCGTGCGTGCGTGCGTGCGTGCGTGCGTGCGTGTTTATATGCACCTGTACAATTAGTCTATTCCCAATATAGAGGAGACGACAGAGTTGGGCTCCCCGGAGCCAGAGGGAGAGGAAGGGGAGGCCCCCTGTGGTGTATCCATCCCTGCCCTCCTCACTGTCCTCTGCCATAAAGAACACAAAGCAGAAGGAGACTCTGGCTTCCACCAGGGACGCAATAGCCAAGAGGAGCACACTGAGGTACAACATAAAGCCTGATTTGTATTTGTTGTACGACGGTGTCCTGTGCCAAATATAGCTGATCTGCAAGCTTAGTGAGCTTGAACATTTGCTATTTTTAGTACTAGATTTGACCTTCAAATCTATTTTAAAGTGGTCACCACTCACCATATAAGGGAATGTTACGTTTGTGGCATCCAACATAAAAAAACTAAACAAAAAAAGATACTATAAATAAAAACCAGTATATCTTAACCTATAATTTACTTTTTGTCTGCTGTTCTACTGTGGTCATGGGTAGCTGACTACTGTATTCATTTATTTTTCTGGGTTCAGCTGCAGGCATGTGGATCTACTGTATTTAGGCCTACTATATGGAAATTGATGCTATTATGTGACATTTAGCTCTGTGTCTCTGCTTGTCTCTAGGAGTTGGCGCGCATATTTGGAGAGCTAGGTTATACACCAGAAGACGCTGTTCCCTTCTCAGTCTTCTCACAGCATCCTTCGGCCAAAAACCTGATAGAGGGCTGTCAACGCTACCAGCTCATAGTATGTTTATAGTCTGTATTAGTGGTTTTCAACTTTTTGTGCCCAAGGTTATACCCAAAGGACAAGTCAGAATATCAAGGTGACAATGCACATCATGACACGTTGAGAGCTTGTAGAATAAATACATTTACAATATTGTCACCTATAATTACACCTATATATATTACATACCGCCAGGTTGGAAGTACGGTGGTCAAAATATATTATTGTAGCTGTAGAGTATGTCATTTGGCTCTGTATTTGGAAATAGCTGCACACAAAGTACTGATATTGACATTGAAAATTAGAAACAGCAGATAACAAGGCTTTGTCCTGAAATTCTGTTTCTCAGGCTCGAGATTCACGTTTGGTTGACGTTGAAGAACTGAATAATTTAGTTATTTTTTATACCACCAGATCACTCACTGTGGTGACATGGTTTTCATATTCATACAAATATTTTTAGTTCATAGAAGGAAATATGTAATAAATTAAATTGTATCTCTCTCTCTCTTTCTCCCCCCCCCCCCCACAGGACATACACAGAGTATTCCGAGCTACTCAGAGTGAAGAAGAAACTCAGAGCTCCACAGTTTCCTGAGTAGTAACTCTTACCCTCAACATTATTAATATGCATGGACATGCATGAACTAAAAATACATTCATAGACCATTAGACCATATTACAGTGTCAATTTGCTCTGGTCATTTTCATAGCTTATAATTTACATGATATGAAATCATCTGGAAATCAGTCAATATATTTCTCTATCAACAACAAACACATTTTTATATATATTTTAACAGATCATTAAAGCCATTTAATTGACTCAACCTTTATTGTATTGTGGCTGATTGATGAGGAATGAACTGCCAACTTTATTATTGAGGTGCCAACAATGCCAGTGATGACAGCACTGACCCCAGTCTGCTATGTCTTTCTCTCTGATACACTCGAGCAGTCTTTCTCACTGACTTGTTTTTCGAATGACCTCTCTGACTCAACCAAACGTTGGTTCGGCTACAATGAGCTCTTTGTCCAGCCTAACCTACATGTCAAGCCTGACGAACCAGCAACAGCCCACCAGCAGACCCAAACGCGTATTGGACTCCATTCATCGTGGATGTGTTATGCCAGCTAGTCTGTTCAGCTGTGACTTGCTGCCTGTCCACCCAATTAACTTGAAATGGGCACTGACTGAAAGGAGATAAAAGTGGAATTATAAGCTTTCAGCTTTGCCGCTTTCCAAATGTAGTTCAGTGTTGTGATCTCCTAAATGAAGAATGGATGGATGTAATAACAAATTGCAAGCAATGTGAGAATGGTGCATTCAACAAATATTCCACTAGCTGTTGTATACAATCGTTGAAATCTATTACAGGCATGTGATGCGCCATCCTGTGAGAGGGTTATCTAATAGTCCAATAAACAGGCTGTACACTTAAAATTATGGATTCACAAGGTCTGGCATTTATTGATTGCCCACAATTATCCCAAATTGAATGGTCATGTGATATACATATGAACAGCAAAGACATATATGAAAGCAAATACGACCTGTTACATCACAAATCAGATTCGATCATATCAGTCCACAGATCTGGGGGCCCCGCGAAGCGCAGGCCAGAGGGTTAGTCTGTCCTGGAGAATTCTGACGTGTCACTCTTTTCTCAGACGCTATATAGGAATCTCTCTGTCACTGAGTGACCTTGCATGCGCACAGCTCGGCTGCACACTCTTAAAAGTAATGGTAACTGCTTAAAGGGTCTACTTTCCCCCATCACATGCACTGTTGTGGTGCTGGTTGCACCTGTCGTAACACTGTGATCATTCCTATCGGGCAATATATTGATGTCAAACCAACCATATCTTACGATCGATACAGAGTACCGAACCGATGCATACCGGTGTGGAATTTAAACAAATCTAGGACAGTGGTTCTCGAAGTGGGGTCCAGGGGCCCTCACGGTTCCTTGAGGGGCATCCAAATGGACCCTTACAGGTCTGTATCCTCTGAGAGTTATGTTTAAATGTTTGAGAACCACTGATCTAGTAATAACTACAAATTCCATTAATTATTGTTAAAGTGCAGCTACAACTTAAGTTAGTAAAATTGTAATGTAAATAGTACGGTAAGAGTATGAAACTGTCGTGCAACATCAACTGAAGCATGTCAATGAAATATCATGTGATACTCACCAATACCGATACCAGCATTTTAGCTTTTTCGGCATCGGAAATCGGTATCGGAAACAACTCTACTGGGCCAGGCTACCTAAAAATTACGGATAGCGGAATACAGCTACTATAGAACAGGCAATAGAGACCAGGCAATTACAAAGCACCATTTAGAAGAAGATCACACCTCCCCCTTCAATACATTCTTCTCACGCCCAACTTGTCACATACTGATGAATGGTCAGAAGACCCCTTGGTATCACTGGGTCAACATGCTGTACACTTTGTAGGAATAGAGCATGTTGTTACCCCATTACACAAAATGTACTGGATTCAGCATTAAATATCAAACGGTCTGAAAGATGACTTTGGTTTAAATAGTTTTGTTGTAAATGTGTGAAAATGACTAAGTTAATTATAACTCAAAGCATTTCGTAATGAATATGCATGCCAAATATTAAAAAGTAAATGTGTAATTTTTTGAGATCCAACAAAATAATTGACTTAGCCTTGGCCTATATAAGACTTTACTTATTCCCTATTTAAGTACTATGCTGGATATGTCACTATTTAAATAACTGTTTCTCACAAACAAAAAACAAGAATAATTTCTTCCATTATTTCCGCTCAGACTTTGGAATGTGGCTCTGGAACACTGTAATAGAAGTCACGCTGTTGAATGAATACATTTAAAATGCCGTTCAATTCAATTTAAAGACTGTTTAGGTTTTATTGTTCATACAGATTCAGACATAATTGAAAACTGACACAATCTGGCAAAAACAGGCACAATCAGCATCTTAACCAGCTCAGTTGGTGCAAAAATAAGGACACTATATTGACACACAGTGTCAATATACTGTAACTGACAGAATATAACTCAGAATTATATTAACACTTGTTAACAGTTTGTTTACAGTTTATTCTATTACATTACAACATATTAATGTAATGTCAGAACAGTATGTACTTTTTCCCTTTGTCTTTCCAGTTTTACAAAGGGGGGAGGGGTCCATCCCTACCCCCCCCCCCCCCCCCCCTCTCTCTCCCCCTCTCTCTGTATTTCTGTCTCCCTCCCTTTCATTGCTGCTGCAGGTCCGTTGCTACTAGATATCGGACTGTATGACTTCTAGATCTAAGACAATTCAAATCACAACCTCATTCAGACACACGCACACGCACACACACACACACACACACACACACACACACACACACACATACATATCGTTTTGCTTTCTACGGTTAAGGACCTGCAGGCTGCATCAGAACTGAAGCATGGAAGTTTACATGTTCCATCAGTAACTAAACTGGATTTATCATAACAGGTGTATTATTATTATTATTATTATTTAGTTTCTGACCCAATGGTCTGTGTATTGAGTAGGATCTGAAAAGCCTGCTGTCCTCCATCAGAAAGAACAATATCAGGATTCATCTTCAGCTCACAGAAAAGGATTAGCAGGAGCGTAAGCCTTTTTTTTCTTTTTTAAATTGTGTTTTTTTTTGTTTTTTTTGGTGAATGTTATAGGTAGGCCTACATTTTCATGGGACTTAATTGTGTTCACTTTCTGTCTCCATTTCAAATCTTTTTTCTTTCTTGTCCAGACCACGTGTCTTAGGACACTAGTATCTATCCCATGCACTTAACTGGATTTTACTACTCGGATACACACAGAAAAGAAGACTTTTGCTACAATACTGAACTGTCTTTGAGAGGACATTGGTTGCCTGTTCTCTGTGTTGAACTTTAGTGACATGGCAATCTCGTTTTGGGTCATTTCTTTCCTCTGGACGGTCCCTGGCTTCCTACAGTCTGCCAAGATCCTGACCGTCTGTCTCATTGGTGAGTGAGTTACAATGCTGTGGAACTGATCAGCTGGTGTGAAAAGTCATCATTATCGCCCTCACCATAAAGGGCGAGGTCAATTGGGTCCGCCTTGGTGACAGCAGACTGCTGGGTGAGCGCTGGCGCTTTGGAATGGGGGGTCAGATCAACATATCTACCTGGGTGACAGCAGACTGCTGGGTGAGCGCTGGCGCTTTGGAATGGGGGGTATAAGATCTTAATTTTTGGCCCTGTTTTTGCCGGCTGCCGGGCACGGCTGCACTAATAACTTTGGGGCAGGCCTGTCTATAGTTTAAATGGACAGGTATCCGTCAAAAGGGAGACATTGAAGAAGAAGGATGGATGGGGAATGATCAACATATGGAATGTCAGAACAGGTCAGCTCCATACTGTATATAGAGATCTAAGGGTTTGAGGTCAGATGTAGAGTTGCTGGCCAATATTGATGACATCAGGGATCTCCATATGGGCTTAATATTGATCCTTAATTCATCACCTCTTCTCTTCTCTTCTCTTCTCTTCTCATAGGTGGAAGTCATTACTTATTATTCGATGAGATCTCCCATAACCTCCATCTGCACGGTCATGATGTCCGCATGCTCTTGCAGCTGGGTAACCCTGTTATTACAGGTATTATTCATACACACTTCAATAACAAACACATGTGCGCACATAACCTCAAACAAGCATTCAGCCAAACACACAATCTCAGCGAATCCCAGTTGTTTCTCTTTAACTGTCTCTCTCTCTCTCTCTCTCACGCACACACGCACGCAGACACGCACGCACGCACGCACGCACGCACGCACGCACGCACGCACGCACGCACGCACATACACACATACACATGGAAAACCTACATGAACATCCTGTATTCCTGTCAGGTTTGACCTATGCAGGCCGTGCAGAAAGCTACCAGATGAGCACCTGGTCTGTAGGAGACAGCTACATTAAAGACTACAATGGCTGGTTTCTGGAGCAGCAGACACAGTTCTTACTGGGAAGGTATTGTACATTGTGATGCTTATCATTGTTTTACCATATGTCATTCCTTCACTCAACTCCCTCTGTATTTTACACTGTACACACACCTTGTTCTCTCTCCCTCTCTCTCTCTCTCTCTCTCTCTCTCTCTCTGTGTCACTCTATTAGGGATAACTTCAATAACTTCTTGGACTTTATGGGGCACCTATCGTACCAGTGTGACAGGTTGTTGGAGGACAGTGAGATAATGGCTTTCCTCCAGGCACAGCGATACGATGTGGCCATCCTCGATGCTTTCAACCCCTGCTCCTTCATCCTGGCACGCAAGCTTGGTAAATCTGCTACTTGTACTTGTGTTTGGTTTGTGTCAAATTATCACTGTAATATCATATTATTTATGTACATTAATTTGTTAAGTTTCAAAGTTTCAAAAACACATGTATAACTTAAACTTTAAAAGGTAACAACAACAATGTTCATTTGCACTTCGATATTGATACAATTCAAGGAAAGGTCACTTGACACTTTAACATGTTGTAGTTGCCCTAACCCTGCCCTAACCCTGCAGTGAACAACCAGCGCTAATTGAACTATATGAAAAAAATACATAGTATACATAGACATGGTAGCCTCTTTGGTACTGTAAGCAGTTATTAGTAAACAGGATACACCCAAATGTATTACCATATGCTTTCTTCTTTTTGTTCATTCGTGTAGGTATTCATTATATAGCCTTCTATCCCAGCACCCTGAATGGTCCTCTCTCCATCGGCCTGCCCAGCCCTCTTTCCTATGTCCCTGTCTTCAGCTCGGACCTGCCTGACAGTATGGACATCTGGGGCCGTGCAAAGAACCTGCTCTTTGCCCTCCTGGCTCCAATAGGTCAGAATATCTCACCAGCTACTTTTCATCTTGAGAAATGTAAAACAGTGTTCATGCAGAGTTTTCTTGAGAGTTGTCTGGGAGCACATGCACAGTTTGGTATAAAAGATCACCATCTACGTGCTAAAAGAGCAGATGTTTCCTGGTTCCAGTAGTTTTGAGTGTTTTCGGATGGAATGTCCAATGATGAAGTATGTTTCCCAAAGGTCCCATAAAGGACATACAGTATGTTTTTCCCCCATCATGTCTTTTTCCCCAGGCCAGAATCTAATGTGGTCAAAGTTCAGGGGGGTAGCTGAAAAACACTTGGGCTCAGGCTCACCCCCTGGTGGTCTTGAGGAATTATACATGGGAGCAGAGCTCTGGGCCTTTAACACAGACTTCTCCCTGGAATTCCCCCAGCCTCTGATGCCCTACACTGTGTTAGTGGGAGGCCTTCTGAATGCACCTGCTAAGCCTCTCGATCAGGTTTGTTCTATTCTATTCTATTCTATTCTATTCTATTCTATTCTATTCTATTCTATTCTATTGATTTCTAGATAAAATAACCTTCATGATTGGGCTTAAGTATACGCTACTGTATTATGCTTTAGAATGCTTGCAGGAAGAACCTAACACATCACTATACATTCCATATCCATTGCTTGATCAGCTTTTGCTCCATCTCCTCCACCCCTATCTCCCCATCTGCCCTTACTTCTGTGTTCAACCGTCCTCTGGTCCTCTGCTGTCTTTCTGTTTACCTCTCTCTCCACCCTTTAGGACTTGGAGTCATGGATCTCAGTTTACGGACAGGTGGGATTCATTGTGGTGACGCTAGGGTCCATGATCTCCTCTGTCTCTGTGGACCGTCTGCTGGTGGAGTTCACTGACGGCTTCTCCAGAGTTCCCCAGGGGGTCCTCTGGAGGTAAATACATACATTTTTACTTTAAGCTTAATTTTAACCTTGACCATTGATTATTTAAGTTTAGTTAACCCCAAAGTTAACCATTCCTTTGTGGTAGCCTCCTGATCATACCCAACAAGTTTCATAAAATTGTATGAATCGGTTCTAAAGTTATTTTCTTCGATAACACATAGACAGAAAGATAGGGGCAATAATGCATTACTGTGGACAGGATAATAATGATAAAACCTTCTCTTAAATATCTCATGGTTTCTATCAGTTGCCTCAATGTAGCTCGAATAAGTAGATTCCCAAGCCTGAAAACTTCAGATCAGTTCGCCATACGTTGGCCATCCAGCCATATAAGTTGGAGTGCTAAGTACAGTATGCTGTCAATGAATTATTTCATTCTACCAGCACTTGGTAGTACACTGTATATTTATAAAGTTAAAAAAAAATTGTAACCTGTTGTGTTTCTACAGGTATGACCCCCAACGATGGCCATCGCATGTGGACACACCCCCCAACCTCAGACTGGTGTCCTGGCTCCCTCAGAACGACCTACTGGGTATGGCAGTCACAGCTGCTGTCTATTGTAGAACACATAAACCATAAACGGGGCGTCTATGATGGATCTGGCCTTAATATTGCATTTCTCTCTATCTTCTGTACTGTCTCTTAGGTCACCCTAAAGCCAGTCTCTTGATAACCCATGGTGGTCAAAACAGCCTGCTCCAGGCAGTGTACCATGCTGTTCCTGTGCTGGGTCTCCCTCTGTTTGGAGATCAGTATGATAACATGGTGAGGGCCCAAGCCAAGGGCCTGGGCTTGACCATCAAACCTGCACACATCACTGGGGAATTGCTAAGCTCCACAATTGACACGATCATACGTGAGAAAAGGTAGGTTATGGCATTTCTTTTTTTGATCGATTGATTAATTGAATGCTTTTTAGTCAGAAATGTAAATAGCACGAGGTGCAGTCAGATATTATGGCTAAAAGGATACAATAGTCCTGGGGACTTGTTTCCGTTGTGGTCCTGTGGTCTGGGAATGGACGGATGCACAGATGAGTGGATGGATGCACAGATTAATTAATTGATGGATCGTGAGATGGATGACACTGGATGGAAGATAAATAGATAGACGGATAGAAAGGTGAAAGATTGGTGGATTAATGGATGGGGCAGCACTGCGTAAGTGGCTCAGGAGGTAGAATATAGTCATCTGGAGAAAAGAAGGTAGGCGATTCAATCCCTGGCTCCACCTGCCTTTATGTCAAAGAGACCTTGAGCAAGACACGGAAAGCTTAAGGCCCACATATACTCCAGTTTTTCCTTTTAGGATGAGTCGCTTATCACCGCGACTTCAGTGACCAGTGATCATGTTGTAGTTTTCCAACCACCGTGGTGAGTAGAGTAGCTTTATCACCTAAAACTGGAGTATGCGCAGGCCTTTAACTGCGTCTGATGAGCAGGTGTGTCAGTGATCCAGGGTCAATCTTATGCACGTTGTAAAAGTTGCACATGTAACACTTGCTTTAGCAATGTAAACTCATGTTTTCTCATGCCAATAAAGCTCATTTGAATTGAATTTAGTGTAAAGAACTTATGCACTATAGAAATCCATATGTCCATTTTGGATGGACATGGGCAGACAGGTAGACGGGCACATTTCATGTTTTTTTTTAACTGAAAATGCTGTTGAGAAAAACTTTCGCACACCTAGAGTGATGGCTTAGGTCGGAGCAGGTGCGTAGGCAAGTGCACATCAATGATAACATAGAATTATACGCCCGCACACTGTCAAGCTGCACGGTGCAAGATCATTTGATTAAAGGAGGGAACGTTTCGGTCACTGACCTTCTTCAGGCATGAGCCTGACCTGAGCTGAAAAGGCCAGATTTTGTATTCTTCCCTTCTCCCTCATTCCTCCCCTTTTCCTCTTTGCAGGTTCAAGTCCTCGGCTGTGTCACTCAGCAGGATTCACCGGTCACATCCTTCCCCGCCAGGCCTCAGACTGGTCCAGTGGGTGGAGCACATCCTACACAGCGGAGGTGGAGCTCACCTACGGCCAGCGTCATTGACCCAGCCCTGGTACCAGAGATGCCTATTAGACATCGTGCTCATAGTCTTCCTCATACTGCTGGGATTTGTAGTTCTCTGCTGGACCTACTGTAAGAGTAGTGACAGCAGTGGCAAACACAAAAAACTACAATGAATGAATGTACAGTATGTTAATAATGTATGAACGAAAAAATTATAAATTAATAAATGGTTTTATTATTTAACATGAATAAAAACAGGTAACAGCAAAAACCACAAAAAAATTTATAACAATTTTCCAACAATGTACAATAATTTCATACTTTAAATCAGTCAGGGACACTACTAAGATTTATACCTCACGTCACGTGACATTACTGTTTTCCTGAGTGTTATTGGATATTTTATTACTATTTATCTTCTTTGAAAAAAAACTTGTTTCTGCTGTAAAATGTGTGCTCAGTCAATAAACTGATAATCTTGACAAATGCAAAATACAAAACTGATCTATGTAATTCTTCACTCATCATTGTATTACTTCAGACAGAGATGTGAATACATTAAAGACTAATCTGTATGATGACAAAAGTCTTTGGACCATGAAACCATCTAAAAGCTGAACTAGCCTACCGATAGGCTATATATTTTTGGGGGGGCTGAGGACTGCATACGAATCCAGTTCACATTTCTGAAATACACAGGAACTATTCCTGTTCTTCTTGATTGATTGAAATATGTATTAACAGTTGTGTAACAGTGCAGAATTACACTACATTTCAAGCACAAACTCAATACGATAACACTTTAGAATGGCTGGGTTCGGGGGGTTTTGAAGGGAGAGAAGATGTCTCCCTCCCAGCAGAAAGGACCACACACATTCACACAAGCGCTTTACAGACCATTGCTCCTCCACAGCACGAGGGGGAGCCAGCTTCTCCTCAGCGCCTCTCCATTGACAACAGCAACAACAACAACAACCGGGTTGGCAGTTAGGAAACCAAGGGAACATTGTCAAAACAGTTCTAAGATTCTAGGTGCTCTAGTCTATAACAGGTAAGCAGTTTATGAAAGGATTATGGAGCCGTTAGAATACCATGCAACCACGCTACCCGGCGTTATTTGGGGGAGCTGGCTAGTATAGTTAGCCATTGAAGTGTAATCGACAGGTGTATTTATTATTATTTGTCAGTGTAACGTTAGTACTATATTATCTCTCTCAGTCTAAACAGACAGGATCCTTATGTTTGTCTGCGGTGTGCCAGACGTTTTGTGTTCGTTAATATTAGCATAATAATAAATATATTATTATAAACCTTACTTGGGAATGGGATACTACTGTGATCATGTGATGGGATACTATAGTGTGTGTGTGTGTGTGTGTGTGTGTGTGTGTGTGTGTGTGTGTGTGTGTTATAATATAATTATAGAAATAGAATAGAATTCAGCTCTTACTGCAAATATCAAGATTATAAAGAAAAGTAGTACATTGCTGTTTGTTCACAATTTGTGATATTGTCTATCTTTTTCTGCTAGATCTAAAATGATCCAAGACAGTGCACAGATTCGACGGCGTGGTGCCCAGGACTTCAAAGCGTATTATGACTACGCCTGTGCCAGACAGGACTCAGTACCGCTCCCAGCAGTAAATGTGAATCTGACTAAAGGCATACTGGACCTCAGTGGTGACAAAGTCAAAGTGACAGACTGGCTGCCCATACTCGGCTCTATCTCTATCAACAAACACCTGCACCACATTGCAATCCACAGCACATACCAAGCTGCTCTAAATGCTGGAGACGTAGGTAAGGTGGAGATGAAGGAATTTTGTTTTTACGATTTATATTTATTATATCATAATTGCTATCAGCCGTGTTAAGTGGTCAGATGGGTGGTCGTGGTCCATGTGCATTTTCAGAGCATGTTTATTTTCAGTTGAAGGAAAATGGTTTGTGACTTACTTGGCCATCTCTTCCTCTCAGATAGCAGGTGCTACAAGTCCAGCTACAGGAAGAAGATCCCTGCTATCTGCTGCAAGGACACGATACTGAAGTTGTGTAAGGCACTAAGAGATTGTCTTGCTGTCTCTCCCAGCCTTAAGACTCTGCAGCTTAATGGACTTCCACTGAGAGAAAGGGACCTCATCACTTTAACAAAGGTACAACATAGGCTAAGTACTAAGTAGAGTACTGTAGCAATAAAGCTTGACTGACACTGCGCTGATTCATCACGGTCTCTTCTCTGTTCTATTCCTTTATATTCTGTCTAGGGTTTGGGGAAAAATAAATCCTTGGAAAACCTGTCTCTGGCTAACTGTCCAATTGGTGATGATGGGTTAGAGGGTATGTGTATTTAGTTTGTACCTTGGATAACTTTTCTCTTCATTGTAACAACTGTGAAAGTCTCTAAACAGTGAGTTATTGTTACACTACAGTATCCAAGTTTGTTCTCTGTCTAACTTTTAGTGATTTGCCAAAGTGTGAAGTACTCTGCAAGTATTAAGACAGTGGATTTTACGGGATGTAATCTCACCTGGAGAGGGGCTGAGC
Organism: Protomyctophum parallelum; assembly: GCF_964188405.1. Lineage (NCBI taxonomy): Eukaryota > Metazoa > Chordata > Actinopteri > Myctophiformes > Myctophidae > Protomyctophum > Protomyctophum parallelum. The sequence goes on along the minus strand of NC_139710.1, from coordinate 18,788,135 downwards.
ACATGGCCAACATAATCAAGGTATAATATCTTGCAACTAAAGCTAAAATGTGTATTTAAAAATGTATTACTTTTTGTATGAACAATTTCACAGTAGTTAAATTTCTCCAAGGCAGCATAGTGTATGCTGAGACTGGAAAGAAATCACAGCCTCTTTCTGCTCTTTCTGTGAATGCCATAGAGATGAGAATGGTACTGTCGCCATCTAGTGGCATGTTTGATTGTGGATACTTTATCTGAGTTCCCAGAAGCTGTCACCTAAAGGTGCTGTAAGCCTAAGTGTTTTGTTAAAATATTTAAATGTGTATTCTTATTGCTATAGTGTTTGTTCAGTAAGTCTCTCCAGCTCTTTAGTAAACAGAAAATACATTTTCCCGTGGGACACTTCACACTTATTTCATCCAGTCAGGAGAGAGAAACTCCTGTTACCGAACTAACACTATAGGGATGATTAGGAATATAGAGCTATTTAACAGATATTTTAACAAACAAATATCAAATATTTACAGCACCGTTAAAAACAGAAGAGACTATTAACCGTGGACTCATGCTGTTATGATGTTCACTGAACAATTTGATGATAATAATTTTTGATTAACATTAACACGTGTGGCATTATTCAAAACGTTTTGTGTACATGCATTTCCCCCCAGATTCCAGTCTCTTCATTCGATGTGGTGTTGTCCTGCTGTCCCTAATGTTTCAGTCTCCTCATTCGATGTGGTGTTGTCCTGCTGTCCCTAATGTTTCCTCATTCGATGTGGTGTTGTCCTGCTGTCCCTAATGTTTCCTCATTCGATGTGGTGTTGTCCTGCTGTCCCTAATGTTTCCTCATTCGATGTGGTGTTGTCCTGCTGTCCCTAATGTTTCTCCTCATTCGATGTGGTGTTGTCCTGCTGTCCCTAATGTTTCTCCTCATTCGATGTGGTGTTGTCCTGCTGTCCCTAATGTTTCTCCTCATTCGATGTGGTGTTGTCCTGCTGTCCCTAATGTTTCCTCAGATGTGGTGTTGTCCTGCTGTCCCTAATGTTTCCTCATTCGATGTGGTGTTGTCCTGCTGTCCCTAATGTTTCCTCATTCGATGTGGTGTTGTCCTGCTGTCCCTAATGTTTCCTCATTCGATGTGGTGTTGTCCTGCTGTCCCTAATGTTTCAGTCTCCTCATTCGATGTGGTGTTGTCCTGCTGTCCCTAATGTTTCAGTCTCCTCATTCGATGTGGTGTTGTCCTGCTGTCCCTAATGTTTCAGTCTCCTCATTCGATGTGGTGTTGTCCTGCTGTCCCTAATGTTTCAGTCTCCTCATTCGATGTGGTGTTGTCCTGCTGTCCCTAATGTTTCAGTCTCCTCATTCGATGTGGTGTTGTCCTGCTGTCCCTAATGTTTCAGTCTCTTCATTCGATGTGGTGTTGTATTGCTGTCCCTAATGTTTCAGTCTCTTCATTCGATGTGGTGTTGTCCTGCTGTCCCTAATGTTTCTGCAATCGCATTCCCACCTGCAGCACCAGGGAATGCGGCGGCATGGTGAAGGGTGGGCTCAGTCGCTGAGGTATCGCCAACCACAATTTGAGGGAATGGCAGGTCTCCGGCGAGTCACCCTCAACTGTAACCTTCTCATAGGGGACCGGGGGGCTGCAGCCCTTGCACACGAACTGGCTGAGGACCTTTGGGTTAAAGGTTAGAGTGTGTGTGTGTGTGTGTGTGTGCGTGTGTGTGCGTGTGTGTGCGTGTGCGTGCATTTTGCAGTTCTTTTAATAGTCTAAAAACACTATTGCCAAATTTGCCACCAGTCTGTGTACATGGCTTATCATATATGATTATTTATCCAACAGCTGTGGACCTACAGAAGTGTGGTCTGTCCAACAAGGGAGCTCAGTGTCTATTGGAGTCCTTGAAGACTAACTCTACTCTGTGTGTGCTGGATATCAGAAGTAACCCTTTAGTCGGTGAGGAGCCACACGCCAGAATTCACTGGGGTTTCTTTTCTCAGGATGCTCAAGCTAATACAATATTACAATGTATCCATATCAAATAATGGTCAACAAACCATTCCAGTAGATTGTTTGTCTATGTGTTGTTTTGTTCTCTTGCCTCTTACAGACAAGGTGCTCATAAAAACTATAATAGAGAAGGTCCTGATGAACGCTGATGGACAGTCATCAGAGGTAATCTTTTGTGGTTAATGTTCAAGCAAACAATGTGTACGTGAATGAGGAGGTCTGTTCATGTAAATGTGTTTTTTGTAGAAATACTGAATTAATGATTCATAGTTTTAGTTTTTTCTTTCTTTCTTTTTAAAAATTTTCATAGCGTGAATGTTGACTGTTCTTTATTGCAGTACAACTGGATCAAACCACCCACCCACAAAGACTCACCGAAACCTGCTGGCCCTAAAAGAAGACCGTTGTCCAATTCAGCCAGAGGGAAAGCTGCATTCAGGATAGGTACATATATATATATTGTATATTCATACCTGTATATATCTGTACATAATTGTCTAATTGTATTCATAGGAACATCATATACTTGTAGCAGTCATAATGCAAAATCATAACACATAACTAATGTAATTACAGTTATAACTGCTGCATGATTTAAGCCATCTGTAGTGGTGTGCCCCTTTGCTAGTACTAAACCCTTTTGGACTAATTATTGCGTCACATCTACACTTGTTGAAAGAGTTGTGTGAAGTATAAATTAGCCTTTAAACTCATGGTATAGTACTGGAGTGAAAGATTGTACATTCCAAGCTCTAAAAAAAAAAAACATTTTGAAAAGATTGTCTACTTCTTTATAGCAAGATATTGTAATGTCAGCTTCCAAGTGGACGTGCACCCTTAAATTGCAAACAACATTTGATACAGTTTTGGCACTGACTCCATAGCCTGCACGATTATAGCCGGGGTACAGAAGCTAGCCCTCTGCAGGAAGGCAGCTGAGCCTCTGGCTTCAGCCGGAGTATTGAGGACGGCTACGATGGTAAGCCAGACCCTGGCCTGAACACAGATTGGATAATTGAATTAGTGAGAGGAGAGACACTGAACTATTGTGGAAGGCATTGATAGTATAGGGCAGGCTCAGTCTTATCGTTGGACTTAAATACTTTTACAATTCTGTGTTAAATCCATGTTTATTTTCTCGCTGATTTCTGTTTTTAACCATCCATGGTCCTGTCCTAGCCCCTCGGAGAGGGACCTCAGCTGGCAGGTGGAGTCCAGGAGTTGTCCAGCAACAGAGGCCCCCATGTCGCTCCAGAGGTGTGCCTTGGCGCACTGCTGCACGTTCCCAACGCCAGAGGTGAGGACATACACAGATCAGTTCAGTCAAAGGAATTCATATATTTCCAGAAGAGTGTTCGATTCAGGCTGATCTAAATGAAGCAAAAACATCAAGAAAAGAAAAACACATCATTATAATTATTATATAATATGAATAAAAATCCAATATAATATATAAGTATACTATCAACATTTTATGATCAACTAAATGTTGATAAATGTGTTTATTTATTAAATGTACTAAAGTTACCTTTTAGGAACTCTAATCCTAGCCTTAAAAATGATTTACTAACCTTTTTGTTTTACTTAATTTGCAACTGTAATGTTGACATATGCAATGTATGGCAACATTCCCTGCCAGAAAAATACATTTGGCCCTGAGGCCTTTCATCAGGTTGTTTAAACCTAAGACAACTCCATGAAGGTTTCGGGACCAAAACTTTGTGTAAACAAATTATTGCATTTGAAGACTATGTGACTGAGTATTTTCTTCTAAGTTTGTCAACCCTAGCTTGGTGTTCTCTGATGTATTTTTTTGTTTTATATTATGAAGGTGTGCAAAAGTCTTGCTTGTGAACATTCCAAATTCCCATGCCAAAACCCTGTCATAATTTAAATTGGGAAGACAATTAACTCTCAAATCTCCAGTGGAGTGTGTATGTGCTTAAGTAGAACAAAGTAGTCTGAAATGTAGTTTTGTTTCAGTGGTCTGTCTCCTGGTCTTACCACGGTGGAGCAGAGCTTTCAGGTATGGAAAAGCTTTTTGTTCTACTTTGCTTTATCTGAGTTGTGAACAGAATGTCCACCATTGCCTACACATGATGCACATTAATATGGTCTGACATCCAGATCTGCTGCCACTACTAATTGCATGGATCAACGTCGCCACGACTGATTTCAGTCATTTGGATTCCATAGAAGCCGGCATGTCTTCTATGAAAGCATGTCTTCTATGAAAGCAGGTTATACCTAAAGCATGCTTTGATAGCTTGTTGATAGGATATTTCATGTTAAAGCCTCAATCTGTGATTTCTTCACCTGGTTCGTAGTATGCATACAGAACAGCAGGAACAGTATTACTAAAAACATCATAATTTAATTTTACATATTGTGTTAATTGGTTAGGAGTCAATGCTAGTGTGGAGGGCTCCTTTCATACTGTTTCACAAATCGCACAGTAGGACTTTATTTTTGCTTTAGTTAAATCCATGTAATTGTGTGTTCAGTTGAGTTATTTGTATCATTCTCTATAGTGTTGAAGCATTCATAGTCTTAATGCACAACACTACTATACAGTCATACACTACTATACGGTCTTCAACAGGGTGCAGCCTCTGTGAAAGTTACCTTGGAATCAGAGTTGGACGAAGAGGAGGAAGAGGAGGAGGAGGTAGAGGAGGTGGTGGTTGAAGTTGAGCCAACTCTATCTGCTGTCAGCCGTCGACGTATGCAGGTAAGATCTGTGTATGAACAGGACTGTGTTATTACTGGTTATTTCGGAAACTCATGCACGCACGTACACAGACTACACACACCGATTCTGACCCGTTTCAAGCATTCACATTGTGTGTGCGTGTGCGTGTGTCTCTCTGACTCCTACAGATGGAGCTAGAGGATTGTCGTATGAGACTGGCGGAAGAGCGCAGAGCCAGACTGAAAGCTGAGTCCAGGGTCATGGAGGTACTGATACTCCTCTTCCAGAGTTTTCACATTGCTACTGCAGCAGTGTTAGCTGATCTCAGTGGTTGGTATTTAACTGAGGACCAGTTGATAGCAGCATCAGACAAAGTCAAGTATTTGAGTGTGGCGTGCTGATTTACATAATAACCGTTAGGTTTTTAATTTGTGAGTTTCGCAGTCTTATGCACACCTGGTCGTCTCAGAGACGGGTGCATAGGCAGGGATCAACGCAGAGAATAATCATGAAGTGACCCACACACCGTCTGCACTTGCCCAATAGGAACACTTTTATTCACTTTATTCTAATTCATGACTTTAAAATGTGTTCAGCCAGCTCCAGCCAATATTCTGAATGGAGTTTCATGTTGTCAAACATTGGAAATGCAACATAACTTAACTGCACCAAATGTATTTAGCACTGAGTAGTGACAGATTTAAAACCATTCAAATTCAATACCCTATTTTGCTGACATAGAAACTGCCCTATTGTCATGACACATCTCAATGACATTATATGCTTATCTTTTTAACAATAGATCCTGTTTTAAGTTCACAGTGTTTCTCAGTGTTATGTCATAATGTTCTGTTGTAAAGAACATGGACGCCACATAATGTAATAACAGATCATTTTTACTCTTAAGCCTCCTAAGCCTAAGGAATCCTTTCTGACCACGTGTGACAGGCCTTCCTATGTGTCAGACTTCATCAAAAATTGTGACTAACCAGCAGAGCTACTGTAGAGATGTATTAGTCAAATGTTAGAAAACTTCTAAAGTGTAAAAAGAAAGAAGATGTTGTGATACTACTATTGATTTTATCCGACCTTGAAGATATTGTGACAACCAGGAGACAAATGGGGTTGGGTGTTTAAACTTTGACTCCAATTTATGTCTTGCTGGCAAATGTTCAAATATTACATTATCATTAGCCTCATAATTGCATAATTGCCTATAGTAAGTAACTTTTTACTCTCCTAACACTGCTGCATCATTGTGCCTCGTTGCCTATGTCCTAAGCTAAGCTAATCAGAATGCTTGTTACATTCCAAAGTCAGTTTCTGCCTAGAGATGACTTGGGCAGATATATATCAATGGAGCATAAAGTCTGCCTCAAATTTGAGTGTTGGTACACTGACGCCGGCACGAACTTTTATTTATGAAGTGGTTCCGAGCGTTAATAAATGTGACGGCTGAAATCAATCTGGCACACCCTATGAAATCAAGCCTCGCCCTTGTTTTTGCTACATGAACAACTGCAATACGACAACGTATTAACCCTCTAACACCCGCATTAATTTCTAATTGCAAAAAATAGATTTCAACCTTACTACTACTTTGTACTAGGACTAAGACTAAAACATATGTTAAAAATAAAATAATAAAGTTTGATGAAAAACTTATAATAATTATATAATAATTATATAATAATATAATAAATTAATAATTTACATTTTGGGGATATCTTTCACAATAATGAATCAAACATGTTCTAGACATTCTAATGATCACAAAAAAACATTTATTACAATTATTTTACCTACTTTTATTAGGGTAAAGGTCAAAAGTCTTAGGTTAAAAAATGTTCAAAATTGCGTCCAGACATTTTTTATTTGTGTGAATTTCAGCCTCTGTGGGGGGTATTTATATGCAAATATCATGACCAATGGCATTGAAATGGCATTGCAATGAACATCACTGATGACGTTTAGGTGAAAAAAGAACAGGAAAAAAAAAAAAAAATGTAGTAATTAAATAAAATAAAATTGTTGCTAAAAAGCAACGCTGGGTCTTAGAGGGTTAAAGACCAGTAATCCTGGTCTTTAAACTTCCTCCCCCAGTGGCCAGCCGGGGCGCCTGATGGAGGGGAAAGGATCTGGTTGGAATAACGTGTTCCTTCCACGCGCTACGTCCAACCAGGGAAACTCCCCCTATCATGTGTGGCAAGCATGGAGCAACTTGGACGATCAGGCATGAAGGAAGCATGAGTTCAAGTCCGTTGCTCTCCCCATGTCCCCCATATATGGGGACTAGGTTGGCAGAGGGTGTGTAGAGCCCAGGATCACATTAGATAATTGACACAGAGGTGAAAAATGGGTTACAAAATCGTCGGATAAAAAAATAAAAAAAATAACGAAATAACAATTATGATCTCACATATGTCATTGGAAATGAGTTTGGACGTGCACAGCCCATGACAACCGTGCACACACACGCTGCTGTTTTGCTGCATCTCCTCCGGTCTGTCTCTATGATCCCTGACACCGTGACCATGCACGTTTATGACAGTCTATATTAGATTTCCTGCTGCAGTGGCTGGGCTGTCAATGAATGAGCAGCTAGCAGCCTAAACCTTATGTGGTACAGTGGTAGCCTACTGGTGGTGGGCTGGCTGGGTTAGCCTACCTAAAGATGCGGATGCGGTCCCCACTTGCACTGGCTCGGCATTCGAACGACACGTCAGGTTTATCTTTAAACGAGGACGAGACGAGCTGCTAGGAGATTGCACATACCGTAACTCGAAAAAGACATGGGCCTGCAGTACGTAGATTGGGAGACTTGACTCTAGCTGTATTGTATTAGTGCGGCCCTGTCTTTCCCTAGTGGTCTGATCGAGGGTAGCTACTGGGACATAAGTCGGGACTTGATCACCCCGGCTGGGTCACCCGAGTGAGGGGTATGATGTTCGAGAGACCCGAAACCCTGATGACCTTGGGATACATCACTGAGGATACGTCCCAGTTGCAGGCGATGTTATTTTCGTTCATTAGTGAAAACATAATTATGTTTTAGATGCCTGTGACAGCCTGTCAGCTGGTCAGATGATGCTGCTCCGCTTTTCTACGACAGAAAAACAGGTGAGGACAAAGCCTACGACAGCTCCCAACCTGACGTGATATTTGGCCGGGCACAGGTTCAAGTTCAAGTTCATGCAGGCATGATAAATGCAGAAAACTGCTGTTATTCCGGTGTACGCCCATATTTGGGCGTACACCGCATTGATAAATGAGGGCCAAAGTGTTTTAAGAATGTAACAAGCAATCTGAGGCAAGGTGAAGCTGGGCCGATATAAATAAAGGCAGATCAAATATGACTTGTGAAATTACTGAAAGCACTTTTTAAAGTCAATATCTTTGACTTAGGCAGATAGTCTTTTTTCGTCTTTTCTGAGAACCGTATAATATGACTCAGCAGTCGGCATATATGGTAATTACAGTATGCTATGAGGCCAAAGTTATGTGAATATTCTCTTAAACACGGCATACTGTAGTATAGGCTTAATAAAATGTTTAAACACTGACACAAGTAGAACTTTGAGAGCAAGCAAGAGATCACATTTACAATCTTTTCTTCTTTCCTGTTCAGTATGAGATGGCGAATGCACGTCTTCGCAGCGTCAATCTTTCTATGTCTGAGGCGCTTGTGGCCCCTAACTATCGGTCAGTGGCAACTGCCTCCAGTGCCCTTGAGGACGAGGCAGTCCTGGATAGTATTGAGAACTCATTTTCCAAGTTCCACGCCTTCCTGGACCTCCTGAAGGATGCTGGGTAGGTAATATTATAAGACAATAGAAACGCATCTTTCCTCAAAACCTTTAAACTTACCTGTTGCTTTAATACTTGCAACAGCACCTAACCTTTTAGAATTTAAAAGAACCCCAGGCTCACCTCTAGGCACATCCCTGTTTCCGTGTGTGGCATATGTTAGTGAGAACCCCTTTTTCATTCCTTAAACAGCCTCAGCTGTTCCAGGTAAGTTCCTGTATTGCCGTGTATACCTGTAGCTGGGTGGCTATAGCTGAATGGGTCCTGCTTTTCCATGAGCAAGACACTTAACCCCTAACTGCTCTCTCTGAGCAGCCTTCAGCTGGCTGAAGCTGAAACAGAGATTTCCCCACCATAGGTCTCCCCTTTCTCCCTTTATAATTTAGTGCAGTGGCCATCAACATCACCTGATCCAGACTCGGACAAGGAGAGTTAAAAAATGAAAGGGTCTTTTTGTTTTTGTCATTCTCAAAACGAAACTCAACCGAAGTATAGATGTGAGGACGACAGCTGACCATGCCCGGAAAGTAAACACAGATGTCATTGTGTTACTCACTCAGACTGTGTGCCAGTATGGCATATCCATAGATATGCCATACTGGCCCAAACTGGAACATAGTGGATAGAGGTGAAATGAAAATGTAAGTGACCTATTTCTAATGAGCAACTAGAGCAAACTTGAATACTATAAAATACCATAGACATAGAGTTATAAAGGATAGAGTGCGGACAGCCCCGCCCCCTAGTATTCATTTCAATGGAAGTTGCTCAGTGGTGTTTTGAAGCACCTTACCTGGAAGAACGCTCTACTTCCGCAAATGAGGAAGTGCAATGTTAAACCCCAGCAGTACTAAATGCACGGGCACTCCTGCAGTTCCAGCTCTGACCACTACGTCTTGCGGCTTCAACATTCGCCAGCCATTCTGGGGGCTTGGTCTATACTTGGCTCCCTCGTTTTTTCTCTATACCAAATCTCTTCACCAAAAGAAGCCAATCTACAAGCTTACAACGTGTTGCAATGTGATGCATTGTAAGCCTGTTGATAGGCTATTTTTTGCAAAATGTTTGCCTATTTTCGAATGTTAGTCTATTATAGCATGCCCAGAACAAGGCATTGGCAAGATAAGTGAATGCAAATGAAATATATGCTAGTCGGGGCCAAACGAACGGAGCCCCACCAAAGTATGACTAGCATCATTTGCAACCCACCCAGAGCAATCAATGGGATAGTGTGCACAACTCTGATTTGAAGTGGAATTGCAATACTTTAATCTTAGATTAAATGTACGTACAGTATGTATGTAGTTATGTACAGATAATTCACTTCAAAGTCAGGTTTTTGAAAAATATTGATTTGCGAAGGATAAATGCATATTTTTTTTGTGTGGTTACAGAAACCTATAGGTTTCTAGCTTTAGCTACTGCTACACCATTGTGTAAATCAGGGGTTTTCAACTGATTATGAACCAGGGACCACCACGCTGACTAATAATCAACCTGGGGACCACCACCCTGACTAAGAATCAACCTGGGGACCACTGTTGAGTTGGGTGAGGGGATATTAAAATTAATATCAAATTTGTTAATTTGAGGTGAATTAAATCAAGCCCTTAACAGTCAGTAATTTAACTGGCATATGCTAGTCGTCCGGAGCTATTCCTTTCCCATGGTTGCCCTTACTCTGTTCTCTTAACCTTCCATATTAAATTCTTAGATAGCAGACACATGCGATTGCATGATTATATGGGCACATTTGACATTTCCTAATAGACTCAACCAGTCAATCCGGTTCATTTTCCCTTGAAATTCAAACTCCCTTTCTATGGAAGTTCTTAACATCCGACTTCCCAGTAACTGACATTGATGTCATCATAGATCACCAGGTCACTTAATGAACTAGTTCATTTCCAACTAGTGGTCGATAAAAAAAACATACTAAATGCATGGCCAGGGACCACATGCAATACCTTCACGGACCACCAGCGGTCCACGGACCACCAGTTGAAAACCTCTGGTGTAAATGGATCAATTTGACTCTTTATTGAATTACTATTTTAGAGATCCAGCATTGAGCTGGATTTGGCCATAACACATTCATCAAGTTGAATGGGCAGATTTGATTTCTACAGTAGAAACCTTGTTGATCCCCGAGTGAACCAGCACACCCCTCAATCCCCCACTTATTTTGGCAAGCATGTTTGGTGGTGTTTGGAACGGTTAGTTAGTGGTTATGTTCTGCTTCTGCTGTCTGTGTTTTGTAAGCTACCGGTCAGCTGTCCTCCTAAAATACATTTCCCAGCAGTAGCTTAATTATCTAAAGCCCCTTCAGTTAAGTTTTGTTTTGAGACACTTTCACTTTCTCGTTAAGGGCCTTTCTTTGCCCCACCCCGGTCCCATTGTTTACATTGTGTTTAGGATCCAAGATGGCCGATCGATTTAGGAGCCAAGGGGGTCGATTTAGGACTTCTATGTTACTTACTTCTATATTACTAATCTAATTACAGTATTATGATCTGGGGGCGTGTAGTATGTCATATTGCAATTTTGGGCATGTTAAGAAGCGCTTTTGACACCCCGCGGAGTGCGCAAAACGGCCTTGAATTAGTCATGGGTGTGTTTAAGGCGTGTTTGAGACGTACCCAATCAACATGTCCGTACTATTCTCTTTACCAGTCAGCTGATGTCACATACGGAATGCGCACTTTGGGGGTCGTGGTATGACATTTCTTCAGGCTGGCACCATAGAAGACATGACATGCCTTTGTCACATTTGGGTTAATTATTCCTATTGCACTGCATGCTGTCACCTTTATGCCTCAAAAGAACAGACCCACCTTTCAGATCGGAATGGAATTGCGAGTAGATAGCAGCATATTGGCAAATTGCCAATCCATGCGTAATTAATTAATTCGATAACGATAGAACCATGTACCATACAGCGAATGAAAGCAAGATTCCTAAGGAATATGGAGATTTTTACATTTAATAAAACGGTTGAGAAATGAGAGAACCATGAGTGTTTATAGGCTAATATCAACGTTTTTTTATGAAAGACCAAACGGGCTGTGAACTTGAAGAGCTCAATCACCATCCCGACACGGAAGAAATATAGCCTAGTGCATGCATGTATATGCACTGTTGCACTTGCACACAGTAGCCTACACACGCTCTTTATTTGTTTCTATTGAAAAACACCAGTAAAATAACGTTTATTATATTTTATTTCATTCAAGTCACGACGAAGGAATGAGTTGAATGCGTGCTGCGTAATGCTGAGTTCGCTCGTAGCATTCTATTGAAGAAGACTTGAATCGGGTGTGATACAGCATATGAAAGCACATTTCCCACGGATTATGGAGATGTTTTTATTTATTTTTAAGGTTGAGAAATGAAAGAATTATGGCCGTTTCTAATCTCAACATTTTTTTTTAAAAGACGCAAAACTGCCATGTCTCATAGAAACAAGTAAATAGGTCTATAAAAATAAGCGCATATAACAGGGGTCTGTAACCTATTTTAAATGAAGTGCCATGTTTTTATTTTCTAAATAGTGAGTCTGCCATATCCAGATTAATTTGAATGACACCACATTAAAATAAAAAAACATATTTTGATTGTCCACAAATATAAAGTTCTTCCTTCTTTTTAAATATGTTCTTGCACATTGTTATAATGATCATTATATATCCCCCTGCAGTCAGAGTTCATAGTTTTAATGAATGAATGTGATGCATTGTGAGCTGGTATAGATCTGCTATTTTCAAAAGTAATCTTTTTATTTAATTTTTGGATTAGCTGTCCTTAGTTGGGCAAATGCATTCATCTGGGGATCCTTGACATGGGAATGTGCTGTGTGAGGATCACTGGTTTAAACAACATTAGGAGAAAAGCCCAAATAACCACTTTAGAAACAAGAAAAGCAATCACACAGAAAGCAACTTTACAGAAAAATAAGCCGCTTATAATAAATAGACATGGCAACACTCTACCAGCCTCCCAGAGCGCTCAAGTGTCAAATCAAACAGTGCTTTTTGCGTTTATGAGGTGGTCAGACCCACGTCTAATCGTTATGCGCTGAGTGTCTTTAGGTCAAGGGGCTTAATAGCAAATTGCGCAAAGCGAGAATAATTAACATATGGACACTCCCACAATGCTAAAATATTCAGGGACGCGGTATGCCAAATGTGTGTGCGTTCAACACGGGCCGAGTGCGTTCAACACGGGCCGATATGCCTTTCATAATACGAATGTGCGCAGAGCGAGGCCAATTTATGTATCACGACCTGGTAAACCGCACCTTCAAAATCGACCTGAAGGGGTGGCCGAACGGTTTGCGGAGCGGTCTTGATACCGGAAGGTCGCCAGTTCGCATCCCCGGACTGGCACGTTAAACTTACCACCGCTGAAGTGCCCTTGAGCAAGGCATTGAACCCCTACCATGAAATGTTCTATGAGCAGGGTGTGGCTGTAAACAGGTCCTTGGCTTAGTCCACTTCCCTGGGTAAACAAAGAACTTTGCTTTACTTTGCTTTGCCGCAGCACCAGGAGGGGGTGAGGCAGAGGGGAGTGGGGCAGGGTCGACATATGCCCTTACTGGGCTGCATTCACACATTCAAGACACCGGTCTTGTGTTTTAATGGCCACTCCAATGCATTTCCAGTGGAAGCTCAATGGTTTGACCAAACATTTGTTTGATTGGAACACATCCATCAAAGCTGTGTTCAGACACAAGACCGGTGTGTACTTTTTCCAGAATGTGACCATGATTTGCAAAATGTACTAATGATGAAACATTGAACTTTACAGGGCCTTGCAGGACATAGCTCTAGAGCAGGGGCTTCCCAAACTGGCGGTCAGGACTTTAAGAACATGATATCATTGGTGTTATAAGCCAGGTCACCTGTCCTCCCAAAATATATTTCCCATCAGTAGCTTCATTATAAAAAGCTCCTTCAGTTAAGTTTTGTTTTGAGACACTATCGCTTTCTCGAAAATTCAGGTATCATTTCGATACTCAAAAGCCCCTTTCGTTTTCTCTCCCATCGTCTGGATTGGTTGAGTGTCTGGCTGGTCAGTTGATGACTATCAACATGGGACATCAGTACGGTTTTGTTTTGAGACACTTTCACTTTCTCGTTAGTTGGGCAGCAGGACGGGGGCTCAGGAGAGAGAGTGGGCACCTCAGAATCAGAAGGATCCAGCTCCTTTTGACATCATGACAAAGTGTCCTTGAGTAAGAGACAGAAGTGACAGAACCTCTAACTGCTCCCTGGGTGCTGTTCACTACCTTTTTATTAATTTAATTTATTTGTTTATATAAACACCCCAGGGGGGTCCCCAAATGATTAGCTTAATGTACAACATTGTTTTCTCATCAGAGTATACACACTTTGTCAGGGTACAGTATCTGCACATTTCTTTTTAATGCCTCTAAAATTAAGAGGAGAGAAAGAGACCATTATGCTACTGCATCAAAAGTATCCAACAGACGGGATGCACACGCAGATCCGACACACCAAAGGTCGGACATGCAGAAACAACGGTCGGACAAGCGGTCGAACATGTGCTGCTCCCGTGCTTGCGGTTATGGTTAAGTTAGGGTTTTAGGTAGGTTGTCGGTCTAATGACAGTCGGACCAATAGTATGTCGGAACTAAAGCCTGTACCGCAACAAACTATACTAGACCTGAGGCCGATTGTAAAAATGCCTTCTAAATCCTGACCTAAGTTTTTGAAAAACTAAAAATGTAACCTTGTGATTTTTAAGACATTGCTATTTAACTCACTTTCTCTAATAGAGACATAAACAACAACATCCAATTGATTCTTTGTTCCTTCTAGCCTAGGTCAGCTAGCCTCCATCGCTGGGATTGACCAATCAGACTTCAGCTCTCTGGGGAAACCTCAGCTCTCTTCCACTGGACAACCTCTGGGGTGTGAAGCATCGGCGCCTGTAGATGACGGAGGTTTTCAGAATATTGAGGCAGAAACAGATGCTGCATATACAGTAAGTCTATTGGAATGTTTAGCAAACAAGCAATATAAATTTATGTCATATCGCTATTGGTTGAATGCTTGATGTAATCTCTTAGCTCTGTGTCCTCAGTACAAGTGAGATATTGGCATAGATACGATGACAGCAGAAGTATTATTTTGATTATACAACAGAATCATGAATCTTGCGCTGGTCATCATTTTAGGTTCTAAAGGCAGCTCCAGACAACACAGACCGTCTGCTGTCGGGCAGTTTGAAAGCGTTTGAAAGCTTGTCGGTAGGAGACTCCTGATGACCATAGATATATATAAGAAAGCTAGATGGCTCACCCGCGCTACTGGCCAATGAGAGCGACGTTGCTATGTGGCGGCCATCTTACCGAGGGGCAGCATAACATTGTGTCTATGGGCATATATTTTTTAAATAACCATAACTTGCTTGATTTTCAACCGATTTTCAAACGGTTTGGTTTGTTATAAACGTCGGAGACGTCCGCATACTTATATACGTTTGTATTAAACAACCCGTTTGTAAATCCGTCAAGATTTGAGCGAGTTATGACTCATAACTGAGCAGCCATAGAACATACTGTACTGTAGCCCCTCGGCAAGATGGCCGCCGGGTGAACTACATCAGAGACTCCGCCTTGAGCCATCTAGCCTTTATATATGTCTATGCTGATGACAAGCTCCCGTTGCTTGCCGTCCATATCGCCTTCCCGACGCGTCGGAACTCGGAACCCATTGATGAAGAACCAAGCATGTTCGGTCGGTTGCCGACCTAGAGAGCCGACGCTATCTGTCATCTGTGTTGTAGTGATGAGGGGGTAAATTACTCCACTGTAGAGTGAGTGGACCTCTAGTCTGCTCGTCGTGTTTCAATGCTGACTCATGTAGTGTGAACTAGATACCATATTCTCAATCTCAACTCTCAACTCTCAATCTCAACCAAAAACTCTATGTGTGTTTTGTTTTGGTGCGGCTGCAGAAGCTCTGTGTTGCCAAAAGAAGCAACCAGTTTCACCACTTGAGCCCTATTACATCAGCTATTTTCAAAAGGAATTTGTGAAAGCAAGTCCAAATAAGCAACTACATTACACTACGCCCAAAATAAAGCAACACGCAACTATGAATATTAAGCTACAGTATGTTACAGAAAAACTAGCCCAAAGTCGCTTATAATAAGCAGAACTGGCAACACTGCAAACCAGCGCTGCATGCAGACTAATTTGCATGGGACAAAATTATGTTTCGTCGGTTTGCGCTGATTAAAATGCTAGGCTGTTTCAATCTGACAGTTTTAAGTAGTCTTTGACTAGTCTGAACAAGACTTGATTGGTGTGGAGTCATCTTAAAACTCTGCAAAAGCAGAGTAAATGGTATGCTCTCTAGTCAATAAACAGGGTAAATAGTCAAGATGTCCCCGGTTCAATATTGTGTGTCATTTGCTGTGTCATTTCCATACTAGCACGCCACATTTCTTGTCTATATCCACTATCGCTGTTAAGTAAAAGCTCACAGCCATAGGCAGATCTAGAGATAAAGGACCTGGTGACACTCATGACCGTCCATGCAGGAGGTCAAGAAATTCAACAGAAAAAGGGAGTTAAAATCTCAAGAGGGGGACGTTCACCGGGATGTCTGGATGAGTCATTATTATTAGGAAATTATTAGTCAATGGACTATTGGTTGAGAGTTGAGACACAGTGGGAAGTTGTATACACATGGGGTCAGGGTGGCGGTCCCTCATTCACAATCGGTTGAAAACCACTGGCTTATTTTATTGCCATGATAAGCCCATTATTGGCAAAAAGTTCAAAGGTAATAACTGTTATTAACTTTGAACTTAGGGGGCCCCTAAGCTTGAGCGACAGCAACACGGTCACGCGAAGGCTGAAGCTCAGGGGACCCCTAGCTCAGAGGCCCCTGCTCACAGCGGTATATCTTGCACCCAGGTTGATAATCCACTTGCTGCCTCAAGTGACCCAGCGGCCAGCCTTGACCACAGACCACCAGCCTCGCCCCGGGGCTTCTTGCCTGCGGATAAACCAACTGAGCTTCCTCTCAGCCAGCCTAGTGGACCTGCTATAGACCCCCATGTGGATCTGGAGGGTGGTGGACAGGAGCCCGATGAGTACTCTAAACCTGAAGTGCAGCATGACTCTGGATCAGAGCGCAGTTTCCGTAGCCATAAATCTTACGGCAGTGGATCCCATAGCAACAAAAGTTTCCTTGTAAGTAGCTCTCATGGAAAGGCATCTAAACCAATCTCCCTCGGACACAGTAACAGCAACTCCCACCATAGCAACGGTTCCCATGGATCCAGCTCCAAGAACCGCAATGTTTACAGCTCCATCCACAGTGACGGGTCCCTCAGTGATTTGTCCGTCAGGTCAAGCGTAAGTGACATCATGAGTGAGAAGGCAGCGTCAGTGGCCTCCTCGGGGTCAAAGGGGAGTGGTGTTAGAAGGCGACGTACGGCAGGTTGTTCAGGGTCAGAGGTGAAAGCTTACATGGGACTGGACACTATGGCACAGATCAGATCTCTGGGCAGTCTGGGTGGACAGTCAGACGATGACCGATCGTTCTGATTAGCTGACAAGGGAAATATTAACCAACCTGATTTCAACTCTTTCTGCCTCCTTTTCCCCTGACTCAAGTTCCCTGTCTAGTTGTTTGTGGAGTCAACAACCTTGTTGACTTAATAGTTCCATCCTATGAAAGCATTTCCCTTAGTTTTTTCTTGTTTTGTTCTTTGACGTTTTAAAGGCTGAGTGGTTAGTGGTCATGAGGTTTTAGTAAAGGCCAACCCAAAAGTGAAATAGGTTTTAATGGATCCTAGCCAAAGTTATTTTTGTAAAAACAAACAAACAAAAAAACAAAACAATACTACTCTTGCTGAGAATAACGCTAATTTATTTTCATGTTAAATTTTTGGTACATGTATTTTTCGTTTTTGTTGAGACGTTGAATGACAAATTATTTTCGTAATTTTTGTACAAAGTATCTTTCTATTCCTTTTTTGTATAACTCCCACCTTCCCCCAAATGTATTTTTGCAATAAACATTGAAACGTTACTTCTATTCAGTCTAATGGGGCTCCATTGTACTGCCAGTGCTGTGAAATGTTACATAATGTTTTGAGCTTTCAGAGATGACTTGTAACCAGGAATGTCTGTTGGATAGACAGTGTTTCTTGGCCTGTAGACATTGGTAAGTACTCACATTTTTGAGTGGTGCACACTGCTCCAATGACTGGCCGCGTGTGATTGGCTATTTTCAAATGGCCAAAATGTATACATAGACATAGTAGGGCTGAAGTGGTTAATATATGTTATATTATTACATTATTATATAATGTATGTTTTACAATACTCTATATCAACAAAGTAACTAGTAACTCAAGTTTTCAAATCACTGTAGTGGTGAAAAAGTGTAATATTTGCCTTTTTATTACATATTTATTACATATTAGATGTAGTGGAGTACATGTAAAAGTACTGAGAATTGGAAACACTCCAGTATAGTAAAAACATCTCAAAATCTAAGTACAGTACTTGAGTACATGTACTTAGTTACTTTACACCACTACCTGTAGAGAGGGAAGTAACGGGGTGAGCGCTCATTATGGACTCTTGAATCAAGCTTTCAAAGGGTGTGTGTGTGTGTGTGTGTGCGTGTGTGTGTGTGTGCGTGCGTGCGTGCGTGCGTGTGTGTGTGCGTGCGTGTGCGTGCGTGCGTGCATCCTCCTATCACATTTAATCACAAAATCCAGACTGCCATATTTTAAGAATAGGTCCCAAGGGGGATCCGTGTTTATGTTTACTGCATATTCTTGTTTACTATCTTTTCTGGTGCCGTTGTGTCCCTGAGTGACACAAGGTAATGGGAAAGAGGCAAGATTTGTAGCGGTCAGTCGGACCTTGGATGAAGTGTTCCGACTGAAGACAAAACACCAACACTAATTTATGTTAACGACATGACTTCAGCTTGTGACTGCAACTTGTTCCTGTTCGCAGATGACTCAGCACTGCTGGTCTCGGACAGGAACAAACTGCAGGTTGAAAAGACCCTCAGCTCTGAACTCGGTAGAATCTGCACCTGGCTCGCTGATAACAAACTATCCTTACACCTGGGAAAAACTGAATCCATCCTCTTCGGATCAAATAGTAAACTCAGCAAGGCAGATGGCTTCTTGGTTAGAGTGGGTGACAATATTATCACACGAAAAGATCAAATTACCTACCTAGGTTCCATCCTGGAGGCTAATCTTTCCGGTGATAAAATGGCCACCAACGTAATCAAAAAAGTCAATCAAAGAACAAGATTCCTTTACAGGATCTCCTCACTGGTCAGCAAAAACACCTTGAAGACCTTAACAGGAGCCCTCGTACAAGGTTTCTTTGACTATGCATCCACCTCTTGGTACCACAGCACCTCAAAGGCCCTTAAAACAAGGCTCCAGACCTCCCAAAACAAACTGGTCAGGCTCCTACTTGGCCTCACCCCCCGAACCCACCTCACCCCTGCCCACTTTGACAGGCTGGGATGGCTTAGGGTCGTCGACAGAGTACAGCATCTTGCAATGGGTCTGGTCCACAAGATTCGATACACCACCAAGATACCCATGTACCTGTCTAAATACTTCCTTAATGTAAACGAAGTCCACACCCACAACACCAGAGGGAGTGCAACAAACCATGTACAACCCAGATTCGGCACAAACAAGGGACTAAATTCTTTTCGCTCCTATGCCACCAAAATGTGGAACGCCCTACCAACAGTCATTAAGACATGTGAATCCCTTGACTCCTTCAAAACCGCTCTCAAAGGGCACCTACGGATGGCTGCAATTCGAAACTGGCCTCTGTAAAATCTGAATCCCCCCCACCCCATTTCCCTCACTGTATATTGTATATTGTATATTTTCCCAGTGCTTGTATATTTTCCCTTTTTTGCTTCCCATATGATGAATTCCTGTTCTGTTCTTTAGCTACATAGAAATGTCTATTTGTATGTCTCTAAATGGTTGTATGTCTTTAAATGTTTTGATGAATTGAACAATGTGGACCCTGTTGTAAACAAGTGTAATGCTTAATTGGGTCGTCCACTCACAGTTGACAGTCTTTGTATTGAGTTTGTGCTTAAAATGTACTGTAAATTCTACAAACTGTTAATAAATATTTCAATCAATCAATCAAACCAGTAAAAAACCAAAACTATTTCGTCTCTACAACGGTGGCAACAAGTATAGATCATGAACCATGTGGTCATCTCCAGTGTCTACTTCTGATTCACTTAAGAATGCTGACAGTGCTGCTAGTAATCATTTTACCAGTTTGCTCAGCATGTTAATAGATTTTCCAGCTCTACAGTTATTACAGAATTCAGTGGAGAAAAAGGGGAACAGTTACATCATTATGGAATAGCTACAGTACATGCTATCTGCCTTAGTAGTTGTGTCGAAAGTGGGGACAATGCAAAATATGTGCCCGGTTACATATGTGCAAATGAAGTATATGGCTAAAATTAGAATTACTCAAATAAGTCATTTTGTAAGAGAGGGAGCTTTCTTCTCACTCCCATGCTTGAGCAAGGATTAGAGAATGGACAAATTAGAGTCCCTGGTTGGATGAGGGTAAAACATAATAAATGTTTATAGTTGGTAAAAAAGTTGGTAAATGGTATTCAATGGCTTGAATGCTAACTTGATGAGTTGGATCTGGTCCTCAGGCACCCCAGCTCGTGGGACTTTTGACCAAACTTAAACTATATATATATACAGGGTACAGTAGCTTGTGTTTGTGTGCACAATGCATATTATTTATTGTATTATTATTTTTTCTTTGACACCACATTCATCGTCCACAACCCCCCTCCCACCCACTACACCACAGTTTTTCAACTTGAGGTCTGTGAAGGAATTGCATGCGGTTCACAATCACTTTGAAAATCCTTGCATTACACACTGTCCCTCCCGGTTACACAAATCTACACAAACCATGTACAACGCCCAGGGGGGAAAGGCAAACAAACTCAAAAAGACTTCTTCAGTAGCCAAAATACAATGATTAAGATTAATAATAATAAATGAAACATCAGTTCAACCTTTTGAAGGAATTCAGATTAAAAATAAGACAGAAATGGTTTCCAGACCCTTACAAACTTCTGCTTTTCTCCTTGGATATTGTATCATAAATGTTATACTTTTAGGTAGGCTATGTCATCGCCTCTTCCATCGCCTCTTCCCCCCCATGATTTTTGGGTAGGTGGGAGAGCCTTCTTTCAACTTAACAGAAAATAATTATGTCTAGTAATGAAAAGAATGCTATGGTCTTTAATTGACGAAGGTCTCTGGTAGAACCAGGCTAGGGTAAAAGAATCACACCCGTGTGAAGTGAGGGCACTCTTATCATTGTACATCATCATGACGTAACGTGTC
Source organism: Protomyctophum parallelum (assembly GCF_964188405.1). Lineage (NCBI taxonomy): Eukaryota > Metazoa > Chordata > Actinopteri > Myctophiformes > Myctophidae > Protomyctophum > Protomyctophum parallelum. The sequence continues at coordinate 18,767,206 of NC_139710.1, read as the reverse complement.
GATTTGCTCGTCCACATATGATGTACATTCTCCATTCATTGTCAATGGGAATAAAAATTTTGTGTAAGAAAATCTACACTAATAGGTGAATATAGGAGGGGCTAGTGCCCCTCAAAAATAAAGTAAAACGGTTATTGGATGAGGTTTGCAGGAAGAAAGCAAAGGTGACATTGGTTAATGTTTATATCTGTTAAGTTTCTACTATTAGTATTACTATTTTGTGAGTACGCACAAAAGTCATGCAGTGTTGATAATTCTGTATAGTATATGATAATGTATGGGACTGACCCCAGTCAATGTATAGTATGCAGGCAGCCTATATAGGCAAACTACTGTTCATAGCAAGGCATTGAAGTTTGCCGTTAAGTCTGTGTCAATTGATTTCCACAGTTTTACTTTGTAGTTCATAGCAATCTGTGCCCCAACCAGAACAAAAGATCATAAATCTTTCAATTTATATTTTATGGGTATTGTCACAGCTGGTTGTATTAAAGATATGATACTGGTGGGGGGGCAACATGACATTCTGTGAGGAAAAGTGGGCTGAAAAATCCAGGACGGGTTGATTATTACAAAATACAAGCAGCAGAACTGTTTACATTTAACCTGTTTAGCAACTGACAAAGCATGAACAACAACTTTTTTATCACTTTGCTTCATGATGGGATCCAAGGAATAATAAAGCCTGGCTGCTTTAATTATAGCATTCCTTTAACGTGGAATCTCTCAGTAGCTTTTTGATCCTGTGGCTGAATTTTATGGTTTTCATTTGAATGTTGCAGTGAATTGTGTCCATATGTTGCCCAGAAAAGCCAGGGTAATGCCTTAGGATAACTAAATAAAATCAAACAAATAAAATCAAATGGGACATTATAGTACACTAGGAACAATTTGGCTATCACTTAACTCAGCTTGTCATTTGAATGGATTTAATTATCTCAGTAGTTGCTGAAGACACGTGACCCAAGATCCAGGCTTTTTCCCCATCTGAAATTCACAGCTGAAATGTACCACCAGGTATGAAAAATATTTCATGGCATTGGTGCCTGGGATTGATTTATATGATACAATGTCAAGAATAAGAATAAAATGTCTTAAATTGCATTACATACGAGCATTTATCATCTATAATATCGAACTTGTAGCTATATTTCACAGTCTATTTTGGATTTTTTTTTTTTACTGTGGAGGGACTACACAATACAGCAATGACATAGCATTTTATGATTTCACTGTTTTGTTTTGGTGTTTTGAAGGCATGCAATTTTCTTCACATACTGCACTGGGGGGCATTTTATAAGCTTCTCCCTTCTGCTTTACTTCGATAGAGACAGTAAGAGAGACACATGAAAGGCGTACAGAGAGGGAAGGAATGAGCCACAGGAAACAATCCTGGAGTCGAACTGATGGGCATGCTGTATGCTGAAGAAGGCATTTTGCACCCATGTGGTTTGGGCCCTATTTAACTATCACATTAACTGAATCTAGGCAAAATTGCTTACTTTGAGATGTTTACTGCTTACCCAGTAAATTTGTCTCAGTGATTTAAAACTTGTCTCCCAGTGACTGGCATATTATCACCATCACCTCTTATAAAAAGGGGAAACGTAGAAGTAAGCCCATGCTGTGCCTTCATGACTTTTGCCCATCATGGCCAGTTATATAATACTGGCCATGGGCTGGCATGGTTACAACCTGAAGAAGGTTTATATGACAAACACTGTTCTTTCATCAAAGGGAACTGGCAATGTTCTGATGACGCATATTTGTTTTTTAACACGTTTTTGATCAATGAGTGCAAAACAAACTGGAGCCCTTATCTCAGCAGGAAATGTCCCAGGAAAAGGTACAAGACCAGTGCAGTGTGGAGTAGCAGTGCGAAACCATGGTCAACCCTGACCGATGGACGCCTATGATGACACTGACAGGTCAGTTTTGAAAGTAAATAGTGTATTAGTTAGTTCCCTTCATCTGATTTTAAAACACAAGTTCAAAACTGGCCCCTGTAAAATCTGAAATCCCCCCCCCCCCCCCATCCGCCCTTTTCACCCTCATTATGTTTCTTTTCCCTTTTTTTACCTCCTTTATGATGAATTCCTGCTCTGTTCTTTGGCTATATAGAAGTGTCTATTTGTACGTCTCTAAATGTTTTGATGAATTGAACAAGGTGAACCCTCTTGTAAACAAGTGTAATGCTTTATTGGGTCGTCCACTCACAGTTAAGTCTTTGTATTGAGTTGTGCTTTAAATGTACTGTAATTCTGCAAACTATTAATAAATATTTCAATCAATCAATCAAAGTTGCCACATTCCTGCAGGTAGTTGCTGCAGTACTATTAGATCATTGGGTTGTGACACCAGTGTTTCTAAAAAAAAATGATTATTTAAATGTTCACTTATTTAACACATTTTGCACTTGAAGTTAATTCTGAAAGATACATTAGAATCTAATGTATCTTTGAATGAATTGAATGAATGAGTTCAGTCTAATCATCTAATGATTAGATGATTAGACTGAACTCATTCATTGTGGTATTTGGCCCTTGGATTTGTAACATATTAGGAGTATACCCAACTCCTGATTTTTGTGTTTGCATCATCCTCATTTAAAGTATAATAAAGTATAACAGGAGGAACGGAGTAAAGTATAAAGTTGAAATGCTCTATCCATTGTCTATTGACTCGATCATGGTAATTAAGGTCATTGCACACACATTTTTCTTACCCATACACATACAGTATACACAGTTTACACACACTATTAGCCAATAGTTGCTCGCCAGTTGCCAAGCAAATGCAAGGTGGACAAACATAATGGGCTAATAACTGGTACCATAATATCTAGCACATCATAAAACCATAATGTATTGATTGGTCAAGATAACGTTTGCTGAAAAAACAAGAATTATTGCACGTATACACTTCCATGTAATCCCAACAGCTGCCTCCTCACAAACACACTCCATTGTCATTGATCAACCAATATGGTGCCATGCTGTGCCATAAAAGTCTTGCTTGTCTGCATTGCCATCATTATGGTACATCATTATCCACCATCCAATGATGGGTGTGCCTTGCACACAAGTAGACCATGTATGGCCTTGTACTTGTGCGCAAGCAGAGCATGCCATGAGGTGTGCTCACCACTGGCATCACCGCTTCCAAAAAACCCTGATATATTATGATATATTGTTAGTTACGTCACCAAGAATGGTGGTCCCTTATTGGCTGTTGGTGACGTAACCAAATGATGTTGGTCCATGATTGGGCTACAGTCTTAAACAAGAGAGGACACCGACATACATAGGCTACTGTAGTTACATACATACTCAGCCGATCGCAGTACTTTGAGCACTCGGCTTGTGCAAGTAATAACTGGGTGTTCTGACATCTGCATAGACTCCATATTTGGGCATGCCTGACAATGAACTCCATATATGGGCATAAAATGGACACAGACATTATAACTGGGTGGGGCATGCATTTCCAACTTGCATTGTTCCAAGTAGGCCAGTGCCCAAAGGGCACCACTCTAGTATAAATAAAGAAAACAACTGGAAACATTGGTTATGACATAGGTAAAAGTGTTTAATGGTCTACAGTCAGGGCCAGATTTGTCATTTGACATATAGAAATCATGCATGCAAATTACATTCCTATAGTAGGTGCTATGTTGCAAAACTATAAAGTATATAAATACAGCTATAATTAAAACAAAGGGCCAAAATCCTGAGCAAAAGTAAGAGCTGTGCCCTAAAGACATGTCTGCATAGAAAACTAAATCTCCCCTCCCCCAGACTCTTGTCTAATAACAATTGCATTCAAACAATTGGAATGACATTAAAGTAGCCTGCCGATTAAAACACTTGTCAAAGCCCTATCAACAGAATAGTTCGCAAATAAATTACAGGCATAGCATTTACAAAAAATAACACATCTATAAAGCTTTAACTTTTTGTCAAAATAATGCAAAAAAGAAGCTCACGTTCTAATTAGACTGTATAAATACATCCGCTGTTACATTTCATCACAATCTTCAACAGGTGTTAAGACAAATTTCGAGTGGCATGAATCAACAGTAAATAAGGCTATAAAAGTGCTCCACTTTTATCACAGAATGCTTTTCCTCTCTAAAGTGGCTTTTATGTGACTGAAGAGAAATACTATAAAGTAACATTTCCCCTCTGAAATTCTAACACCCTTCCCTTCAACTACAGGCCGTAACAGTACAGAAGTGTGGTTGTACAGGTCATGGAAACACAGGAATGTTGTTATTGGAAAAGGGTCTCCTCTGGCCCAACAAACAAAGGGCAGATTCAATCCGTGGCCGAGCCTATTCATGCATTCGTCCTGTGCTCATCAGTATTTGCCAAGCTCGCACTGGGCAGTGATAAAGCCATTCTAATTACTGGCATGTCCTTTTGAACTGGGCTGCTCCTGATTTTAAATGGGTTGCTTAGTCATAGTACAGTTCCACATTTCGCCTCCTCTGCAGTTTCCCTTACTCTCGATCTACAGCATTGTCACTTTAGATGTAACTGCCATCTTCTGCTTCCTTCAGTGGGGTTAGTTGTTCTCCTGTGACAATGTGTTCGCCTATGGAAATAGTAAAAGAAACAAAAAAACAGTTAACACCTTAGTTAGCACCATGACTCTGTTAATTTACTGTACTAATTTGCATGCACATGTATTCCTGTTCTTTATGCCAGCACTGCAAGTGTACATAGAAAAACGCACGCACGCATGCGCGCGCACACACACACACACACACACACACACACAATGAACTTCAATAACACTATTAGAGCGTAGAAGTGATGTGTGTTGAGGTAAGCAGGTGGAGTTCATTATGTACTAATACTATCTTATCTTATCTCTTGTGTTGAAATATGATGGGCAAACTAGACGTAACTGTGGTCAAGGTATACTTATGCAATTGGTAGATTTCTGATAAGGCCAGTGCTTTTGGCACTGCAAAAGGGCACCTTAGTCCAAGAATACAAAAACAAAAATTAGACCTACTGTAACATCCTACATTCTTAAAAAATAAGATAAGAAATGCTCCATGTATTAAGTAATTTGCCTTGAGGAATGTTATGTAACGTTCTAGTTGAAACATCTGGCAACAACTGGAAACAGATTCCCAGCATGAGCATGAGTAACTTTCCATTTGTCCAGTAAATGTTCACTGTGTCTTAAAATACTCTGGGGCTGCCAAATTTGCTTATAGAGCAGTCCTTAATGAGGTTGGAAAGACTTAATGATAACCACAGATTTCCGGCATTATAAAGCCTTTTTAAATGCTGAAGTTCATTATTATTGTTCATATTGAGTTAGATTAAAGGTTTGGCTTTAGCTTGGACAAAGTAAGCTAATTTAAAGTTTAGAATAACTAGATGATTTTGCTTTATCAATGCAAAGTTGATTGGGTGAATAGACTCAACTCCAGCTTCTTATCTCAGCTTACCTCTAAACATTAACTTTAAACACTGAAGATTGCTGTGAAATGTACAATTTCATGTCAGCCAATGAAAGCTGTGGCATGATGTTTTACAACTTTAAAAAATACTTTGCCTTTGTTATTACTGTCTGAAACTATCAAGATAAGCTCACTGTCATATAGTACATCAAGCTCTTAAATACATTCTCATTTGAGAAAAGGTCAATTAATTAAAGGTCCCTGCACATTTCTGCGTTTTCGGACGTGAATATTGGAACGAATCTCAGAGCCGCTGTTTTTTCCACCGGCTTTCCAAAAACGCACCAGTTTGCAATGACCTAATCCGAAAAACTCATCAGTGATGCTCCTTAAATGACAGGTGATATAGGTGATTTGATCAATTCAATGTGCTCTTAAGTCTGTCTCAGCTTTTAGCCTGCACTCTCCACACTATGGACTTTTGAACAGAGAGACTTGTCAAGTGGCTATGTGAAAAGAGTTTATGATTTGCACGGGATATCATCACTTGCATCACAGAAATTTGATTATACATCATATCATATCTATTCTATACTCAGCCATGAAACCTACGTACCTATGTTTAGACATAGGTACATAGGTACATTAGTCCCACCCATGCTAACCCCATCCCAAACCCGAACCATAACCACACGCGGAAGCCACAGGGTGAGTCTTAACCGGCCACGTAGTCGGATGTCGGACTAATGCGCAGTCCCCAGATACTGCAGGAAATATCTCCAACATGATCGGCACTCAGAGAAGATTGTTAAATCACAACAACCTGTTGAAAACTTAAGTCAAACCAAATTACTACTAGTAGTGTTTGGAGCCCACTTTCCTAAGACAGCATGAGAACAGAAGAAATAACAAGATCGAACATATCCAACGTCTTAACCCATTCAGGCCTAAGGCCGATTCTAAAAACGCCTCTAAATCCTGACCTAAGGTTTCTGAAAAACTTCAAATATTGATATAGCAGAATATTTTTTTTTACATTTTTGAATACTGTACATACTGTACAGAACCCAAATATGGGTGCCCGGCCTGAGGGGGTAAGATACAAATAGGGGTTCCCGCCCAGAATGGGTTCTGTTTTCGGTTGTCTACAACAATGGATTTAGGAGGTTAGTTAACACGCTGGAGCCAGGTGTTACATAAGGGAAGGAGGTTAGTGGTTGATTGTGTTAATGCTCAGGTCATCTAGAGTTTCTGACTTCATCACTGAATGCTCCATGACTGTGCCGTTATGATATATTTTGTCCTCTTGGTAAAAAGCAATGCAGCCTGGTGAGCATGATAATATATAGCGCAGCAATTTGCGGGCGGACTGTACCATTATCAAAAATGTCATGCTTTAATTAAATGAGAGTCTCACACATTAAGGACTAATCCTCTTTGTGCCCAATTCCTTTCACCACGTTCTCACTAAAACATTCCCTTCTGTGGGATTCTATTACATGGCATTTCACCCCCAATGTTTTATATTTTGTGATTGCGAACGCAGTGAGCCACTTACTATGACAGCAAGGGCTGAATGTCTGTGTGTGTGTCTGTCCCGCTGTTACACCACCCGCCCGCCACCAGAGGGCGCAGCTGTAGCACACACACACACACACAGGGCGCAGCTGTAGCACACACACACACACACACACACACACACGAGCTGCGTTCGCTTCCCGCGTTTGCGCGTCTTACTTGTAGATATTGTAACTTGGACTTCTTATTGCAATATTAATGTTGTGAGTATTCTACATATCATGCATTACATACATAAGGAAGATGGACGAATACGGAAGTAGGGCGCTTATGACCTATCTCTACGACTGTGGGTAATCCTAAATTGGCCCCTTGAGTTTTGAAGTAGAGAGAATCTCTGTGACTGGTCAAATTTCACAAAGGTTTCTTACAAATGGAGTCCTTTCTCCATATTTGCTCCAGAAGGTCATCTTGACGGTGTTCTTGTGTCCTGTCCGCTGGTCAAAAGTCTGGCAGCTCTCGAACGGGGGACTGTACAGGTGCAAACTGGCGGCGCACTCTGTATGGCTGACATTCTCCACCCGATGCAAGCCAACGGAGTCTAACACACATACACACACACGCACACACACACACACACACACACACACACAGCACACATTTATACACTGCAAATGCTACAGGAATGTAAAGTATTGACATGTCGAATAGCTGTGAGATGGGGGTCAGGGGCTTCGGGTCAACAGTCAGTTACTGACCATGCCCTCACCAAAGACACACCAAACAACACTAGGGCTCTGTCAGCTTTGGGCTAAATAGTTGGTCATCCAAACCTGAATACCTTTCAATGCATTGGACAGATTAGTGGCTGAGAACGTCAGTGGTAGTAAGTACCAAGTATTCATTGCTAGAACCATGACTGGACTGGATTCAATTCCTGTTTTCATTTTAGAGCAATTCTTTTTTTTTTTTTTAGATATATATTTTTTTGCGGCTTACGCCTTTATTGATTTTTTAAGGGATAGAAAGTAGGCTGACAGGAAACGGGAGAGAGATGGGGGGATGACATGCGGTAAAGGCCGTGTCGGGTCCGGGAGTCGAACCCGCGGCACACCGCGACTGGATCACCAGTCCGGTGCCCAGACCGTTACGCTACGGCCTGGGCATTTTAGAGCAATTCTGCACATGTATGTCTTGAGAGACAGATCAATTGAAGCCAGTTGTTTCCTATGGCAAAATCAGAACCAATTCAGAATTCTCACATGATCTGCAGCACTTTTCAAAGGTGTCATTGAGATTTCATTTGAATCTGATCAACTTTGTATTGAAAACAGCCTTGGATTCTGACTTTAGTTTTTTGTGTGCCGGTTGTGATGGGCCAGTTTGGGCCAAATGTCAGGGACACATTTCTGACGCAGTATACAGCCCTGTTCTAAGTACAAAAAATAACAAAGTGTTGAGTCTGACCCTGTTGCCATGGATGTTAACTCGACTTTAGGAACCTGTGTGCACTATTAGTCCGTATTTTTCAATAGATTTGTGATTTAATGTTGTTTGTGCTTGAGTGCCATTATTTTTTTTCCTCGTCTACATCCTGTTTACATCGAGTGACGAGTGTAATACCGGCTTTCACCTGATGCACCCCTCCACTACCTCCCATCTATTATTACATAAGAAAGCAATAAGAATTGTCTACTTGACTATTAATATTATACACCAACAAACCCACTATTCATTAACATTGAAACTAAAAAATGTAGTCAACCTTAACACCGCTACAATAATTTACAAGGTATACAATAAGTCACTTCCAATATGCAGCAGCTGTTTTGTGTGTCAAAATGTAAAACTGGTGACAAATTATGCATACTGTGGAACAAGAAAAGTTCCACAATTCCACGCACAATGCAAATAAGCACAATGAAAATGTTAATGCAGCTTTGTGCAAGTCATAGACCATGACGTATGCAGAGTATGCAGAAGTGCCGTTTACACCTGTGCTTTTTGGCCATGATACATCACTGACGTTACCTCTGTGTCTTCAACCCAGCTGGGTGGGTGTGCGACTGCTGGCCTTTCCTGCAAGCAGCAGTTTGTCACTCCGTGTTGAAAGTGAATGTAAAATTTGAGCCCTATTCTGTATGCATCGAACAAGGGAAAGCAACAACACCACGGACCCACTTGGATTATCTCTGTCTCTCTCTCTTATTCACGGAGAAAAAACAACACGGTCAGTGGCCAAATACACAACGTCTACCTTTGTTCAATATGTACGGTTTGTGTGTGGGTCTCACTCGGACACTCGATATTCACGGAAAAACAACAACAACACAGACCACGTGGTGTAAGACGTGAGCATGCCACAGACGCGCAAGATTCTAGGTATACAGGGAACTTCCGACATACGGGACACAGGGTTAATGTATTGAAAATTACGGACTGATACAGTGCACACAGGTTCCGAATGTCAAGTTCACATCTGTGGCTACAGGGTCAGCAACTTTTTGTGCGGATGTCCAGTGACTGTTAAGCCCTAACCACACCAAAGGGTCACCATGCAACTCCTTGGGTCTAAACGGTTGCAAGGAGTTAACGCTAAAACTGTGGGTTAGAGGGGTAGAGACCAAGACTGTCATAGATACGAAAGCAAAAGTCAGACTTGATCAAATACACACACACACACACACACACACACACACACAGACACACGCACGCACGCACACACACTCACTCACTCACCAAACAGGTTAGGCTGTTGGTGGTGAGGAGCAGTACCACTGACTGTGTGGAAAACAAATAAAATGTTTTTTGTTTCTTACCGTTGATGTAAGCCACAGAGTTTTCCTGTAGGATTCTCTGTGATTTCTGCACCATGGTGGATTCATGCTCGGGCCACTCAAAAAGCGTCTCTTTCAGTTGGCCCTGCAGCAGCTTCATGAAACAGTGGGAGTCTGTGTGGTCATGGATACTACTGTAAAGTGTACAACACACGCATGCACGCACACACGTACACACACACACACGCACGCACGCACGCACACATGCACACACACACACACACACACACACACACACACACACACACACACACACACACACACACACACACACACACACACACACACACACACACACACACACACAGACAGACAGTGATACAGTGTCAGAGTTTGTGCTTTACCTGAGTTCCCCTCTGGGGATTAATACAGGTTCATTCTAAGCAAGGCATCTGATCTGCCAAACAGGCATTGTTGCTGCATGTCAATTAAAAACACCAAAACTCTTATCTGGTGCTTTATTGCCTTGATTTGCTTTTTTTTTTAAATAACTTTTCACATAAAGATGAATCAAATGTATAGATAAAGTGAGACAACTAGAATCAGAGTAAGTTGGATCCAGTCACTACAGTGAAAACATTGTTATATTAAGAAATGCATTGATATCCAAAACTGTAGTCTAGGTTTTTTCAGATGGTATACCATAATTATTCCCTGTGCGACATGCACACGTAGGCTATGCAACTTTTTCCAAGTACTTTGGCACGGCATACTAGCCTACATATTATAGCATATAACAGTAGACTACACCATTGTGGATATCAGTCTAAAGATTGGGTATTTTCAAGATTATGTAAGCATGTTTTTATTAGTCTGACAGACAGGAAACCTGACTAATTTTATGTCTGGCTGGCCCTTTTTCAAACAAGACAGGCCAGGCCATGCACAAATGCAACTGGAAGGTTATCAACCATGCTCAGAACCATTCTTTGTTGCAGTGGCAGAGGGCCTTTAAGACATGATAATTTGCAAGGCATTTTGCAGGTACTACTACTTTATGTCTTAATAACAACAATAACCAATAAAAAACTACTAGTGACCAATATACTCTGTTCAAATCATTTTAATTAGGGTCAACATCTCACCTGCCATGACCCTCTCCCCAGCACAGAATCATGAGATTGAACTTCCCATTTCCTTCATCCACCAAGTTCCTTGTGTACCTGCAAAACACAACGATTTCTGTAATAATGCAGCATATAGTAGTATACAGCTTACAGTAAGGGAAAATAAAAACAGTGTGTACAGAAAATACAATTTAAGCACAGGGACCTCCATATATCCATGTCTACTTCAAGATGTAACACTATTTCAAGCTTAATACATTATAATGAATTGTGATGAGTGAGAATCTTGAAGTCACATTAGCTAAACATAGGCCAATAAATAATCTCAAAGTAAACCAGGTTGTGGAAGAACACGTATACAATAGCTCTGCCTCTTTGGAACGTTTTCAGGTAGCCAGAACTACCAGGACATTGCTAAGTAGGCTAATTATTGCTTCCCCACAACGATGTGAGAGGCATTGCCGAATTCTACATCAAAATGTCTAACACATTACATGTAATAACAAGTCATGTGTAAACTGTATCAGGAAAAGCTGTAGGCCTACTATAAATAACAATCAAAAGGAAATATCAAAATATCTATTAAAAACGTGTAATTCATGCGTTGTATTATTTGGTCACACAATTGTTTAAATTACCTTTACCTATTACCTATTACTTTTAATTCCTGCATCTATAGTAGGCGCCCAATTGTTTTTCTCGCATTACTTAAATTGCATTAATTGGCGGGTTCCCTACATCCACTGCATTTGCGTGTTTGTATCATCACATCAGTTTCGTCTAAAGACAATTATTTTCGAGCCGAGCCAGCTGCAGCTCCCTGGAGGGCGATAATACCAGGCTTCCCAGCACATCAGTTTTTCTTTTCGCAGATAAGTAAGCCTGGGACCGAGGCTAGCTAGAACATCAGCGGGTGTGTCTGTCTCTAAATGCTGATTGGATAACCCAGTCAGTCAGTCAGCCACCCACCTTCCTCTGTACTCCTCCTCTCTCATCAAAACACTTGGATTGGTGAAGTAAGCGAGGTTGTTTTTTTTCTTTCGAATTTTTGAAAAACATTTAGCAAAGTAGCCTACCACACTTTGCAGAAAACATAAATTTGCATAAACACCACGACTGAAATCCAGGGATTCGGTGTTGTGGAATGGAATGTGGCTAAATTATCAATAGGTTTTACACAGAATTTGCTAGGCATGGCTTGGAATATATATCAATCATGTAAACAACTCGATCGCGCAAGATCTTAATAAGTCAAACATGATACCATTAAAAACATTATCTTATGGAGTCTACTATCTAATAAATTAACAGAAGACATGTAGACATATTTCAAGAATTTTACATTTATTAAGTGGAATCCCAAAGTGGATTGTATAATCACTGAGTAACCGCATGCAATGTGGGCTAGACTTAATTAGAATTAAACGTGTTTACCTGTACTGGTCGGATTTGGCGTATTTCTTCCATTCCTGTGGCTTGCTCTCATATGCTTCCATTACGTGCTGAACCTCTTCCACATTTACATTGTCACTTTCAAAAATAGCATGCAAAATCTTGATCAGGTCATCCAGAGTTTCTGGCTTCATCACTTCGGTATGCTCCATGACTGCGCCGTTATGATGTATTTTGTCCTCTTGGTAAAAGAAAAAAGCTTATGCACCCTAGAGCGCGGTATACTTTTATAGCGCAGCAATTTGGGGGCGAACTTGTGTTGGACTGTACCATTACGACAAAACGTGCTCGCCCACCAAACAATATAATTATAATAAACTTTGAGTTATGATTGCACAATACTTAAAATAATGTTGGTAATTAATTCCATACCTAATCATAGCCAAAACATTTACCCATATTTTCTGTTGTTTTAAATGAAATGGGTTGGTTTAATTCACACATTAAGAACTTGGACTAATCCTCTGTGCCCAATTCCTTCCACCCATAGCTTCCAGCCTTCCACCACGTTGTCACTACAGCGTCACTACAACATTCCCTCCCTGTGGGATTCTATTACTTTGCCATTTCACTCACAATAGAGCTGCTGCTTCGTTTTGTGCTCCTTCATACACTGAATTGGACAATAGAGTAGCCTAGCCTACAACATGTTGGCCCTCATGGGCCACAACAACAATAGTAGCAGTTTCAACAATGAAAGAAAGACCATAGAAAATAGATAAGAATAGAATGCAGCTGTTTAGAGATAGATATAGGCCTAGTCGACCTCTCACATTAAAAACAAAATGTCTATTAAGGATGGTTTAAAAGTCACATTAGGCCTACTAAGGAATGCTTGTCGATTTCTTACATTTAAATTACAATTTACAATGTATGCATTTAGCATAATAATCCACTAAATCCAGAGAGATTTACAGTCAGCAAGAACATGTAATAGGCTACATTTTAGTATAGTGCTATATCTGGCATTTGACAACGTGTTAAATATAAATAAATGGTCAATATTAATATGAACGTTGTTTCCTTATTGCAGGAAAATAAATAGTAAATTAACATATAGTTCTGTGGAAGAGGATGTGTTTTAATATACATAAAGTGGTTATCCATTAAGATATGAGTCTTGGTTGAGTGGTTTTGTTAAATAACTGTCAGCTCAACTCATAGGGACCAATGGTTTTTTTCTTCTCCCCCCCAAATTAGATAGTCAAGCCTAGCCTACAAGTTCTGTTTTTATTTGGAAAGTTGGTGCCAGATTTTGGTCTGGGCTGCCACATCATCAGTACCAGATGTACTTTTGCTCCACCTTGTGGCTGATTTCCTTTGGGACATCTTTCACTGTAGTTATTATTATGGATGAGATGGACCCTAAACAAAAATAGTGAAAATAGAAGAAAACATTTCTATTCATTCTATTTTGTAATGATATCGTGATATGATATAAATATAAATATGTCTCACTCAAGACAAAAACAGACAAAACAATATATCTCTCCCTCCGCAGGTTCTTTGAAAGGTATGAGGAAAAAAACTACTCTCTCTATCTCTCTTCACACACACACACACACACACACACACACACACACACACACACACACACACACACACACACACACACACACACACACGCACACGCACGCGCACGCGCACGCACGCACGCACACACACACACACACACACACACACACACACACACACACACACACACACACACACACACACACACACACAAACACACACACCCACACACACACACACACACACACACACACACACACACACACACACACGCACACACACACGCACACACACACACACGCGCGCGCGCGCACACACACACTTTCAGGAAGCTTGCTTCGCATTCTTCTCAGCCGTTCAGTTTGTTCCAGTACGGCAGCTGTAGATGGTGGAAATGAATGGTCGTTTGACGTGGAGGATTGTTTCCGTGGACAGAGGATGGAGCAGTAGCCTGTAGCTCGAGCTAACTGACCGTATTAATCCTCAAATCGAGATCTGGTACCGAATTCCAGATAGATTTGGGTTCACGGGGGTTGACATACACCAGTCTTTAATAGACTGATCCCGTTGTGCTTCCCCGCCTCCATCCGACTACAATCATCATGATAAAAGCCATTCTAATTTTCAACAACCATGGGAAACCAAGGCTTTCTAAATTCTACGAGTACTATGTGAGTAACATTGAGATGATGTGTTTCAGCCACGCATGTTTGATATTACACGCGCGTCATGTGTGATTGATACGCCGAATCGCCGATATTAGATTAGCTAAAACATTCTGTAATGTTTTTGGTCTCTATAGAGTAAGCTACCTTTTACATGTACATCAATCACATACACTAATAGTAATACGATATGTAATCAATTGAACAAGCTTTTATGTATAAAAAAAGAAGCAATCTGAGACATTGCATGGGTAGAACTTTATTGCATCCATGGTGTGCATATTTTTGCATGGCGTCATTGATACTATTGTATAAGATGTCAGTCTCCACCGCACAGTCCATTCAGCGATGAATAATTAAACATGTGCAAGACAAAGCTGGCCTATATTATTTCCTAGACGGCGCGTGCGGACGTTTCATTTTGTTGTTGTTGCTCTGCTCAGTAGAATATGAAGTTAAGAGCTATCATGCAGACATGCATATCAGTGCAGTCCGGTCAGTCTGTTTATGTCACATGACTTAATGATGCCCTTGTGATTGACTCGTGGTTCCACATGGATTCAACGATATGCGGATCCTGTACCGTATATTTATATAATACCTGTTGTGTAAAAAAAAAAAAATCGAATTAATCTTATGTTTCATAATGGATCATCTACCGTATCTTGCCTGGCAATTGGCTGCGTTGGTTTATTTTTGTAATTAGATTTATTGCCCCGGCGTCCTTACAGTATCACAGGGAGTGTGACTTTATTTGTAGCTGACAGGAAATGTACCCAGCTGTTCTCTAGCAACTCAATTACACCGACGATGTCAATATAGAAATTAATTTATTTTTAAATAGGCCTGCCTACATCTATACCTACCCACCACCTGGGGGCTTTGAACCTTTTGACCTGATTTATAGGCTTACTAAGATGGATATCAGACATACAGATGACATTTGTGAATTATGATTCATTTCACACATGTATTAGTATTACAGTCCAGATATAGGCTACTGACACTGTAGGTTTTATAATTCAGGTTTAGGTATTTCTTAGCCCTCCAAGCAGAACCCAAATGCTACTGAAGTTTCTGACATTTGTTCGACCCAGTGCATTGGGTCCTGTTCCACGTCGTCCATGCCACCTGATTAAAACATTTACTGGCTCATGTTTACATGTTAAAACGCCTCCCCGCGCTGTTTGACGATATTCTTCAGTATGAGGCTTTCTGAATATGTAAAGTATAAGTACACATACATACCTTTGCGAATATCTCCTGTGGCGCGGAAGCCGTTAAGTATTTTTAATATATGTTTGCCCGATTTGGAAGCTTGGATTCTTCTTTTCCTTCCTTGTTTATTGACACCTCATTGTACCGCCTATCTGGCTAGCTAGTGGCGCTATAGCTATGACACAGCAGATCAGAGGCAGGGACGTAGCCTCACAAGCCAACCGCACACCGGGAGGCGGTACAATAAACGGTAAACAAACAAGAAGAAATAAAGCGACCAAATCGGTCAAACAAAGATTAAAAATACTTAACGGCTTCCGCGCCACAGGAGATATTCGCAGCTGGATGTATAGCTACTTAAAGTTACCGAATTCAGAATAACTCAAGGAAAATAATGGCGTCACATGCCGCGGGTCCTATTTTAGAGAGAATCTCCATTTCCGCAAATAGGAATTTCCATACGAAAGTACAGTAGCGAGCAGGGACCCAACGTAAAACTCAACAAAATATCAAAAAAGTTTTACGTAGGGTCCCGAAAGGGGCTAGGTATTTCTATTGATTACTTTTTGATTTATCAAAAAGGCTAATTGTGAAGCACATAATTAACTGCTACTTAAATAACTGTGGCACCCCTACGGTATTTACAGTGTTAGAGAACAAGTTAGCCCCTCTCGGACCCCCGGTTGAGCTCTTTTCATCGCTGACCCATGAAATCCTTATGGAAATTATGGAATACGGACGGACTTAGCGTCAAACGCCCGTGCTGCGCTGTGTGAGAACCCGTGATAAGTTTAAAAATAAGCATATAAGAGCTATAGGAGACAACGGAAACGGCTGCAAATTTTCCTTTGGCGCAAAAGCCGTTAAGTATTTTTAATCTGTGTTTGACCGTTTTGGTAGCTCTGAAATTCTCTCTTCCTTCCTTCCTTCCTTCCTTGACTTCCTTATTGACATCCCATTGTACCGCCTCCAGCCCCGACACATGGCTAGCTGGTGTACCTACGTTCCTGCCTCTGATCTGCTAGCTACTGGGCTGGAGGTGGTACAACAATGGGATGTCAATAAGGAAGGAAGGAAGAGAGAATTTCAGAGCTACCAAAACGGTCAAACACAGATTAAAAATACTTAACGGCTTCTGCGCCAAAGGAAAATTTGCAGCCGTTTCCGTTAGCTCTCCTATAGCTCTTATATGCTTCTTTTGAAACTTATCACGATTTCTCACACAGTGCAGCACGGGCGTTTTCGACACTAAGTCCGTCCGTATTCCATAATTTCCATAAGGATTTCAACTGATGAACAGGGACCCCACGGGTCAGCGATGAAAAGAGCTCAACGGGGGGTCCGAGAGGGGCTAAGAACAAGTGTAAGTCTGTGGTTTCACACATTGTCGCACATGCATACATTGTCTGTATGTGTATAGAGACAGAATCAAGGCTGCTTCTGTGCTTTTTGCAGGTTCAATTCTTCAAGTTTCGTCTAAGCCCTTGACTATCTGCATACATTCTATCTATCTATCTATCTATCTATCTATCTATCTATCTATCTATCTATCTATCTATCTATCTATCTATCTATCTATCTATCTATCTATCTATCTATCTATCTATCTATCTATCTATCTATCTATCTATCTATCTATCGATCTATCACATTCACACACAGTCACACAATATGCACTCACTTACCTATTACTAACTCTGAGGCAAGATAACACCCTTTGGGTGCGTTCGGAAATGCCCACTGCTGCACCGGGAGCGCACTTGCCTATAGGGCAGGAGGAGTTTAGCTCAGAACGGGTTATTCTGGTTGCCATTTTCCTGCCTACCAGTAGGCTATAGTAGTAGGCTGCTGCTTAATTATCAAATAATTAAATACACGCTGTATGGTTTCTTTGATTTGGGTGTCAGGATGACAAAATCACATAATCTTCAGGAACATTCCCAAACACATGTATGCTCTGCTCTAGTCTATACCTTTCCTCAAACGAGCATGACAGTGCAATCAAAATATTAATGGTCAGATCGCAGACAGATTATTTATTTACTGCGGAGAGAACACATGTTTGACTGATCACTCGTCACTCTCGTGGTATTTCTCCCCCTCTCCCTGGTTCCATAAGGATATGTCCACATGTCCTCTCGTCAAGTAATATGTAAACATTAATAATAATAATAATGCCACCAGAGCCATAGAGTAGAAGAGTTGTGACAAGTCAAAGATGGGAGAGATGGAAGATAGTGTACTGCAGTGACAGTATACACACCAGCGTCACTGACAAGCAAACTTAAGAACTACAGACTGGCAGCCAAGTAGCCTACATGTAGCCAGGAAGATGGTGACCAAAATCCTACCGAACGCGTCACTACTCTCTCCCCCTATTAGTTTGCATTGCACAGTGCGCTCAGTGCGCTATTTCCGAACACGCCCTTTATTGCAGCTGGCTCAGTGTTGGATAATTAAATGCAGATGCACAGTACATGATTTTAAACAGATGTATTGTTTTACTCAATCCCCTGTGTATTGTTTTCAATCCTGTGTAATGATAGACGTTGTACAAATGATCTGACAGCAGCTTGCCTCATAAATATTTGGTTACAGTGAGGTTTGCGACAACCTGTATTACTAGGCTAGTTTTCACATATACTGTATAGTCTCTGACTCAGTAACTCTACTGGCACTGGCAGTGGACGGTTTGTTTAAATACGACAAGGGTAATGGCCTGGGAAGGATAAAGGATATGGCTTTCCTCCTTCTAAAACAAAGCCTGGCTGAAGGCAGAGCTTTACATCTGGCCCTTAGAAGCCAAAGCCAAGTTGATGTCACATGTTGGCTCACCTTTTCTACTTTACATTGGTTGGATTCTATCACAACATCTATAGATATATTCCTTTTGTCTATTGTTCTCATTCTGGCCAGGGGGGAATAAATGCTCCACTGCGTCTAATGAGGTGTATATTGTTGTATCATGCCTTCTCCTGCCTATTTTCTTCATCCATTCCACAGAGCGAAGACACAGAACAACAAATCATCAGGGAAACATTCCACCTGGTCTCGAAGAGGGACGAGAATGTCTGCAACTTCCTAGAAGGAGGAATGTAAGTGTTGGGGATATATCATATGTACGTTTTATCAGGCCTGTTCGGTGCATCCTCATCACTGAAAAAGTACGTTTTCTGTAGTGGTTCAGCCTGACTAAAATCTTAAGAGCGTTCTGAGAATATTATGGCATTAGTGGCATTAGTATTTAAGGAAAATGGCTTTTTCAGTGATGATCAATGGCAGTGGTAGTTTGATATTCATTTATCATTAATGAATATGGTCCCAGGTGTTAGATTACCAGCAAAACTATCCGTCCTCTCTCTTGCTCTGTCTGTATCTCCTTCTCCCTCTCTCCGTGTTCTATGCTTTCTTTGACACTCTTTCATTACAGGACATTACATGATTACATCAGAGACAGCTGACACAACACCTGATACACTGCATTAAATAATTAGGTGCAAAAGCATTTAATTTAACGTAACACCACAGCCACATTATTTGTAATACAATGTAAAGAAACATAAATTATAGCTTGGTGACATGTCCATGCCAGGTCCAAGTGGAAAAATGTCAGCGACTTAATTATGGTATGACACACCTGCCTTTAGAAGTATGCTACTGTAAGTACTAGTTTCTTTAAAACCACCTTCAGAAAACTACACGTGGGGTGCTGAAAGAACTTCTTTGAGTTTTCCTGTTTGGTGTTCTGCTTGTTTGTTTGCATGCAACGTGCAAGGTTCAAGGTTGTACTTTATTGTTACATCTTGTGTACAGGTACATAAGAGTAAAACTTATTTCTGTTTGGCTTCCTTACAGACAATGCATCAGCATATAGATAGCATACCATTCAAACAACAAAACACAGCAAGCACAGCAAACAGAGGGATAGAATAATGAGTGCAAGAAAGAGCATTCAAAGAGTTAAAATAAAATAAAATGGTAACATTTCCCTTAGCAAAAGTTAGGTAAACTTTATGTGAACAGCTTCACAGTAGGTTATGTTCCATATACAACACAATTTAGAAGGTGCAATGTGTTTGTTCTGTGGGAAAGCGCCTTCTGCAAGGGGACTGTGTGATAAGACTAAGGCCAGTGTGGTCTTATCGTACCTAGTCCTAAATAGGTTAGTCAGGGGTGATGTCTCCATACCTCAACCGTGTTACCATATCATGTGCCCTATCTTTACACGTGAATATGCTGTGACCTAAAACATGCTGTTGTTTAGGCCTATCTAGGTATCTCTGGATGTTTTTGTCTGTGCCTTGGCTATAAAACACGCTGCCTATGTTGGGTAATGTACTGCGTAGTAGAACACTCCTGATAACACCTGTCTGTCACGATCATGAAATCTTACTTGAATGACCATTAATTGTCATACTAATTATTGCAACTAATGATTTAATTGTTTTTCATAACAGGGCAGTTATAACAATGAACTTAAATTCAAATAAATATAGTCCATATTTTATTATGTATTACAAAATTGTGGAAATAGCCAATCTACAAGCTCACAATGAGTCACATCACATATTTCAACATGGAAACGATTCGGATTCTGTTGACTGGTGGAGACAATAATTTTGATCAAATAATTGATTAGGTAATAAATGTGACAGGCCTAATGGGTTATTGTTTGGGGGATTCATTTTCACAGCTTCTTACATTCTACTTTACGGAACAATTTAATTGACTTGATAGTTTATAGTTCATCCATCCATCTTCAAGTGTGAAGATATAATCTCCCCCCATCTGGTCCTTGGTCTCCCACAGGGTCTCCCAGCGGGACATGCAGCAATATAGTGTTATAGCAAAATAACTTTTATGTTTTGGTACACTTGAATAAAAAAATATTGATTTGGGTGAGGTTCTGTCTCTAACAATATGCTTTTTAGTTTTGACCTCTACTCTATCTTATCTATTACTTTAGGTTAATTGGTGGCTCTGAGAACAAGTTGATCTACAGACACTACGCCACACTGTACTTCGTGTTTTGTGTAGACTCCTCAGAGAGTGAACTGGGAATATTAGACCTAATCCAGGTAAGAGGTCCAGCACTTATTGTATGTTATGTTTATTTATTTGGCATCACATTGCATATTATTGCACAATAACACTATAGTCTAAAATCCAATTAACCCATTCAGACCTACAAGTTCATAGCGCGCCACTCGGTGGCGTGCTATGAGCTTGTAGATCTGCTATTTTTCAATAGCTAAATTATAACATAATGTTTAAAACACCAAAAGGGGTTCCCGCCCAAAATGGGTTAAGTACAAAAATAATAATACATCGTTGCTGTCCGGAGGATACCTCATAACTCCAAAATGGAGAGACAGCGAAATCCATTCGGGGCGGAGACGTAGGTCCCAACCTATTATCTTCCGTCGTGGCTTATTATTCAATAGGTCGCGGTTAAAATATTAATTCGTCCCGACGGTTTAATAATTCGCCCCAACGTTTATTTTCGTCTGGGCTATTTATGAATCCGTCGGCGTTCGCGACGTATTTTATAATGGGTCGCGGCGGTTTGATAATAATTTGCCTCGACGGTTTATTTTTCGTCGGGCGAATGATGAATTAGTCGGCGTATTACAACTCGTCGTGCCGTATTAATTAATACGTCCAAAGGGTGCATGGCCTTTTGTGGAGAACCTGCAGGGCAGCAGGCCTTTTTACGCGCGCATCGTGCCCGGTGATCGGCACCACCGCGTGCGCCTCGCCGGCCCGGTTCCGTGGAGCTCTCCGCAGTCTCCAGGCGAGCCTGCGTTCCCGAGCTCTCACCTCTTTTGCGCACCGAAAAGAGCAGATCTACCCCTGGGTCCCCGTGGACCGCACGTGTGTGTGTGTGTGTGTGTGTGTGTGTTAGTGTTAGAGACCTGCAAGCCCGTACCGACGGAGCCCGGCCCGGCCCACCAAAACGGGCCGGGCCCGGGCCGACTTTGTCACTGCCCAACGGGCCCAGGGCCGGGCGGGCTCACGCGCCGTTATATTAATTTTCCGATGTGAATTTCACCCAGACTGGACTTGCAAGCACACTAAATGTGTTTTACATTCTATCTCTCTCGCTCCGCGCCTATAAACTCTCGTCCTCTCTCTCTCCTAATTATTGTGCAGCGCAGCTGTACACACACACACACACACACACACACACACACACACACACACACACACACACACACACCGAGTACTAAGTAAGTAGCCTATAGGCTACGGCTCTAAAAACATTAAATACTGCGGGAGCATTATTACCACACTAAACAAAGTTGGATTTGTACATTGCAGAAACTGCAGAATGCAGATACATAACGTAAGTGTTCTTATTATTGCCCGTCTACTCTGGGTTTTATAATGCAGCGTGAGTCCGCGATAGCCGATCTGCAAGCTCACAACGCGTTGCGCTGATTGACAGTGCACGTGCAGCAGCTACTGTATAAAATTATATTTAAGTAGGCTACTATTTTAGGCCCGTGCAGGGCTCTAGTGTGTGTGTGTGTGTGTGTGTGTGTCGCATGTGTGCGTGCATTACATTGTATTTTGATTTGAAATAAATAATGATGAATAGATGTCTATACTGTTGCTTGTGTGTGTGTTTTTTTAGACAATAGACCACTTAGCATTTGATTTAACTATGAAAGAAATGAAGACGATGAAGGATATCATGAAATGTATGTTTCACTATATGTAAAATACCATGACTCTCCCTCTGAATGAAATTAAAAATCGGGTCCTACTAAATTAACCCTAAAATATATAGGGTAGTGCCCAAGCCCTGTTAGCCATGAGTACAAGTAGATGATTTGATTATAGATAAGTGAGCGCTATGATATTAAAATGGACTGAGCTGTGATTGCGCCGTACTGCGCAAAATGGAGTCGCCGGGGGCCACTGGCCTATTATGCCTATAAATGCATATCATGCCTGTTGGTGAAATATAAACATCTAAAATGGTTCAGTAATAATTAGTTATTATTAACGAAAAACATCTAATACTATTTTAAATTGGTCTAGTAAAGTTAGTAACTAATCAGAAGCAGCAACCATTTTGTTTCAAACAACTGAACTAGACCAATAAAATAGTAGGCTAGTATTTATGTTTTTCGTTAATAATAATAATAATACATAATGCTAATTATTATTGAACGTAAGTACGCTGGTATGTACGCTATGGTACACTATAAGCTTGTAGATCTGTTTATTTTAAGCATGCACATATAGTGAAACATACATTTCATGATATCCTTCATCGTCTTCATTTCTTTCATAGTTAAATCAAATGCTAAGTGGTCTATTGTCTAAAAAACACACACACAAGCAACAGTATAGACATCTATTCATCATTATTTATTTCAAATCAAAATACAATTAATGCATGCACGCATGCGACACACACACACACACACACTAGAGCCCTGCACGGGCCTAAAATAGTAGCCTACTTAAATATAATTTTATACAGTAGCTGCTGCACGTGCACTGTCAATCAGCGCAACGCGTTGTGAGCTTGCAGATCGGCTATCGCGGACTCACGCTGCATTATAAAACCCAGAGTAGACGGACAATAATAAGAACACTTACGTTATGTATCTGCATTCTGCAGTTTCTGCAATGTACAAATCCAACTTTGTTTAGTGTGGTAATAATGCTCCCGCAGTATTTTATGTTTTTAGAGCCGTAGCCTATAGGCTACTTACTTAGTACTCGGTGTGTGTGTGTGTGTGTGTGTGTGTGTGTACAGCTGCGCTGCACAATAATTAGGAGAGAGAGAGGACGAGAGTTTATAGGCGTGGAGTGAGAGAGATATAATGTAAAACACGTTTAGTGTGCTTGCAAGTCCAGTCTGGGTGAAATTCACATCGGAAAATTAATATAACGGCGCGTGAGCCCGCCCGGCCCTGGGCCCGTTGGGCAGTGACAAAGTCGGCCCAGGCCCGGCCCGTTTTGTTGGGCAGGGCACGCGGTGGTGCCGGGCCCGGGCCGATCGCCGGGCACGATGCGCGCGTAAAAAGGCCTGCTGCCCTGCAGGTTCTCCACAAAAGGCATGCACCCTTTCGACTTATTAATTAATACGCCGACGAATTCATCATTCGCCCCGACGAAAAATAAACCGTCGAGGCGAATTATTATCAAACCGCCGCGACCTATTATAAAATACGTCGCGAACGCCGACGGATTCATAAATAGCCCCGACGAAAATAAACGTTGGGGCGAATTATTAAACCGTCGGGACGAATTAATATTTAAACCGCGACCTATTGAATAATAAGCCACGACGGAAGATAATAGGTTGGGACCTACGTCTCCGCCCCGAATGGATTTCGCTCCACCTGCCAAAATGTTCATTTTTTTAGGAAATGAAAAAATTTAAATTTTAAGGAAATGAAGAAAACCTTATATATATATATATATATATATATATATATATATATAAAAAAAAGCAATACTGTCTCATAAAGGTTGGTGTTGTGACTTTAGATATTGTCAATTACTTGCATGAGAAGGAGAGAGGTGGTGGAGCTCTTTTAGCAGACAGTTTGAGGGTCCAATGGAGTTAAGAGGTTTTGTCCAATGAGTTTTTTACTACTTTCCATTGGTTCAATATTTTCGAAAGAACACACAGACATAAAGGGTGTTCAATAGCACTGATTTATTGAGGGGGAAAAAAATCAAAAACCTGGAGTTATGAGGTTTTCTCCGGACAGCAACGATATACTATTAATATTTTACAACATCAAAATCACACCCATTACATTAACTTGTGAAACAAAACAAGATTAGACATAATCATTCAGGTAACCAGTCAGAAACTATACATGTTGGCACCATTGATTTAATTTCAACCATAGTTTGAGTCCTCTGTAAAACACATTACTATCCGTATATATATATTGCTATATACGATCCTGCCTGGTGACTCCACATGTATCAGAGGAGGCATGTGGTTGTCAGGGTTGCCAAGTCCGCTTGCTTCCCGCAAATGTTTTTTTTCCAGAGTTGCGTTTTGTTTTCCCATTTCAGGTTGCAGGTTTTTGGGCCAACATTTCTTTGATGTATAAATGGTGCCTGGTGTCTCTACTATGTGTGTAATAGTATAATAAATGACCAAAACCATATGGTAATTATAGACATACATATTATTCATAATGATAAATGCATGACATTTGTATTTATTAGTATTATATGGCTATATTATTGGGCTTGTTTCTCTCGCCAAGAGTTGGCTTGTTTTGGGCTTGTTTTTGGAGGTGGGTTGGCTTATTTCTCTCACAAGAGTTGGCAACACTGGTGGTTGTTCATAGTTCACACCTTCCCCAGACCAACAGTGGAGCCTGGCAGCAACAGAGACTGTCAATGCAGTGCTCAATGGGAAATTGAGTGAATTGTAAAATATTATAGCTGATAAAAAAAGGTACCTTCTTTGTAAAGTCTACTGTGATCAAAACAATGACTTGTATGCAATTTATCCATTTACAGGTATTTGTGGAAACGCTGGACAAATGTTTCGAGAATGTCTGTGAACTTGACTTAATTTTCCACGTAGACAAGGTAGGAAATTTCATTTTATTTAGACCTTCCCTGTGAGCAATTGTGATGAACAGATCGGTTGTGAAATGTTCTGAATTCAGGAACCCGCCCGGTTGGAGTGTAGCAAGTAATAGTGTAATGGTGTATCTACAGTATATTTGGTATAAAGCTAAACATGGCTTTTGTTACCAGATAACTCACATTATCAGAATATTACTACACGACACTGACTCATTGGGTTGTTGTATATTAAGGTGTATCTATGGTGCAACCATAACATTGAAAGTTAACAAGAAGTTCACTTCACTTGAAATAAAAACAAAAACTGAACTTCGTTCATCGTTTGTGTGTACCTGATTGCCTTTTTCTTTAGCCTTTTTTTCTTCTAAAAAGTATATTTTGAACTGCAATATTTACCTTCTTCGTTGATTTGGCAGGTCCACAACATTCTGGCAGAGATGGTGATGGGTGGCATGGTGTTGGAGACCAACATGAATGAAATCATAACACAGGTGGATGCCCAGAACAAGATGGAGAAATCAGAGGTAAGTGTGACCAAGTGTAGCCCATCATATATGTATGACCTCATGGTATTGTATATGCAGGCATGTGTGAATGCTGCATCCTGCATGCTATTCTCCAGTGCCCGTGTGGATGCACCGTCCCGAACCCACTCTCGACTGTTTGTGCCTTCTCTGAAACCTACCTCTTGCTACCGCACTGCTGACTGCTCTCAGCACAGAATACACAATATCCAATGCTATTGTCTCCCTTGTACACTGGAAAGTCCTTATAAGAGTAAACAAATTTAACCAACATTTGTACAGTCTCTGATTTACAAATGTATAAATTAACACTCAGGATTTTACTGTGTACTGCTCAGTGTATATAATGTACAAGTTGTCATTTCTGTGGTGTGTGCATTCGCCCATATGTTATCCAATGCCTCTCTGGAATCTTGATCAAAAGTCTCCCGATCACAGTCTTATATTTTACACATTGTCCAATGTCCATCTCACTTTGACATGTTATGGGCTTGGAAGTGGGTTGTATTCTTGTATTCTTTTGTGAGATGGTAATGTGGTAATTGCTAGCAAATATGGTAATTTAATGGTAATACATATTATGTTAATTCGATAAGCCTTCAGTTTCATAGTCAACCAGACCACAAATGTGATTTTTAACATCAATGAGCTGATATCTCGCTGTGGACCATGCATTAGATATGTGGTACTATACTCTAAACTAAAGAAGGATGTCGCTTTGCTTTCCATACAGCTTCTGTTAGTGGATACGTCTTGAATTCATTACCATTTGTTCATCCAGTGCTCAGAAACAGCCAGAGACAATTTCATGAAGTCATTTCTATTTTTCATACTATAGATTTTGAAAACCAAAAAGTGTAGCTGTGCTGATGAATTGGCTCTTTTTGTTTCTTTATTTTTATTTTTGCTATTTACTAACAATGTTAGCACTATTGAATTGTGGGCTTAGTATGGAAATGGTGAACTATAGTATAACCACTAATAGGTTTGGGGGTTAATACCGCTTTCTCAGTGACTATCCTATGCATCGAAGGGAAGCCACAAAGTCGTAACACGTGTAATTGTTTCTTTCAGGGTTAATTTGCTTGGCCTGTCTAATGTTAAAAGTGCTGAACATAAGGGTTAACTCGTGAGAATGATGAATGGTCAAAGTATCTTTGATTTCCTAACTGGCTCATTTATGACCAACGCATCTGTTCAGTTTTCAACATGAATGACTACAGAAACTGTACACTGCAGAGTAGTGGAGCATCTGAGCTGTCCTGTGTGTTTTTTCTTTTTTCTGACGTTTTTCCCTTTAGAAAAAAATAAACATAACCTCCTCTATGATCGACATGGTGTAAGACAAGGCTTTTATTGTTCAACAAACATCAGAACTGCTCTGTCTCTTTCCTCTTGAACCTACCCTAGACCGCAATGTGTGCTTTACAACTCACTGATGCTAATTCCAAGATGTTGGACCAATTTTAGAGCAATCATGCAATGCATAATACTAAATATAGCTGTTCTTCCCATTTAGTGAGGACTGATATTTAATATTGGTTAATGAACATACATTAACTTTTTCATAGTTCGAATTGTAGTTGAAGAGTGTTAAGATCACATATCTGATATCATATCATACATATCTACCAAGTGCGGTTTATGGTAGGTTCCATCACTACTTCTATGGAGAAAAACTGTGACTATTTTTATCTGCTTTTTTTAACATTCCTCATTCCTCTCTTTTTTCCTGACCCTTTCTAGTTCTTTCCATTCTTCTCTCTTTTTGCAGACGTTTATCTTTCAGTCTACCAGACAGGACAGGTAGACACAGGTACTGCTAAATTTACAACCGAGTACTGTAACTTTACTCCCTCCCCCTGAGCCGTACTGTCGTACAGTATCCTACCACGTAATGGCAAAACAATGTCACTAACATATTAGGAATCTTTCAGGTCAGACCCAAAAATGTATCTCAATGCTTTTGTTCCATCAAATATTAACATTTTTCATAACCAGTGTTAAAAAAAATATCTGAGATCAGATTCTAAAAATGTCTTCTACATCCTGACAGTTTTCTGAAAAAGCTATGTTTCTATGTCAGTCGTTCTTCGAATTTTCAAAAATAGCAGACCTAAAAGCTCGTAGCTATGAGCTTGTAGATCTGCTATTTTTCAATAGCTAAAGCAATAGCTAAAGCATAACCCCAAAATGGGTTCCCGCCCAAAATGTGTTAAATGGTACAACTAGATGTAGACATACAGTATGTACTAACTCATATGTACTAACTAGGTAGACCTATTTATGGTGTTGAACCCACAGTGTTTCCAAAGTCGAGCCTTGGTGTAGCAATTGAGAAAAACCTGAACGCTATAATCTGCTAGTTCAGCAATGTATTAAGTCAGCTTGCTGCAGTTGTTTTTACTTAGTTATCGCTTCCTGTGCTATGCATTGCCATTTGCTTTACCATAGTTAATCGCATCGGTAGGCAAAACATGCTCAGAACTTCCAAGATTTTCACTGTTGTGATGTTTTTTGTCATATAATTAATTATATTACAGCTATTGGCCAAATATTACAGCTGGACCTTTTGTTTCTTCCCGCGATTACACAAAAGTTGCACACGAGATTGTCAGATAAGCTGCATAATGCACTATATCTAATGGTGGTAGCATTAAGAACCGGTCATCTCTAACCTGAGAAGAAATTGTGAAGCTCCCCACTTTAGAATGAACTACATGAGCAATGTGATCCTAAACCAGCGTAGGCTCAAGGATTACAGAGCCTTATTGTCCTCAATTTTATACCAAGCAGTCCTAAATAATCTATAGGTGCTCTGACTTTATATACAGTAGAGAACCAGAGACCTGTTGCAATGTGTTACAGGTGTTAGCATGGTGTGATTGTTTACACAGCCATGAGTCAGTCTGCGCTTTACCGGAAAATCACACCAAGAAGCAAAAGGGAAACCCGTTAACCTCATTCTGACACTTGAACATTGAGCCCATGTGCAGGATCAACATCCACCTCACAGTGGTCTCTCTGTCTAACTCCACTCACTAGATACAGGATTCAGTGAGAGGAATGCCCAAAACACAGAGAGTCTATTGAAATACACCAGGGGTAAAGAACTCATGGCGATAAATGAAGATCATGTGCCTTTTCTCTCTTCTTTTTTTTTTGTCATTGTATAGTCCAGCAATTGTATATCATCAGAAATATGGCCCACTGCCAGAGCTACTGTACCATGAATTGGTTGTACTTGTGGTATATGTCCACACATCTAATTCGTTTTCTTACAATCGTGTGCTAAACGAGAACACCGGAAACTACTGTACACAGCTCCCTGGATTAAGCTACCTACTTATCATTTTTGGGTCTGTCTGCTAAAGATTCATGTGGGAGATCTCTAACTGCAGTGATTCTCAAATGTCCTCTTATTTTAGGCAACAAGTAAAACAAATCGTCTCTAATTGCATTAACTGTACAGAAAAACGCATTAATACCAATGGGCTTCATTGGAAATCCTGTGTGTAATACATTGAGATTCACTGTGTTAGAGTGAGCTACCTCCATTGTCCCTCAGAATAGATGTCCTGTTGTAGCGCAGTGTTAGGCATTCAAACTTCTCATTTAGTTAGCACCTAAACACCTAAACATAGTTACTTGTGTCCCTGCAGTAAACGTATGTTGTGTACTGTAGACGGCTAAATTGTAGAAGATTTTCATTCTAGTAGGTTAGTGACCCATTCCACCCCACTAGAGGTCTATTAATGTTCTAATCAACGAAGAACGCAAGCCGAAATATCTTTCCTTATCTTTTTGCCATTGAGGTTTTCTGAATCTATACAAACATTCTATGCTGTCTATCTAAAACATCATTTCCCTTTCCACACTCAAACCCATTTTTTCTGCTTTACCCGGTTCTCTCCATTTTTACCCCATCGGTCCTCAAGAGTCCAGTGGGTTCCAAGCAATGTTCCATATGCCTTTTGATAAAAGGTCCACTACTCCTGAATACGCCAACAATAATAATGTCCTTGATTCATAATTGGCTCTGGTTGTGCAAACCATTATAGAAGCCAAATGCATGTGCATACAAAGCTACATAGGCATCTGAATGTACATTTTGCACATCGTCTCTTCTAGTAGTTGTCAATGCTTTTGCATTATGTCAGTTGTTGTCATCTGTTTAGTATGTTTGATGTGTTGTGTGCGTGCGTGCATCTGTCCAATGTGAACGTCACATCTGCCTTGTGTAATTCATGACATACGTAATTTAAGTGATGTACTGCATGTTTGTTTGACTGTTCATGTAACCCTTGGTAACCCCGCTTGTGTGTTTTGTTTCGTGTGTGTCTGTATAGGCCGGTATTGCAGGAGCACCTGCTCGTGCTGTATCAGCCGTTAAGAACATGAACCTCCCGGAAATGCCCAGAAACATCAACATTGGTGACATCAGCATAAAAGTGCCAAACTTACCCTCCTTCAAATAGTGGCAGCAAGATTCTGAACCTGCAGACGTCAGCCAATGTTTACTGCGATGCAATCTGTTTACCAAAACCTGCAAAGACAAAGTTTTGTCAAAAGTATTTAATCTCAATGGTACTGTGTGAAGTAAAACTCCTTCCTTTTTGGGCGTTATCTCTCTCTTCTTCCTGTTTTGAAATGAATGTCTTACATGTGTCTTTTTTTCTGTTTGAGAGAAAAATATTAGTATTTATTTTTCAGTGGTACATTCCTCGTGCCTCAGCTGGAGGCATGCCCTTAACGTTGAGCTGCTACAGTGCAGACCTGGCTCAGTTTTGAATGGAAATCCTTTCAGTTTGAGTGTTTAGGTTGTGAATTTCTGGACAGGTTGATTGGTTCTGATGCACCAGGCAAGAGCAATGATTGGCGTGTAAGTGAATCCATTTCAACAAGCAATTTGAAACTGGTCTGCTTACAGTGTTGGAAAGTCATCCCTACAAGTGGTTTGTGAAAGGTATACCTACAATGCAGAAAATTGTGTTCTAGCAAATATGCTGTTTGATGAAATTATATATGCTGAAATTGTATTTTTTTTCCTTTCTTATCTGTATGCAAAACAAATATTTTAAAAGAATTTGTCTTATAAAATTATTTTCTTTTGATTTTAATCTGTACCTGTTCCTCCTTTTGCAACATATAATAAAGTATTGAATGTTTGTGTGGGGTCTATTGTCTGTTTATTGGATGATGCCCTACATTATGTCTACATTATATAAGCTATATTTGAGTTTTCTATGCACATGAACCTGAATGGCATAAAATAGCCTACGCAGCATTTATTCTGCATATCAGATATTGGAATATGTTCATATTGTCTAAAGAACCAAAAACAATATCTGTCTGGTCAAGCAGTAGATCATGTACGATTTGGTATTTTTGTTAGTAATATGTCTAACTAGAAAAAGTGCCCTTCTGGGCACAGGTCTCCACCAGGATAGGAATGTAGGACATTGCAGCTTGCCTTCATCTGGTGGTTGGATAAAAGGGCAACAAAAGTAAATTAGAGGTAAAAACACTTTTCGGCCAGTTATAGCGCCACCTTGAGGCTGAGTTGAAATTGTTCATGTGGCATTTCTTCCTCGGCCTAGTGGGAATGTGCGTGCACAATTTCACGGAAATCACGCGATGTGTTCATGATTTGCAGCATTTTGTTTGAAACTGAGCACTCCTGTGAACTTTGGAAGCCAATCTTAACGAATCAGGATGGAGTCTGAGAAATCTGAAAGACGCGTTTCGTTGAATGGCTCTAGAGAGACTGTGTACCAATTTGCGCGATGTTTGGACAAAATCTGTAGGTGTACTGTGCAAAAACTTGTTTTGCACAAAGCGGCCTCCTGGTGGTGCTATAACAGGCCGTTCTGGAAATTTTGGGGCAGAGGTTCATCGTTGGCATCCAGGGAGTGTGTGTGCAAAATTTGGCATCGACCGGGTTAACGGTGGCCGAGATTAGCTGCTCACGGACGGACACACACACACACACACACACACACACACACACACACACACACACACACACACGGACGGACGGACACACACACACACACACACACACACACACACACACACACACACGGACGGACGGACGGACGGAGTGCAAAACATACTCTCCCCCCATGCCTTCGGCCTGGTGGAGACAATAATAAAAATAATAATAATAAAAGTCATTGCTCATAGTGGTGCGCAAATTGGCATGACAAGTGTCAAAGTGCTCTTTTTTTAAACTATATTGACATTCTTTTTCAATTATATAAAACATTACAGTTTACAGATATCTTGTTAATAAAATGTCCAGAAAAATACACAAACATAACAGATACACAAATACAATAACAAAAAAGAAATAAAAAATACAATCATAACAAACACAACTCAATCAAAAACAAATAAAACATAGGCCTATATGTTCCCCATTTCCCCCCCCACATTACTGTGGATTATCTAATACAGGTCCTAATGGATTGCTTTCCATAAAACGCATGAACTGTCCCCATATTTCTTGAAAGTCATCAGATTTCCCTTTAATGGCTAAAGCCAATTTTTCTAGTGCAAGACAATTTGACAGTTCTTTCGAAGTGCTCATTATGCGCAGCTTTTGTGCAGCCTGACTGCCTCGGCCATGGTTCCCTAGTCATTGATCCGGGTATCTTTTTTTTTTTTTTTTTTACAAAAGCATTTTTTCATTCATACAACAATTAATAATATGATATATATGCTGATAGACTCGCGTCACCAAGCTTTACATTTACATCTTAGTGCACTGCTGCTTAGTGAACGTCTACTTACTATATCCGGTAAATTACACTTACGCGCACGCACCTATGGCACGCACGTACGCACACAACTCGTTTCCATATCCGCTCCAGACAGGATCTTCAGGCAGAAGAATACAAAGGGAGTACATCTAATGAGCGAATGTTTACGCAGCTTTGACGCTCACGTGCATTGTCTTGTGACAGCAACAGGAAAGACATGTCTGTAGCTTCATGATGATGCTCTGACAAAATTAAACATTGTTTTAAAGTAACTGAAGACAATAAGTGGCAACAATGGCAGCTGTTATTAAAGAAACACAAAGGTAGGATGAAAATGAATCGCATATTCTATAGCTCCTCGTCGCATATTCTACAGCACTGTAGTATGCTATATTGCTATTGCTATGGACTGCATGCATAGTGTAACTGTAACATCCATCCTGCATAGTTTTTCTCTGCTCCTGTTATCGGTTTGTAGGCTATACTTGGGACCCAAATCTGAGTTGGTCTTGGTGGCCAACTGGCCATTCACATAAAAAGCATTAGCCCTGGCTGAAACATGACTGTCATGTGAAGTTGTGAACCATGGCTAAAAAAAGCATCTAAAAAAGCCCATTATTTTTGTGTCCAGAATTAGCCAAAGACGAAATTACCTACCTGGGTTGTATTTTAGAGGACAATCTTTCCAGTGACAGGCAACACAAAGTAATCCGAGGAAAGTCAACCAAAGAACAAGATTTCTTTGCAGGGTTGAGGGCACAGCCTGAGCACTCATCCAATGTCACTCATTTTGATTATGCATGCACTCTAGCACAAAGCAAAGTAAAGTTACCATGTTTACCCAGGGTAACTGGACTAAGCTCAATAACTTGTTTACAGCCAGGCCTAGCCCCTTTCGGGACCCTCCATAAAGCTTTTCTGAAATTTGGATGAGTTTTATGTAGGGTCCCTGCTCATAACTATATTTTCGT
The DNA here is from genome assembly GCF_964188405.1 of Protomyctophum parallelum. Classification (NCBI taxonomy): domain Eukaryota; kingdom Metazoa; phylum Chordata; class Actinopteri; order Myctophiformes; family Myctophidae; genus Protomyctophum; species Protomyctophum parallelum. Next base: position 18,733,674 of record NC_139710.1, on the reverse strand, counting down.
ATGGGAATTCTGGAACGCGGACATAAATATTCTCTCTAAGATCGTATCTGCGGCGTTTGACGGCCTTTTTTAGTTTAAGTTATTCTGAATTCGTGAGTACCTATGGGTCTGTAGTATAAGTACCTATACAAACCGCTGCGAATATCTCCTGTGGCGCGGAAGCCGTTAAGTACTTTGTTTGACCGATTTGGTCGCTTTATTTCTTCTTGTTTGTTTACCGTTTATTGTACCGCCTCCCGGTGTGCGGTTGGCTTGTGCGGCTACGTCCCTGCCTCTGATCTGCTCTGTCATAGCTATAGCGCCACTAGCTAGCCAGATAGGCGGTACAATGAGGTGTCAATAAACAAGGAAGGAAGAGAAGAATCAAAGCGACCAAATCGGTCAAACCAAGATTAAAAATACTTAACGGCTTCCGCGCCACAGGAGATATTCGCAGCGGCATGTATGGGTACTTATACTTCACATATTCAGAAGCCCTCACACGAAAAAATGTCGTCAAAGAGCGCAGACAGGCGTTATCCACGTTGTTTATGTTTTATGTATGTCCGCGTACCAGGTGGCAGGATACTGCTGGAACAGGACCCAATGGTCTGTGTCGTCAAAAAGTCAGAAACTTCAGTACCATTGGTTTCTGCTTGGAGGGCTAAGCCAGGCCCTGCTCATAGAACATTTCATGGTAGGGGTTCAATGCCTTGCTCAAGGGCACTTCAACGGTGGTAATTTTAACGTGCCGGTTCCGGGGATATGAACTAGCGACTTTCCGATATCAAGACCGCTCTTGTGCACCACACGGGCATTACAAAATAAGCCCAGACCTCTCAAAAAAACTGGTCAGGTTTTCTTGGCCAGTTACACCTAGAACTCACCTAAACCCTGCTCATTATGCTAGGGTGGGATGGCTCAACTGATTGTGAACCAGGCCCGGGACCACCACCCTGAAACAACCTGGGGCTGGGGACCACTTAGCTCTGGTCCATACTCCATAGCCTTTTACTGCTTCTACAATTCTGCCCTGCGCAGTAAGGCTATGGGACTTTCCGTTTTAAATCTCAAATCGAAATCAGACCAGCCTCTCCTCTTTGGCGTAAATAAAAAGAACGTTTTTCCTACTCACCAAAACAAAGGCGGGTTGTGTCATTAGAAAGCCTACTTTCCTTAGTGGACGCACTCTGAGCCCCCCACCACACGTATAAACGGTACTTTTTGGCCAGAAAGGGATTTGTTTTCAATATTCTCTATGAGGCAGTTCTCTGGGCAATATCAGTAGAGGGCGCAGCGGAGTAACTAAAAATATTTTTTTCCCGGTGGAAACAAAATCCCCTTTTCAAAATAAACTGTCTGCCGGTGTCTCTTCCGGGTTTTTAGACAGCTGGTGGATGGAAATGAAGCTCCACCCACGAGACAGATTTCCGCGTTGGCCAGATTCCTGGAAAAGCTTGCCCCAGCGCAGTGGCATTCTGCCTAGGGGGTGGAGCTTCATTTCCATCCACCAGCTGTCTAAAAACCTGGAAGAGATGCCGGCAGACAGCTTCTTTTGGCCGTGCATGGAAGTTCAGGTGTGCCCAGGCTGTGTGTCAGATTCATCACCCTAGTCATGCTGACGTGGTGACGTGATTGGCTGCATCTAGCCAATGGGACAGTAAGCAACGGCAAAGCTACCTCTAGCCAATGAGAAGGGGAGAGGCAAATATCCCTGGCAGCCACGCAGGCTGCAGAGAGATGCTTATTTTCCAATGCCGGAGCGGTTGTGCAAAGATCCGCCCGGCAGCACTGTTTAATGCAATTAATTTCCCCTTCCCCTTCTTGAGATTCAAACTCTTTTTCTGTGGAATTTCTTCACCTCCAACTTCTAAGTAAATTACAACATTGAGGCCTCATCATAGGGCACCAGATCATTTAATTTCTCAAGAAAAAACTAAAAAAACTTCACTTTCCTATGGCCAACAGTTGAAAACCCCTGTTGCATATGATTGTATGTCTTTATGAATTGAATACACAGGGCCACAAAGGAAACAAGCCTTTAGGGCTTTTTGTGTTGTCATTTTAGCATCATTGTAATCGTACCACTGTACTTTTTGCTGACTGTTAATAAAGTATTCAATCAATCTAATTCTAGCATTTGACATGATAAGCCTGGACCTCAGAGTAGCATAATTAATATACCAGAGTGGCAATACAATACATTATTTATTATATACAATATTTTATGTGTCTCTAGGCAGTGGTGTTATCTGTTGCGTTGGGATTCATGTAGCTAAACAATGTTTAATCCAAACAGTATAAAAGAAGCAGTGGCATTCATCAACACGATTGATGTGAACAAGCTCTCCAGACTCATCTCCCGCATCATTCAGAAGCTTCATCTGAAGGTGTGTTATTATGCCTCTTCAAAAACACAACTTTTTCAGAAATGGTAGTATCATGAATATAACCCAGACCAAAGATATATTTGTAAAGAAAGATAGGCTAAGTGATATATTTTTGTTAAAAGATTAAAGCACTATTCTGATAGTAATCATTGCTACTGTATAGAGTGTTAAGGCTCATTCATAGTCTGGATTTTCGGTGGTGAGGTGACCACCGAACTACAACATGACGTCACGAGCCGCGGTGAAGAGCAAACCAAAGCCACCGCCCCAGCCCTTCTCTCTGTTTTTACTCACCACCGCTCAACGTTATTTCTTCTTTATAGGTGGTGTTCCAGTTCCCATTTTGTCTGCTCATTTCTTTGTGTCATTACTTTCACTTGTTTCATCTGTATCTGAGTTTTCTATCCTGATTGGATAAAATTGGTATCCCGACCTGAAAATAAATTTTCTGTTTAATGAAGAGCTGGAGAGACATGAACAAAATAGCTATTTTACTATCCGAATATAGATCTCTTTAACATTTATTTTAACCAAAGAAAATCACGTACCCAACCTTTAACTCTAGAAAAGTATGCTTTTAAAATGTTGTTCTCGTTGTTGACATTTTGAGCTGGTCATGCCAGCATCTTTACTTGAACTGAATGTAAACCAAGCAAAAGCAACCTATTTTAAAATGTATGCTAAATCTTCTTCCAGGGTGAGCGTGTGTTCAGTGAGGAGGAAGAGAATAAACTGCAGACTGCTCTATCTTTGGACAAACAAGCTCTGAATCTAGTCCTGGAGACATCAGCCTTTATCCTGGAACAGGTAAGGAGGGTCTGCATTTCTATAGCGCTTTTTTCTAAAGAGCTTTGCAATGTGTGTGTTGAGCACACACACGTTTGTCATACAAATAATTGCTATTAACGATTTAATTGTTTTTGGCATTGAATATTGGAACATAAAGAATACATTTTTGTTTGCCTGGTAATAAAAGAAAAGTGTACAAGCTTATAACACCTCATGAAGCATAACCCGAGCACACAGCAATAATCAGAAGAGGGAATTATGCTGCTGTAAGGAAAATATTGAAATTTGATGGGGCCAGTGGCCACCTGGTGTCACTGTTGTGTTTTGTATTGTATTTTGAAGGTTTGACTGCAGTTCTGAGGAATACAAGAAGACTCACCCCGTTTCTGTTTTCCTCCCAGAATTTTCACCAGTGAGGGGTGGGAGAGGCTGAACAGCAGACGGCTGATTTTGAATTTCTCTAACTATAAACTTTCATGACAGCAGACAGCCTAAGTACAAATATAATTTATGAAAAGCTACTACAGTGAAGTCTGTTCACAGAAGTTGTTGTAGGATATGTGGGGATTATCTGACGAGGTACCATTTGAGGGGGCAAAACCTTACATATACTAAATAATACAAAATTGTTTATAGGGTCAATATAAGTAATATAATATAGCCTTTCCACAGGAGTATCTTTTTATATTCTTCCAAAAAGAATACAAACAGCCAATAGCATATTACAAAGTCATCCCCCTCACTGGGGAAAATTCCGGGAGGAAAAACGGGCACGCACCGGGGTGAGTCTTCTTGTTACCGTTCTGAGGAGCTGAATGTTACCACACAGTCACATTCATATTTAAAGTATTTTTACATTCTATAGACAAGTAGACCATACCATACACACTATCATCATCACACACAAACAAATAAACAACCAATCATTTCCCCACCTTATTCCTACACAACCATTATCCCTGTTTGTGGGAAATATCTTTTGCAAGACAAAAACTATTTGACAGCTATCCATGTTGTAATTGGTTTCAAGACAGGGAAAGTCCAACAGTGGTCTTATCTTGTAGTATTAGAATTACCCATGATATCCCAAACTGGAGTAGATTGTATATCAGCAGTTATATACTTTAATAAGAGCCCCTAGAGAGCAATGGATTCTTGGATGGATTTTTTAATATTTAATATGATGGCTTTAGTAGCAGATTACAAGAAAAGCTAAAAAGATAACAATAAGGTTCTTGATCTTACTGGCATCCCCATGGACTGCTTTGTTCTGTCCTACCAGTGATAATACTCTCTCGTCTCCTCTCCTGTATGTATGGTCTCCACTCTCCAGGCAGTGTATCATAATGTGAAGCCGGCATCTCTTCAACAGCAGCTAGAGGCAGTGCATCTGAGTCCAGACAAGGCAGAAGTGTTCTCCCAGACTTGGGCCACTGCTGGCCCTGAGATGGTGGAGAGGCTAAGGCAGAACATCTTTGCCCCAAAGAAGGTGAGGCTGATAAGCATACACTATAAAATCTTGTCATAATAGGGTGTGTGTTATTTTTACACAATGAGTGCCACCTGGTGGACAAAAAGGTGGAGCTTGGGGCCACCGGATCAGAGTCTGTTTTAGTATGACGAACGTCCGGTTTGTCGCCATCTTGGATGCTAACTGCAATAGCGCCAATGCTAGCGAGTAAAGGCGAGGTCCATCCTTATTCCTCCAGAATACGGCAATATTACAATTGCGATCACCGGAATATTTTTTTGGGGGGGTTCTGTCTCCTGATTGGATGCAATCGGTATCCCGACATGAAAATGTATTTTCTGTTTACTAAAGACCTGAGGATCAGGTGTGCGACTCCCTACCACTGACAGCCGTGTACACATCGGACAGGCTACAACCGATTTTCTACTTATTGTCAGATCTTGTCTCTCCAAGTTGTGAGTTTACTCTCAACTATTGCTTACTTACTAATTGCCTGCCATGTTCTTGTTTTGTTCTGTGTATTTGTTCTTTGTTCTGTGTATTATGTGCCATCCTAGACTTCATTAGGCTTGCTGCAGTGTAATTGCTTCTGAAGGTTCATCAATGTATAGTATGTGATGGTTTTAGGTCCACATTTAGGATGTTTGAACCCACTAGTAGTAAGTCCTCATAGCAGCCTTAAGCCCTAACCACACCAAAGGGTCAAGACGGTTTTAGCGTTGTCCCTGCGGTGTGATATGTCTTGTTGCACATTGACCCACGTTGACCCTTGTGATTCAACGCATTGAATTCAATGGCCCAAACCACACCAGATGGTTTTAGCGTTAACTCCTTGCAACCGTTTAGTCCCATAGGAGTTGCATGGTGACCCTTTGATGCTTGCTGTGTTTTGCTACAGACTAAAGACAACTCAACTTCAAACAGTAGTAGTAGTATTGTGGCGCCTGCTTTTTGTAACTGCCAACTTTTGCTTAGAGTAGTTGAATTAGAATTCAATTGTCACTTTTAATTTTATGTTCGGTAAGTAAAAATCAAGTAGTGTTAATCTTGTCTTAAAGAAATCATGTTTTGAAAATAACATTGTATCTGTAAAATCATGCAAAATTCTAAAATAACTTAAACAAAAGAAGGTCATTAATAAAACACATTTTACTTTCCAACACTATGTCGCAATCCTTCTTCGCCTAGACTAAAGGTACTAGTAAAACAATTTATTCTAGGTAGTAAGGGGGATCATTTTGAATTATATAATCCCACAGAGATGCCTTATTTTAGTCATGGCCACCCAATGCTCTATCCTTCTTGTAGAAGGAATTCAAACACCCAGAGCCACAGACGACTTAGCTTGCCATAGACAAACTGCCTCACATTTTCACAGTTTCATTCTTTCTGTTCAGTTACTACTTGCTAATCAAAACATTGCCAATACAATACTATTAATTCTGCTGGACTGTTTTCTATTTGACAGACACTCATTTCTAAATTAAGTTTATGTAATTCAGCATTCCATTGAAACCATTTTGTACAGCTGCAGTTCTAAGGTCTTCAAGCCGCAGCTAAAGTTGTTGTAAATAATGTTACAACCCCTTCCTGGTAGTCTGGTACCTGTCTACCGATGCATGGTTTATTAATACAGCCTCTCTCGCATCATAAAACACTTACCTTACCTCAGCTCAGTACTTCTAATCTATCGGTGCTACAGCTGCCTGGTGTGGAAGCACATGGTAAATCAACCTGCCAGTCAGTAAATCGGCAAGGAATACTTGTAAACATATCTTAGCCACAGTAAGCAGCAATTAATGCTGATTCACAAGTTTAGACACAAAGCTGTTATTTCTGTATTTCTCAGCAATGCCTCTGCATTGTGTTCGCTTTGAGTAATTATTTTGGACAATGGCTATTGGGGTTGTAGCTTACGACATCTTGTAGTTTAAATCCACCTTCAGCTGGTTAGTCTTGGCATGTTTCACTATTTGCCATTCCTGAGAAGCTTACTCATTGAACCATCAATGAGTTGTTTATTGTTGTTTTTAAAAAAATGTTTAGGAGGGGATTAGTTACTAATGTTGTTTCACACTTTTGACTCATTCAGATTATATTTGCATACGTGTGCGTGTGTGTGCGTGCGGACCAAGGATAGTAGAATGTTTTTGTTTGGTTTGGTTTAAAAAACATTCTTAGAGTTAGGCTTACAAGATTCGACTTGGTTAGAGTTAGGATTAGATTTTTCTAGGTTAGGGATGAGGTTTTGCCAGATGTTTACTTAGCGTGCGTGCGTTGGGCTTGTTGGACCAAATGTCCCACATTTGTGGCTCAGTAGGTAGAGCAGGTCGTCCAATGATCCATGGGACGGGTCGGTGGTTCGAATCCCAGCTCCTCCTGTCAAAGTATCCTTGGGCAAGACACCGTACCCTACTTTGCCTCCATTGACTCGGTTGGTGCTAGCTTGCCACCATTGATGTGTGAATGTGGAAAGTGAGGACTTCCCAATGTATGAATGAATGAACCATTGTATAGTGCTTAGTGCTAGTACTTAGAAAAGCGCTATAAAAATTCAATTCATGTTAATGCATCAATATCAACAAGCTGAAAATAGTCCTTTGAAGTTCAATGGAGAATTGGCGCCCTGTTCTATTCGCTTCCTTAAGCTATTAGGGTTAGGGTTAAAAATGGCATTAGCATTCTTAAAATTGGCATCGTAAAAATGTGATGTCCTCTCAAGTAAGGTGGGTGTGTGTGTGTGTGTGTGTGTGTGTGTGTGTGTGTCTGTCTATGTGATCCAGCTGGAGCATGTTGGTTGGCAGTTGAACCTGCAGATGGCCCAGTCTAGTCGAGCCAAGCTGAAGTCTCCCAGCGCCGTCCTTCAGCTGGGACTTTCCACTGAAGATTCTGAGGTATGCACACACACACACACACACACACACTGTCACACACACACACACACACACTGTCCAGAGACCTGTTATCCAAAGCCCCAGGGCCCTCTACTCTCTACAGGGCACTCTTAGGCAGAGTTATCTCAGGCAACTGAGAAAACCTTCTATGGAAGACTTTCCATGGAAGATTTTCCTCACTGTAGATGCCTGTCTACAACGTTTAACAGATTAGCACTTTGCCCACAGATGGGGCCAACTCAGACATGTAATATAATTTTTTAATGACACATTTAAATGAATGTCGTCCTTAAGTTTGGCCTGTAGGCTTAAGCTAGAGAAAACCTTTATCTTTTTGTGGATGTCAGTGGGAGGATATTCTTGGTTGTTTTTTTACCACTATGTTCTCTTCAGGTTAATGACAGAGGAAGTCATTAATTTAAATCCACATGATGGAGGGCGGAGCTGGAGATAGCTGGTGGGGGCTCCTAAAAGTCTGGTTTATAGTGCAGCGAGAGCAGCTGCAGTTCACCAACAAATAATCTTACCAAACACAGTGGAGGTACCTTTGGTAAACAGCAGGGGTCATTGTTGCCTCACAGGAGGAACTGGCTCTCAGAGCTAGTAGACAGAAGAACTGGAAAGAAAAAATCTGATTTATCTTTGTATTCAGAGAGTTTGAAATTACCAAGAGGTTTTCCTTTCCATCTGAGTTTCATGATTAGTTAAGTTTGCTTCCTGTCACAACTGTCTGTGAATTGCACAGTGCATGGTATGCTGTTATTTCCAGACTGCCAAAACATTGTGATGACTGAGAAGTAAATGCATCCATAATAGCAATGAAAAACAACTGCCAGTGTCGGTCTCATTACAATGCAGAGTCATCACACCATCTCCGCTGAGTTGGATAAGAGCGGAAAAGGGAGAGGAAGGAAAGAGAGGGAAAAGGAGGCATGAGGGCAACCAAAGTGCAAGTTGAAAGAAGAATAAGGAAAGGAAACGAGGAGGAGAGAAAGGCGACATGCTGCCATCTCTATTCTGTATATTCTTGATTGTGTGGAACCCAAGCAGAAAGGAGTCTCTCCCATCTGACCATCCTCCTGCTTCCTTAACACTCCCTCAGGAGGATGAGACATCAGGGATGGAGAGCCCTGATGACATCAATATTAAGCCCATATATGGAGATCCCTGATGTCATCAATATTGGCCAGAAACTCTACATCTGACCTCAAACCCATAGATCTCCATATATGGAGCTGACCTGTTCTGACATTCCATATGTTGATCCTTCTCCATCCATCCTTCCTTCCTCTTCAATGTCTCCCTTTTGACTGATAACTGTCCATTTAAACTCTAGACGGGCCCGCCCCAAAGTTATTAGTGCAGCCGCGCCCGGCAGCCGGTGAATACTAGAGTTCTCAACAGGCCGGGAAATTAAGGCCCGGCCTTACCTGGGCCCTCATATAAAAAACCCTGTACACTCAACACTGCCCTCGCTGCCACCCTTAGATCTCCATATATGGAGCTAAAGGCTCCGTAGAGTGGACCTCTCGTTTGCTATTTACCACTGCAGAAGCAAGAGACGGTCATATTGCCTGTCGCACATTTGAAATAGATACCTGTAGCCCCGGCCAATCCAGTCGGGGGCCTAATTGAAGTATTCAGTCAAACACTGAGTGTCTATTTCTAGCTATTCCTAAGGTTGGTTCTTTAACAGGATGGATGAGATATCAATCTTGAGCCTTGTCGTTGCAACAATACCTATTGTCAATCTTAACTCTCCATCTTATGGTGTAAACATTGAAGCCAAAAGCGAGGACAGAAAAGTTAAGACGCAAATTGTGATTGGCCGGAATGTGTTGATTGATTGTGATGATTTCATTGGTTGAGCACGGAATGTGATGTGTATGATGATGTATGACGATAAGAGCGCCCCTCACTTCACATGGGTGTGATTCTTTTTGTCGTCCGAGCTTTGACTGGAGGTTCCAGTCATGTCAGTGAAACAAGTGAACAGGACTGTGAGCACTTATAATGAGCACACCTGGCAACACTGGCAGGTTGTTTCAGACCAGCGCTGCAGACTACTGCCGCCTCCTGGTGTTTAGAGTTATGTCATCAGATGTTTGTGCTGAACTAAATGCCAACTTTTGCCAACAGTCTGTTGTAGTCTGTTTGGTGGAGATTCACCTTAAGATTATCGTGCCTCATCTCAAGTGATCACATGCTGAAACAATGGAGCTGGGTAAACTTTCTGTGGCAAAGGACAAACGATTGTTATGCGTCTGGGAAGACAGACACATTGTATAGACCGTTGAGTTCTTGCAACATATTGACAAGACTCTTTCCAACAGGTTGTTTCGACCGGTCGCCATATCAAAAGTCCTCTCATTCACTTCACGTTTGTCTCATTGTAGAATTGTCTCTCTGTCGCTTGCCACTCCTGCCCTCTGACTCGGATAGTAGTGATGTAATCATCCAGACAAACAGGTTTACGTTTGGATCTTTGAAGCCCTCACTGTACAGGACAATCTGCCCAGATTGTCTGTTTCAATCAGCCTCGGACAGGGCATGACCCCCTATTGTCAGGAGGGGCGTTTCTAATCCTACCAATTTATCCTGTAGTGTTAGTTCAGCTAGCATTAGTCTTTCTGTCGATGACCAAGTCTCCCTGTACTGTAGTTCCTTACCGCTGCTGATCCCTAATGGTTGGTCTTAAGGAGAGTGCCAGTGAGCACATAATATGTCATATGACATATTATGTCTCCTCCAATACATGTAATACCCCCTGCCTGCTCCTTTTCACTCCACAGAAAAGAGTTTCACTGGGAGCATGCAATGCAGTGCGGTGGTACACGCTATTCCCTGACCTGCATGTAGGAGTCACTAGTGCAGCAACAGAGTCTAGTCTCTGTGTTGGGGTGGGCAGGAACTTTTCTCCTGCACCACCCGAGCGCCCCCCCTTGGAGGAGATTATAAGGAGACCATGCCATGTGAAGCTTGCACGCTTGCTTCTTTAGCAGAACACATTTCCATTTTTTGCCGTTGCAATTTAATTTATCTTCCTTTTCAAACTTTCCATTTTCCACCCCAGGTGTCTGAACCAAGAATACAGAATGGGAATTAAAGGATCAATACACCGGTGTTTCCCCAACCATGCAATAGGTTTACGGGAGCTGCTTTCCCTGAATTCATTTTTATATTGGTTTCCTTGAAGAGTCATGGTGTATTTTGTTTTTCTGCCGTTGCACCATTTTGTGCCTCTTCACACTTGAAAAAACTGAAAAATGCTGTGAGGGAACACTGCAGTGAGTGCACACAGAACAGTAAATATCCTCAACCCCAGCCCTTAATGGGATGAGATTGACCTATATTAACCTTTGGCAACAGACGTGAGACAGCCCGCTTTTAAGTGCAGAACTACAGTATGCAATGCGTCTGCGTGCATCACACAAGGGACCCTGTCTCCTGGTTTAGAATATAGCCCTCTTCCACTTCTGCCCAAAGTAGCAGATCTATAAACTCACAACGCATAAATCAGGCTTACTGTATAATGATTAGCCACTGCGATAGGCTCCCGTATCCTTCCTATCAGCGTCTATTGAGGAAGATGAGATTGAGATGCAGTAGAAAAAGAGCATGGATCTGAGGAACCAGTAGGGGTAAAATGGATGAAGAGTTGATTGATTGAATACTTTATTAACAGTACAGCAAGTACAATTACGCAAGCAATGTTAAAAGGATAACGACAAAATCCCAGAGGGCTAGTTTACTTTGTGGTCCTAAGAAGAGGAAGAGAGTCGTTAATGGAGGAGGTGCAGGACAATTAGGGCAGAGGGACTTCACTGTTCATTGTGGGACATTATATACCCCATTACATGTAGGCTATTGGGTCCATTCTCACTGTATTCAATTAACACAGATGATTTTACTGTTTACAGTATGGGGGCGTTCCATTAGCACAGACAAACACAGGATGCATTCACAATGACATGCAGAGCGTGGTGAGATGGCATATCCAGTCCACCATCCACAGACGAAGCATAAAACTGTGTGCTGTGTAGAATTTTGAGACTGTGTTTCTGTTTGCTGCACCTGTCAGATGGAATGACAGAAACCTTACTTTGCCCACAAATTAGCAGATTGTAGCCGTTTCCAGTTCTATGGTCTGCCTTCCCAAGCAGAACAACAACTCAGACTGTGGCAGGCCGCCTTATGCCTTTAAACGGTGCACTGTCTTTTCTTATTTTGGTTTTTGGGCATGTATTAAGTCGAGCTAAAATGAAGAATGTGTTTTAACCCTTTAGAGCATACCCCCAGCCTATTTAACAATATATGCCCAAAAAATGTATTCCATTTATTTATTTCTAATCCGATCTTGATTACTTCCATAACTAAATATGACACTTGCTTACAAATGGTAGGTTCCATTTGTAGACTCTGAGTTACAAATGGAGGTCTTTTCTTTTCGAAGGAAATAGAGCATGCACCTCCACTCTAGCCCAGGTGCTAGACAAAAGGCAGTACAAGAGGAAAAATAGAGTCTGCAACACTGGTATGAAAAACTCAGCTCCACTGGTTTATTTGACTCTGGTCTTTTCTTTTCGCCCATAAACCATATATAATCACCACCATCACTGCATTGTACCTTTTGTGGTATATGGGCTCCGATATGTCAAAATATGGGCATGCCCATGATGTATGGGCATGATGAAAGAGGGGATCTCCATATGGTGGCATAATAAAAGGGACACAGACAGACAGACAGACAGACAGACAGACAGACAGACCGACAGACTAGTCGACTGACTGACTGACTGACTGACTGGTTCAACGGGTACTCTTGACAAGGGGTATTACAAAACCACACATTCAACGGGCACCAGTCAAGATCTCTTCACAATTAAAATGGAGGGTCAGATGGAAACGTCACAGACTGGAAATGTCACAGACTGGCCTCAGGAAGTCTGAGAGCTATACGCTGTTATTTGTCTTGTTTGTAGTCTATGGCTACAACAACATGCTAACACGCTTGACGCTTCTAGTGAACATTTGTCGGTAACCGTTGCAGTGATTTAAAAAAAGGGTTTTCAACTATTTGACCAATACCTAATCAAAAACAATTTTGGTGCCTCAAACCTGGATCATCACACTCACAAGGACCATATAACCATACTGTCCTTAGACTCTGCAGTAGAATGACTTTAGTAAATATTTTCACATCTGCTTGCCTTCAATGACTTTTAGTGTCCTGAATGTTTAATGATGTGCAGCCTGTGTCTAAAAGAAACCTGCATGATACTGGCATGCACTGGACCTTGAGGACTGATGACAAGGCATAATGAGTTGTAGCCAATGAGGAACTAATTCCTACAAGCATGATAAGCATCCATCTTGCATTATAGTGCCACCCGGTTTGGCAAATAATTATGTGAACTACACTTGTGTACAGACACACTTTTGCCTTATTTATACTTGGTTGTGCATTGCCAAATCTATAATATATAATATATATAAGCTCACAATGAGGTATGTGGCCTCTACTAGCAATCTCCTCTGTGTGTACAAAATGGACGAGCACCTTGAAGCACTCGATGTATTGTTGATTCTCTCAGTTCCCCTCTTTATGTCAGTCAGTGTCATTCTGTTTGAGTCCTCCAATAGCCTGCTATATCTCTCTCTCTCTCTCTCTCTCTCTCTCTCTCTCTCTCTCTCTCTCTCTCTCTCTCTCTCTCTCTCTCTCTCTCTCTCTCTCTCTCTCTCTCTCTCTCTCTCTCTCTGCTGTGCAGTTACAGTTTTGCCCACTCTCTTCTCTGTCCTATAACATAAAACGGAGCGGCTGTTCCGTCGCTAAGGGACACTGACATTCATAATGCAGTACATCAATATCAGTATTTATTATAGACATGCTAGCCTCAAAAGCCCAAGATAATGACTACTGGGATGATGTTGCCCGTCTATGGGCCGGGGCCAGACATCAAAGAACGTCTTCAGTTGATAGTCTCAGACAAGCTTGATAACAGTTGATGAGGCCCTTTCTAGTTTTGAATTGCAATCAAGATAAAATTGACTCTGAATGATTATAATTTTTTTAACAGGAAGAAGACAAAGTTTTATGTTCCTTTGATCGAACAGGCATTACTGTTAGTACTAGTAATACAAATATGGAGACTTGAAGAAAACTTGTTCCTATGGAAGTCATTGGAGAGAGAGAGGGGGGGGGGGGGGTGTTATACTTTGATACCCAGATATCATGCAAACCTGTCAATGTGTGCGCATCACATCACTCTGGGTGATGTTACTGTGTCTGTGGCGACAGGTTGGCGTGTGAGAGTTTGCTATCAATGGTGCAGCACCAGATCTCGCTAATGATATTCAGTGACAGTCGTGTCCCTCCTGTTCAGAGAAATGTGTTCACGTTGCCAACATACAACAGACCATCCAGTGTACAGTATATAGTCTTTTAGACAGAGTTTGTATAGTACTGTATGTTTGGGGTATGGCTGTGTCATTCATGCTGGTGTGAACTATAACTTTATATGGCTTTAGGCACCACCTTGACGGCTGACCTGAGTTCCACATACCTGCCACGGTGACAGATGGCTGCACTGTCGGTGGTGTTCATCTAAATGTGTCACTGAATTATCTGTGAGATCAGTGTGTAAAGTACAACTTGTTTGACACGGTTTCATTTGGATCCCTCCACCTCCGCATTGTTTCTCCTCCTGGTGTCTTTTTCACAGATCCTAAAAATATATAACACCAAATATAAACGCCATCTTCCTTTCCCCTCATTTGTGACTTATTCATGAGAGAAAGTTCCATTTGGTTGGGTGCGATTTCATAAACTTGTTCCCCAGCTATATAGTGTAGACTTTGAAGGCAACTAATTCCAGTTAGCAGAGACCTGCTTTTTTCTCTTTAGTTTTTTGTTATCAAAGCATCAGACATGAAAGTCTTCTTTTCTTGTTATTCTAATTTATTTTCTCTGTTCTGGCTTTCGGCTTCTGTGCTATAATCACTGAGGAGCAGAAGCTCTTTGTTTGAGCACACAGATGCACACATGCATGAATGCGTGTACACACACACACACACACACACACACACACACACACACACACACACACACACCACGTGCGGCTATTGAGCCCTCCCAACGAAGGCTGCGACCTCATTTACCAACACCAGGATATGAAGACTGCAATTAAACTCCACATTGTGACTTGTGCGAGGAGGTGCTGTGATCAGCGCCTCCCCAAACACTTCCCTGCTCCCCTCTTCCTCACGTGTCTCTGCCGACTCCGAGCCAGCATCACAAACAGCCGGGGAAACTTTGAACACAAGAGCAAAGCCTCACTGCGAAGTTACATAAAGCCCTTCTCATTCTCCTTTCTTCTCTTCGTAGGCCTCTGTGCTGTCATGCAGCCCTGATAAACAAGGCTTCCAAAGCAGATCAAATCTTTTTTGGTGCTTTTCTTTCACCCGCGGAATTACATGACCAGATCAATATATCGGGGGAGCTCCGATGTGAACGAGGCGGGCGGTTAAATCCCTCACATGGTGCCACCCACTGGTCTGACAGGACAAAGACTGCTCTGTTTCAAATTCTCAATTCGCCTTTGCTGTACATGGCCCGAGATGCTTTGTTGCATTGTGCACCCATCTATTTAAGGGTCTCTCTCTCCCTCTCTCTCTCCTGTGGGATTTTGGATCCCATTCATTGAGAGGTTATTGTTCAGTCCTTATCCGTTCCTTGGGATGGGCCCCGGGAGGCAGGATGGCTGGCTGTTGGTCCTCTGGCTGTTGGTCTCTCTGTCTCTGTCTCTGTCTCTGTCTCTGTCTCTGTCTCTGTCTCTGTCTCTGTCTCTGTCTCTGTCTCTCTCTCTGTCTCTCTGTCTCTGTCTCTGTCTCTGTCTCTGTCTCTCTCTGTCTCTGTCTCTGTCTCTGTCTGTGTCTCTGTCTCTCTGTCTCTCTATCTGTCTCTCTCTGTCTCTCTGTCTCTGTCTCTGTCTCTGTCTCTCTCTGTCTCTGTCTCTGTCTCTGTCTCTGTCTCTGTCTCTGTCTCTGTCTCTGTCTCTGTCTCTGTCTCTGTCTCTGTCTCTGTCTCTGTCTCTGTCTCTGTCTCTGTGTCTCTCTGTCTCTCTCTGTCTCTGTCTCTCTCTCTCTCGCTCTCTCTCTCTCTCTGTGTCTCTCTGTGTCTCTGTCTCTCTACCCCCTCTCTCTCTTCCTTCTCTCTGGGTCTTTGCGACCCCTCTCCTCATTCTGTGCCATACAATGATGTCATGGCATGTATTTGCTCCAAGCGTAGCCTACCTATTGAACGCCCCCCCCCCCCCCCCTCTCTCTAGCTCTCTCTCACTCACTCTCTTCTCTCCAGCTCTCTCTCTCTCTCTCTCTCTCTCTCTCTCTTTCTCTCTCTCTCTCTCTCTCTCTGTTCCCCTTCGTTGTTTTCTTCAGTCCATTCTCTCCTAGATTCCTTTGCCTTTCAAAAGGTGCCTGGGGGATTTGGGGATGTTTGGTTGTTGTTTAGCACACCCACGGTATGTTTGACACCCAGATAGGGAAGCCGTCAGCCTGGCAGATCCAAATCCCCCCCCCCCCCCCCCCCCCACCCCATTTAAATTCCATTGAGTTAACATCTCCCCCTGTTTTTATGCTCAAATCTTCTGATCCTGTGATCAGCTTTTATTTATATTATTTAGCTCATTCTGTTTCACACCGTTTGTGAGTAACCCCCCCCCCCCCCCCCCCCCACACATCCTTGTTGTTTAATGTATGTAGTATGTCGTTTTTCTTCAGACCAGATCTTATTTGCTGATATTTCGTTGCTTGGCATTGCATTGCCTGTTGGCTGATCTATGCAGGAGAGTGAAATGTATTTCAGCTGAAACAAGGCTCACTGATTACAGCGCAGTAGAGCCAAATCACATCCATTCATTTCATTCCTCCGCAGGTCAGCTGTTAGCTTCAAATGAAAAAATAAATACAAAATAAATTCATTCTCCACCATAAAAGGGAAATTAATAAACAAAGATCTGCGTTAATGGAGACATATTCAATGCTGTGGGCTTTTATTCGTGAGATGTTCAGCTGGGTTAATGCCATTTTATTTAAGACATCCCACATTTCATGCTGTGCAGAATTGTTTTTCTCTGCTTGTATTGTCCTGTGATGATATACATGTATTGTAATGTAATCATATATCATATATCATCTGGTAGTGAGAGCTGAGAGGGATACTCCGCTCATCCACTCATTTATCAATGGAGTGTAAATTCTGCCTTAAATTCGAGCATTTATCAAGTGATTGTAAATACTGGCGTAGATTTGATCTGAGCTTTGATAAATGTCACGGGTGAAACCTAACGTAATTTAAATAACACGCCCTTAAATATTTCTTGAAATGCCTTGATTTTACGACATGAGCAACTAGAATACGAGCAAACAATATATGGGAAGCCAATAAGAAAAGAGTTTCCAAACACCTCCCGCCTTGTTGCCTGGTATGTCTATCCCCCTTAAGCAAGTTAACCGTTTCAGCGCTAGCATTTATTGAAAAAATTAGGATCTAATTCACGCCAGCATTTTTTCCAGTCGAGCTAAGAATAGAAATAGGGAGGTAGTTGCCGGGTTCTAATTTACTCCCTTTCTTGTGCAGGGGGGTTACTTTGGCCAGTTGATGGAGAGGTTTACTATGTGGGCGATTATTGGAGCTATGGAAATGGCTGAGTCTCTGAGAAATTTGGAGGGAATATTGTCATGGCCAGTGGCCTTGTGGGGTTGGAGGGATCTTTACAAACACCTAGGTTTTTGTAGAAGGCTTTGATGTGCTCTACAGTCTACACCAAAACGCCCAGAGTGGGAGGGCAGTTTGTTAACCAGCGTTGTTGTAAAGAAGATGTTTAAGTAGTTGGCTACATCAAGCTTGTCAGTGATGAGGGTGTCATTCGATTTGATGTTTATGTTTGTAAACCTGGTTTTTAGTTTCTGACCACAGCCTAGTTGGCTGTTCAGTAGCTTCCAGAGCTCCCGTGATGTGTTTATCAAAATCTGATACGATTTGATTATTAATCATTATAATAAACATGCTCTGAGAATGCACTGATTGACTACCATGTTAAGTGGTCAGGTGGGTGTACACTTTTGAGATTGTAAACTGAGCCCTGATCCAGAAAAGGTTGGGAACTGCTGCGCTAGAGCCAACCGTAGGCCAAACTCACTAGCACATAATGTAAGTTATCTCGGTCAGAATCGAATGGGCAGAATGCCTTGAAACTTGCTGAGTGCATTTCATGGTTCCTGGAAGATGAACTATAGGGTTCATTTACCCTGTCCCTGCTATTGTCAACAGACCTGCAGTGATAAAGCATGGGGAGCCTTCTCACACCCATTAACAATTGTCAGCAACATTTCAGCCAACATATTGCTGTAGTTTAAGAATACTGTCTCTTCCTTCAGTGTGGTGTGATTTGCTCCACAGGAGCACATACTGTAGCGCCATAGCCACCAGTAAACAAAATTCCTAAATGTTGGCCTCAGCCAGAGCTGCTAACTACATCTCCTTAACCCATTCAGAACGAGAACCTCAAACCTTTTGGTGTTTTACCTGGCCTTCTGGACGGGAATCCCGTTTTTTTGGGTTCTTGTTGCCATGTACAGGATATAGCAAAATAACATTTTCGAAACTTTTGAATAAATATTGGAACATTTTCAGAAATGTCAGTATTTAGAAGGCGTTTAGTCCTAAATGAGTTAAGAAAATCTGTTGTTGTGTATATTTGTTACATTTGGAGTTGACCTCCCATCTGTTGGATGCAATGTATCTGTTGAGGGGCTTATGCTGTGTCAGGTCAGTTTTTATCTTCCATAAACACTACTGTAAACTGGAGGACTCTCTCTTTTTCTCTCACTTACTCACACATGCCCCCCTACCCAGTTTCTCACTCAGTGTGGATGCCACAGTGTCTACATACCATAGGGCACAGGCTGGCTACCTTGGCAATCTTCTAGGGTTGCCACATACTGGAGTCTGGAGAGGAGGACTGCTACAGTTATGAATGCAACCACCACCCGTCCCCCTCTCCCATGCACACCACACACACACACACACACACACACACACACACACACACACACACACACACACACACACACACACACACACACACACACACACACACACACACACACACACAGAGAGCCCCAGTGCCATGGCCCATACATTAAAATGCACACTGTTTCAAAATGGGCGTCTTCTTGGCCGAAAGCTCTTGAATGCCACTTATCCAGAAACCTGGCACATTGCTACTTTAGTTAGGGCAGAAACACTCTACAAGACTTCAGCCAGCTTTAGCACTAATTAAGTTGCCACATACCCTTAAACATTGGGGCAAAAGTCCTGTATCACCACTTTTCCCAGAGACTTTCTCAGACTCAACTCCTAAGCACACGTTTGGCCTAAAATGTCTGGGAAAGTATTATGAAACCAGTTATCTTGGAGTCTGCGACAAGGTTCTTTAACCTGGTAGTTTAGTGATTGAGATGCAACAGCAGGCTTTCAGATATTTCACTATTTAGATTGAAACTATTTAGACCTTTAAACTTAAAAAATATTTTAACTACCCTTAAATACTGTTAACCCCTAGAAAACAATGCATAAATGTAAAGGTCATTACACACTGGCGAATTAGCGACGCGATGCGAATAAGCTTTCTGAAAATGCGAAATATTGCATGTTGCAGTTCGCCTGCGAATCTCTGCAAAATACGACACCAGAGCGAACAAATAAAAGCGAAAACGGTCGCATTTTCGCACATTCGCACATTCGCCACTGATGTGGAAGCTTGCATGGACTTCAATTGGGTTTTTTTAAATGCGAATTATTCGCACGAATATATCGCGTCGCCAATTCGCCAGTGTGTAATGACCTTAAGTATTAACATAATCAAAAAATCATAATTTAAGGCATAGAGCATCGGGTTTCTCTGCCATTTCAAATGTCAAATTTCAGTACTATCAAATGAAGGAAGTCTTGCTTCCCTGACTGGCTCCAGGATACTTTGATACTGAAAGTTTGACGGGGAGGTAAATTCTGTGCTTGATCAGTTTGACAACTCCTGTAGCGTGGGTCCACTTGTTGCTCTCCCATTTTGCTTCACTACATGGCTTCTATTTACAACTTCACTCTGGCATACAGCTAGTCTGTGCTATTCAGCTGCAGCACACTGTCTGTTCTCCCCAACTCCATTAGAAGGCAGACACAACTCCTCTCCTTGGCAGCGGTGGCTGGTATATGACTCGTCGCCTTCTCTATCTTTGTATCTGACAACGCTAGCTAGAGGATACCACCATAATCATCTTTACTTGTTATGGTTCATGCTCACACACTGCCCGACGTACGTATCTGTGTTCCTCTGCCTGTTTATCTTGGCGTGTGGGATGATTGTCTCCAAATGTCTTCCTGCTCTGCAGTGTCAAACCTCTTGATTATAGTGTACTATACTGTACATAAAACTGGATCGAGTGCTGTCACCAGTGACAGTTTGAAAAATATCCCAGCTGGGTTTACCAAGATGGCCAGGAATGCTCTCTGATTTGGAACCGACACATACAGAGATGTCCATACATGGCCATAAAAGGGACAAGGTCTGACAGACACACAGATCTCCATGTATGGGTACTGTATATCGGCCAGATCTGCGGTGGCACGTAGGTGTCGAACTGTATATGTGAGGGTCACGTAGTGGCCCGAACTTCTATTATATAACAACCCCCCAGGGTAAACCCTAAGGGAAAGCAGAGCTCAATGGTGCTTGTGTGTTGGTGGGAGCAACGTGAATTTGATAAACTTGAGGTTGCCTGAACTAGCTCACAAGTTATATGCATCTTTGATGAAAAGCTGATCCTCCGGCTTTTCTTTATCTCCTCATCTCCACAATCACACATTTTTCTAATTTATTTCACCCAATCCTGTTGGCTTTGCTCTACTTTATTAATTTACCTACCCATTTTTTAGGTCTTTCATGTGTTTCTCACTCTCCCCACCCTCGTCACCATTCCGCCCTCCTTCCATCTGGTTCATTTTGGGTGAGCGACGTTAAAGACAGACATCACGTTGAGCACACAGTAGTGTGTGCCACATTATGCTGTTAAAAGTGCCACGTGTGTCTGATGCCCTTGCAGTATTTTAATAAGAGGCCACGTGCATGTCCCAACAATGACAGTAATGGAGATAGAAATCAAGGCAAATGACACCAGATGCAATCTAGCACTTATGATGGATTTCTTAAATTTGTCCCGTTGCAGTGAATGAATTGAATTGATGTGCTTTCTGTCACATGAAAAGAGAAAGCCCATGTGATGCCGGTAAGAGCAAGAAAATGAGTCGGACTATTGCCGTTGTTGGCCAACAGCTCCATTGTTCTGTACAGTCCTCTTTCAGTGGAAGTCTACAGACAGCCTGTCTATCAACAAGTACCAGGCTATACTAAACTGAGCTTGTCTAGCAGGATCCTCATAATGTAGGCCAGATATCCATCAATTGACAGACATACAGGCACACACACAATCTTCCTGTCTGGCAATATTCAGTGAGACACAAATGGACGTGTAAGAAAAGGGAGGCTTATGTTAGGAATTGTCCATGCAATTTTCTTACCCATCGTGCCCGTGTGCGTGTGCGTGTCAGTCATTCACACCTTGTAATACTTGTTAGTGGTTGCGGGTCTGAGCTGGCCCGCTGTAGGAGGGATAGAGGGATAGAGGGATTCGTGTTTTTGCCATGCAAGGCGAAGACTCAGTCCTTTGTTTGGAACCTGCATCATGAATTATAGATACAGGAAGCAACAGTAGACATGATGCTTTTTAGGCACTGTCTGCAGAATACGCTTAAATGCATAGACGAGTGGATCGGATGTGTCCTAAACTGTATGTAAATGCAAACCAATTCACCAACAAATGCAGACCTAAATACAGCTAAAGGCATACACACTGTCTACAAGCACATGCAAGCAAACGCACACAAACGCACACAAACGCACACAAACGCAGTTGTGTGAGTCTCTCAGAAATGATCACGTGATATGAGAGGACGTGTGCTGCGTATCGGGCAAGCCCGATATAATCTTAATTACAATCCTGTGTGATATATTTTTTAAATGTTGTAGTGTGTGCATGTTTAAACTAATCTTATAAGAGAATCTTATAATGATAATAAGATTACCGTGTGGTGTAGGATGCTCCAGATTTCCAAATCATTTAAGATTTTAAAAGTCTTTGTCTGTAGTCTGAGCCAAACTTTAGTCTACAAGAAATTTGTGATGAGAGGTGAAAAAAAAAATAGTGCTATTCGGAAGCGCCACCCTTTCCAGTCATTAATACAAAAGAATTGTCATTCCTCATATGGAGCAATATTCATATTCATCATAAATTGCTTACATAGCGCAGTGCATTGAACTGTGTCACTAATTCCTCCACTACTGCAACATTTATTTTTGAATTGAGTTCCATTTCCACCATCAACATCTGCAGTTTGAGTAATGGCAGGCGCTGCTCGCTGTGGCGTTGTCACACCATTCGCTGGCGGTGATTCCATTTTTTGCACTGCGACTGTTTTCTCCGAGTGATATGGGAGGTGAGCCACGGAGAACGCCGGAGTAAGCAGTACGTATCATCTCCTTGTCAGAGCCTCCGCCAAACACTAGAACTCCATTACACGGCTAATAATAGAGGCCCGTCTCATCGTTTGCCCAATCCCAGATCATACATGGGGAGCCAGAGACAGGCCGAGGGAATGGCAATGACAGGAAATGACTAGAGAGACAGACAGACGGATGAATAGAGAGAGAGACAGAGACTGATGCCTGAGGTCTAAAAGCAACACGTTGCCATGCATTTTTGACTGGCACCTGGCATGGAAAAATATAAACAATGTCTCTACATGTGTATATCTGTACGCATTCTGGCTATGCTTTTGACATGTGTATACAGTACCAGAGTATGTTTTTATATTTCAGAGCTATGTACTATACAGTACACAGTTTTTGATTGATTGATTTGTTGACATCTTTATGGACAAAATGCGTATGCAACTATGCATATACTTACTGTAAATGTGTACATATCTGCCACAATAATTAGACAGCTTAATGTGATCCATTGACTATTGGATGGGCAATTGGCAGATATTTGTTACAGAAACAAATTAGCAATTATAAATATATTTTGACATGTAGAAGACAACTAAAGTTACAAAGAAAACATGGGTGAATGGAACCTGTCACAACTCACTTCATTTATGGTATTAGGTCCAGCTGCTATTCAGCCAGCTCTTTATGGAGGGCGGCTGTGGCTCAGGAGGTAGAGCAGGTTGTCCAATGATCCCTGGGTTGGCGGTTCGAAGTGTCCTTGGGCAAGACACTGAACCCTACATTGGCTCCAATGAGTTGGTCCGTGTGAGCTTGCCACCATTGGTGTGTGTGAATGTGGGAAGTGAGGACGCTGGCCTTCACCTCCCAATGTATGAATGAATGAACCATTGTAAAGCGCTTTGCGCACTTGGAAAAGCGCTATAAAAATGCAATTCATTAAAAGTTAACAATAGAGATAATGGACTTGTAGTTTGTCACCCATTCCACATAACTGCAGCAGAGTATAAAACACGAGTAATTTCCCATATGGTACAAAGTATGTGGAAGCTCCCTCTGGTGGAAAATACCCAGTGTTGGTACATTTGTCGGTTAAAGTCGGGAAAGCATTTTACATTTTAGCTGGGGTCCGCGGCCATATATATAAAGGGGTCCTTGACACGAAACTACTCAATTGGAAGGCATTTGTAGAACCTACTTGTGTCCGCTGGGATCTGATATAGTCCAGCACCAGAGTATTGTGGTCTACTGTTAGATAGTCTGTAGTAATCTTGGAACCCATCAAAAAATAGGTTAGGTCTAAATAATGCCCCCCCCCAAAAAAAACAAAAAAAAAACAGTAAAACGCTTTGTTGTTAAATCTCGGGGAGGTGTGTGTTGAAAACTAAGGCCTTTTTTGAGGACTTCATTCGTGCTAGACTAATCGGAGATGGATTTCAATATCACAGGCAAAGGGGAGTGGAGATTGGAGCACATTTATTCTATCAAGCCCACCTCTCTTCATATCAATGCCAGATTGCATCTGATCTCCATGAAGCCGCGGAGGCAGGCTTGATATGGAGGTAGCACAGATAAGCTAGGTGGCGACACAGATATTTGTTTGGTCAAAACAAAACCTCCCATATTGAAAGATGATTACCGGTGGATAAATGGAACGAGGGAAAAGCACATTTTTTTGTTGCCTTTGTTGTGACTTCAGAGGGTAGATCTTGACGTGAAAGGGGCAGATTGTTTTGTAAAGATGTTTGAAGTTTTGAGGGAATTTGTTATGAAATTGGAGATGCCAGACTGCATAGCAGCGTTTTGTTCTACAGTACACTGTATAGTTTAAATTGAATCTAATATAGCCTGTTTCCATGAATGACCTTTGACAGATACTTGTTTCATTGCTTGTAGACTTGCATGCTTGTCATACAGTAATTGTCTCACAATAAGATACACAAAACCACATGTACTCTGTCATTTATGTCAGTCTAACTCTTTTGTTATCCTTGCTCATGCATGCATCAACAAACGTCTTCTCTCTCATTCACCCATTATTGTTATTGTTTATTATTATTATTGTTATAATGCCCTCTGGTTTCATATTCTCTTTGCTGTGTTTTGCAACCCTGTGAATACACTGTGTGCCTAGTTTTGTCTGTTGAAAGGGACCGTGTGCGTGCGCCGTGTGTGCATGCGTATGTGTTTGCGCTCACAAAATTCCAAAAAGCATGTATCTGCATGGGAGCGCCCTGACACGTCCTGTATGCGTTTCTATCTGTGTATGCGTGCGCGTGCGTGAGAGAAGCACGTTGCTCAGAAAGTTTGTCTTTGGGTATAAATAATACAGAGAGTCGAAAGCCCAAAGTTGAAGCAGTCAAACCACCAGTCTGCTCGTTGATGGTGTGGTCCTTTTTAAACATTGAAAACCAATTAGCGGCCCAGGCCGTAGCGTAACGGTCTGGGCACCGGACTGGTAATCCAGTCGCAGTGTGCCGCGGGTTCGACTCCCGGACCCGACACGGCCTTTACTGCATGTCATCCCCCATCTCTCTCCCGTTTCCTGTCAGCCTACTGTCTGTCCCTTCAAAAATCAATAAAAGGCGTAAGCCGCAAAAAAATATCTTAAAAAAGAAAACCAATTAGCTAGGTCAGGGGCTCAGGGCCCAGAGCCAACACTCCCACCTTACTGGCTGTCACCGGCTTCAAACAACACAAAACAAACGCAGGCACGCACGCACACGGACAATCAGACATCTACGCCGACAGTGTCGATTTAGCAGGAGCCCATATACCTGCTACCGGATCATAACAATAATACAATAACAACATTAAGATTTATATATTTTTTTAGCAATAAGGCATAACATGTATACTCGTGCAATAATGTGAACAATCTGTACAGGAATGATTACAGTTCCAGTAACATTCATTTGATTTGACCCTCCCCCTTTCTTTCGTATTGTTCATCATTATATTCTGGGTTATAGCAGAGTAGAAGGACTTCAGGATTTTCTTTGATAGCGTGAATTTCCAATGCTCATTCTCTGCACTGGTATGTGTAGGACTAATGCCATTCTTCAGAGAAGTCCACGATCATCTCTTTGGTTTTCCTGACTTTCAAGAAGAAGCTGTTGTATTGGCATCATTGCGATAATTCTAGCACCTCATCTACGTAGGCCCTCTCATCATCATTTGATATCAGTGAGTCCCATCACCACTGTACGTGCTATCAACAATCTGACAATAGTGTTGGAGCTATTTCTGGCCAAACAGTCATGGGTGCAGAGAGTACAGCAGAGGGCTCAGTACACATCCCATGCTGGACATGCCACCTGTTATAATAGAAACGCTGGCCAGGTGCCAGCGTTTCTATTGGCACAGGGGGCTTTTACTGCTTAAAACGTAACCAGACGTTCCTGGTATTAAGGAAGTCCAGTACACAAGCACACAACGGCGTTCAGACGACTCATCCAGTTTGCTAGCCAGCTTGGTGGGGAATATGATGTTTGAAGACTGAGCTGTACTCAATAAATACCAGCCTGGCATATACTGTATATCTCTCCTCTTTGTTTTACCATCTCCCAACTAAACATTGTGCACAGTCATTCACGGAAGTAACACCTTTTGTGGAAGGGTTTCTCTGTTGTCCTCATCTGTCCTCTGTGCACTCATTATGACAGGGACATCACAGTTTGTGTCGCATAACAACTACGATCAAAAGATCTTTATTCCGTCAAGTGATGCTGGGAGTCTGCCTCACCAACAACGGGCCTTAACGTGGTTGTCAGGGCTGCTGAGGTAAAGTCTTGAGCCTTCTGACAGCTAGAGCAAGAACAACGCTCAATTATGCAAACTCTGCATGTGCAGGTTGGGAGGGGGCGTAAAGGAGTATAATAGTAACACACTCTTGCATGCTGTGCATGCAATTGCACCTAGAATGCAGGTTGTAGGCCAGTAGGTTGCATGATCCTGGCCGAATCTTCAATTCAATTTATCCCCCGAGCAAGCAGGCAGGCTTTATTAGCTCAATGGCAAAAACATCTTTCAGTGCTTTAACTATATCCAGTCAGTTAGCTAAAATAATGTGCCAATCTTGTCAAGGTGTCCTGCCTGGCTCTTTTCAATAATTCAGACCCAAATTTGCAGCAGGGGCAATTGAGGTTTGTTCAACAGCTTGCTCTACAGCCGAATGTGCCTTTTAATTAGAGTGACAGGCTTTCGCTGCCTGTTTGGAGCTAAATGTCATTAGCTGCGCAGCCAAATACCATGTGTTGTTGGAGGCTAAAGCGGTGTCTGCCGGATTGGAAGTGGCAGCGTACACTATGGCTGACCTGAGAAGGAGGGAACATGATTCCAACTGGAATGTGCACTCAGTACTGCCAGGATCACTTTGCATACATGAGGCTTGGTGACTCATGCTTAATTAATGCAACTTCGTATGACTGTGTTGCACAGCAAAAATAGCAGCTACGAGCTCACAATATTTGTAGATCGGCTGATTTAGGCACGTGACACTGGCTGCAAGTGGCGCAACGAGTATTTTTACTGCTCTCACGCACTCTCCCTTTTACCTCATTCATTTCTTGCATTGTTTATTCACGTAAGAAAACACACACTTCTAATGAAGCAAGACATTCTGAGCACCTATATATTCCTACATCCTCTGCTGCCCAACTAACGCTGTTTAGTGTTGTTTTCCTGGAGCTAATTAGAGATACGCACACATGCACACACACACACACACACACACACACACACACACACACACACACACACACACACACACACACACACACACACACTGAATACTGAATACACGCACTCTTAATACCACAGAGAGGTGTAATTACAAAGTCTAATTCCTGTATCATTTTGCATTATTTATGAAGTAGTGATGTTGGTGTCGCACTGACCTTCTTCTAATGATGCTTCAGTCTATACACACGCATGTTCAGACACACGCGTAACACGCTCACACACACGCTCTCACACACACACACACACACGCACGCGCGCGCGTGCACACACACACACACACACACACACACACACACACACACACACACACACACACACACACACACACACACACACACACACACACACACACACACACACACACACACACACACACACACACACACACTCTCTCTCTCTTTTTCTTTCTTTCTCTCTCTGTTTTCGGTATATCTGGCCTGATCTCAAGAGCAACTTTTAAAAGCCATCCAAGTTGCTCCCAGCTGTGTATTGGTGGTTATATGGCAGCTTGAAGGTTGCATTCATTACAGCCTGAATAATGCATTGTTGAAGGCCAACTAAGTGTTATTGCTGCGTTAAGAACAAGTTGCTTTTAAAAAGTGCATATACGTTTTCTGGCACTAATATTAGCATTGTCCATTTAGATATGAATGACGCCGGATTAGCTTTTCAGATTTCTAACCGTGCAAACAAAAGCTTTTGGTTATGTATAAAATTGTAGTAATCCCATTGTGACTATAGCCATACATTTTATGCCTGAGTTTGCTAATCATATTACTGAAAATACCACCAGACTTTAAGAATTTGTTTTATTTATCCCCGCTAGTCTACTGTACGCAGCTGTTTGTAGACCTCTCTCTCTCTCTCTGTCTCTCTCACACGCACGCACGCACGCTCACACTCACACTCACTCACTTACTTTACCCCACCATCCAAAGGCACAGAGAACAGTAGCAGTATAGTGACAGTCTGTCAGGTAGGCCATAACAGTGGTAGTGTTCTCCATGTAGTCCAAGTGTCTGAACGGGCTTGTTTATGTAGGCAAGCTCTGCTCTGTTTGGCTCCCTCATGCACGCAAGTTTACTTTCTCACTGACACCCATTCACCGCACACACACACACACACACACACACACACACACACACACACACACACACACACACACACACACACACACACACACACACACACAGGGACTTAACTTTAATTGTGGTTTACAGGTTTAAAAAGTGGGCGAAACCCTGTCATAGGAACTCCCATCATTTGCCGTTTCAAACTCCTTGCCGTTGCTGTCTGGGGTCATCACTTTGGCTCCTGTACTTGGCTTCTATGGCTTGCAGTTCTGTAGGTGGGGAGAGACACCATAATCGTAGCACTAACTTATACTACTTTGTAGTAAGAAATAACATATAATATAATCTGTAGAACTTTTTTATTTTATTTGTTTATAACAATGTGAAATCAATTAGGCTGTTAGGCTTTCATTAGAATAGTGCTGTTTACGTTTTCTTATCTAAGTCAAGAAAAACAAGCCCGAACTTATAATAATATAGAGTAACTGCATAGTGTGGCACTATAACATGCTGAAATTCTTCTTCTGATGTGTTAGATTCATGTAGCCTGGGTTCCAGCCTGGTTCGCTGCGTTCTGTGGATTGGTTTTGTCACTTCGCTACTCAGTCTGAAAAGGGTCCTATCTCCAAGTAGTCTGTGAGCCAGGACCCCAAATGTGGGCTCATTGGTACCAATGGGGGAATAATTCTCATACTGATTTTTGGGATGGTATATATATATATCTCTTGTGCTAGGAAATATCTGATAGCATTGCAATGGTGATAGCTTTCTGTGTGTTATCACTCCATTTATAACCACATGCCAAAACACCATTTTCAAAATCCAAATTAAGTATTCTACTTCAAACTCTCTTATTATTGATATTTTCTCTTTGAAAAATGGTTGGGATACAGCTCAGATTATATATTTCCCAGAGAAGTTGTTACATATACATAGTGACTACATGAGACATACTTCTGTTTTCATGAAAGAATCGATGTAGCACAAAGGTTTCCTCTGTAAATAATATGTAAAACCAAACCACTTTAGAACATAAATTCAATGGAAATGTTTTCAATAAACCAAATATGGTGTACAGTGTACAATGGATAAGATAAGAACTTTTTGTTCACCATTGCATACATTAATATCACCTTTTAGTCCATTTGACACTTCTATCTGTGCAATATTAATTCTAGAAATGTTGTTTCATACAGTATGAACTTAAGGTTTTGTTGTTGATTTGTATTTGGGGACCCAGAAAAGATTTAGCTTGGTTGCCCAAACTCATTGGCTACTGAGCACCATGGTGAAAATGTAACATTTTTCTTTTTGGAATGTCATATGTGTATATTAGCTATTTATTTTATATCGGGTCAATCTTGGTAAGGTTACATTTCAAAACAACAAATAGAAACAACTTGATGAATGTTCATGATTCACTTAAAATAACTGTCACAAACACCACAAGAACTGTTGTTGTAATAATAGTATAATATTTATCTTTTGCAACTACATTCAATATCTGTAAGCTCATCAGCACATCAGGGTAGCCTGTGAAGTTCCCTGGCAGCAAAGTGTTTGTAATCTGAGCTTGCCTTTGCACATGGATATGAGGTTGCACAGGACTGTCCCATACTAATGCTCTATCTGTACTTTATACTGTAGGTCCACCCCAATACACCAACAAGACTCATCAGTTTATTCACTGAGCATGCATATCATATCACACCCTGCATCAGGGGCATATGAAGTCATTCATGGTGATGATTGCCGCATCATGACCAAATGCAGTAACCATCATCAACACTGAAGGTGAACACTATGTTCACCAGCCTCTGCACAATATTCTTGCTCTTCAGGACATCTTCACAACATTCACAACAGAGTGGGGACAATTTAGCCAATGTTGGAATTGTTGAGAGGAGGGTGGTGATCTTTCAGTCCGTGAGGATACACCCCGATCTTTTACGACCAAGGCCCAACATTGGTTCAACTCCCCCTATACTGTTTCTGCACATTTTGGGGAAGCTGTCAGTCCACACAAGTTCAGCTGATTTTTATGACAGTCTGCTTATAAACTGGTGAGCAGAGGCAGTGTCGCAGAATCCATCATGATGCTGAGAGAGCAGGTCTGGCTTAGCCTTATGGCATGGAGCACATGCATCAAGCATACTTCACACTCCTTGGGTCCTCCAAGCGTCCTTGGGTTTCTTGAAAGGCGCTATATAAATTAGTTATTAAGTTATTATTATTATTATTACTCCAGCAAGGAATAAGTACTTCATTGTGTGCTCCATGAGAGAGAGCTATATGTCACCTTGACCTTGTCTCTCTGAACACTCAAACTGGTAGATGTGAAGTGTAGGAAGAAATTGTCTATACGCACTGTCAGCCATTAGGATGGAGATGAGGAATGTCCGGGTATTGTCCAGGGGTATTCAACCAGATTAGGCAGCGGGCCACAATTGTATGAGTTGAAGTCGGGGGGGGGGGGCGCCCACAAGACCATGTTACCTGGCATGGAGGTGTCTTTGTGAGAATATTGGAGGCAGGCTAGCATGGTGAAGTGTTTACATGTTCGTATTAAGGACATGTTTTTGCTTTCTTTTTAGTTTTTGAGCATCTATAGCTGATGAGGGCACACGCTCTTTATGATGGAGACTGAGAGTTAGACCTTGAGGATGAATGAATCATATTGTGTTAACCTTTTAACCTAAGCAAACCACTCTAAACTCAGAAATACCGGTAGCTAAAAAATAAATTAAAATTTAAAACTGAACAACTTGAAGCTACATTATTATGAAAGCACAGAGAAGTACACAACATTTGTTTCTTTGACGTAAATGGCTGCTGCAATCAGATGGGACTTTTCTGTTTGGATGCATGGGCTGTCAAGGCAGAAAGTAGTTTTTTGCCACTCAGTAGGCATTCCTGCATAACTTCCGGGTTTTATGATGATTATGTCACGCGCATACTCTCTATTGTTATCAAATAAAATGCTTGATAGCAGCCATGCAGCTACGACTGGTGTATTAGTATTTTGTTCATAATGAATAACCCATCTAATTTCCGGGTACTGTTATGAAATAAAATGCTTTATAGCACCTATAAAGCTAAGCTACCACTGGTGAAATGCGATCACATATTTTCTAACTCTACACATACCTTCACAAAAATCACTATGAACATTATTCCCCCAGATGGTACCGACCAACCTCCCTGGCCCAAAGTTAGGTGGCCGGGACATGAAAAGGGTGAAATGGACCTGTGGCTTCTGGTCTGTGCCTGGTGCGGGTTGGGGAAAAAAACACCAGTTTGACGTTGTATCAATGCGCACCGCGCAGCTACTGCTGTTGCCCTGCAACGTCCCCTTGACTGAACTCACTTCACACAGCTGTCACTTTTTTTGTACTACTGAATCTGACAGTGGACTACTGATTCAAATTAATGTTTACTTTTTACCGTAGGTTTAGTCTCGAACTGGCACTATTTCTTTCAGCAGTGAGAAGCATGGATAGAGTGGCGCTGGCTGATGACGTATTGGCAACGTAACGGGTGACAGTTATGGAATGCAAGTTTGCTGCCTGCTGGCCAGACTGAGTAGCGACATGACAAAACAAATCCACTGAACGCAACGAATCAGGCTGGAACCCAGGCTAAAAGTTATGGCTGAAAGAGCTGAACTCGTGTGGTCAAAGGCTTTTCCCCAAACTTTGTTTCACAACATAGCCACATTCAAAAAGCAAGTAACAACTAAAAGCATGAACATGTTTTTTTTTTAAATATATATATATAGTTTTCTTTCTTTTAGCATGTACCTACAAGACGAACAAGAAAGTCTCATCACCTGGGAGTGCCACTTTGACAGCTGCTGTCAGATATGTTAATCCTATGACCTCATTCAGTTCTGTCTCTCATTTCTTTTGATGACATCACTGACTCATAACCTAGTTGGCACATTGGAGGTTTTACATGCCTTCGTATTTAACCCTATACATAGTTGACCCACATCACCCAGGGCTCTGTACTAACTGCTGGTCCGATGAGGATGGTGGTACGTGGTGGTATATCATTCTGATTCCAAAACTGTTACACTACAAATACGTTCACTTCAGTGCAGCTTAAATGTGATTAAATATATTCATTCATGTACAGTTTACTTACATTCTCCTTTTTTCTTTTCACGTCCTCCAATCCCTACACAACACGCACGCACCGGCACCCCTCAGGTTTCTAACCCAAACAGGATAGCCAGAGGACATTTTCCTGTCATAGCATGTTATGTTCACCAGTCACCACAGGTGTGTGTGTCTGTGTGTGTGTGCGTGTGTGCGTGCGTGCGCACACTTAAATGGTAGTGAGTGCATGCGTTTAATCCTGAATCACTGATAAGAACTACAATGCAGGTGGTTTATTGAATTTGTGTGTTAATCTCCTCTGCAGAGACTGAGAACAATGAACAGAGAGCTAGGAACTCCTCCTAGAACCACATAACTCTCTTTGTCATTGTCATTAGTCTTACAATAGATGTAATGTTCTAAAATTTCCAACACACTTTTGGACACATTTCTTTCCCGTGACATGGCTCCGAAATCTTTCTCCGGTGTTGCCGATACTCTGTTTAAGCCGCTATGCAATAATAAACATACCACTAGATTTTGTAACAATGTACTCTAACGTTTGAATAACAACACTAGTCGTTGGCTGAGCAATGGTTGGGAAGGAAGAATGAAAACACAAATACAATGATTCATACAAGAACTTGGTGATGGCTTGATATGCCGTCTGTGTCAATATATATGTGACTTCGAAAGACATTAACCTGTTTTCTTTAAGAGAGCATCCACTGGATGCCTGCCACCATCTTATGATCACTTCTCCCCTAAAAATAAACTGCTTGGCGGTAATGAAATTCATGTGAATCCCTCTCACCGCCTGGTTAGGATTTGGATGTGTTTAGCCTCTTATTTAAATAAGCTGTCAGTTTGTTGTGAGCTTCACCCAGACTCTATTTACTGTGCCGCTTTCTTGTGACACTTTGCATAAAGCATTTTACAATTATGTCCATTAAGCACAATTTTTCTTTCTGCTGAAGTCCTGTTGGAATATGACTCGAGTCGCCAACCAAGCTTTTGTTTGGAGCTGATAAACATGCGAGTGTGCGCGCGTGTGTGTGTGTGTGTGTGTGTGTGTGTGTGTGTGTGTGTGTGTGTTTGTGTGTTCACTTTCGCATGCCTGCTTGAGTGTGGATGTCGGCTTCATTGTGACTGCTAAGGGAGTGATAGGAGAGAACAGGGTTTGACAGCAGCTTCTCTTCAGACAGGCCCAGAGACCTGGGAAGCCTTGATAAGACGCCTAGGCTCTGAAGCCTTTAAGCAGACACATCGCCGTGGAGAGCAGAGTGGAGAAATAGGACGGCGTGGAAGAGCAGACGAAGACGAAGAGCAGAGGATGGAAAAAAATCCTCCTTCGCCTTTGGGCAATTACTCCCAACGAGGCAGTCCCCACCACACACCCCTCGGTGCCATTACGTCAAAACCTCCCAATCCATTTAGTCACAGCTGCGATGGGAGAAACACTCAAAGGGAGACAATTACACATGCACACACTTTTCCGAGGTTCCTCCTCATCTGTGACGCTTTTGAAACTTTTTCACTAATTCTGTCCACAGGCGACCGGCGGTCTTGCCATCGGCTGTGGCACGTATAAGATGTCTCCAACTCCAGACAACCATGCCATTGAATATCTCAGTGTGTCGTCTCGTGGAGTTTGGGTGCTTACAGTGTCAGGCTGAGGTGTTAGATTACACCCATGCGACATGGGAATACAAGTTGTCAACACATGAACTAGTTTGACTTTTAAACTGTGATGCTGCAACTGTAGCGCCACATGGGTAAATGGACAAACTGAACTCTGAAATTACATATCCAGCAGGGGAAGTCCTCAGTGTCTCACTCTGAGACGAGTTAAAGCATTGAAGTCCTCAGTGTCTCACTCTGAGACGAGTCAAAGCATTGAAGTCCTCAGTGTCTCACTCTGAGACGAGTCAAAGCATTGCAGAAACACAACTCATGCATATCTGGCGGCATCTTGGCAGCAGTGGATTCAAAATTCCTCTCAAACTGTCATAACTTGAATACAAAGAGTGTTTGTGTGTGTGTGTGTGTGTGTGTGTGTGTGTGTGTGTGTGTGTGTGTGTGTGTGTGTGCGCGTGTGCGATGATTAAGTGTGCTATAGCTGGGTTTGAAGACAGAATGGGGTTAAACGGGTACAATGCATGTGTACACGTATGCTTGTATTTGTGCATGCATTCATGCGTGCCTATGGAGGAATGGTAAAGGAGTGTATTTGGTTGGCTATACAGACGATAGCCTGTATGATTTCTGGTCTATAGGTTGGGTGCACGTTGAAAACAGGCGGTGGATCCTATTGGTTTCACCGATCTGAGCACCTGCCTCCGCCCCCTCCTCCCCTCCCCGGTAGAAAACAGCGGAGAACACTGACATCACCAAATTATGAGGGATGCTCCTCTTATTATTGGTTATTATTGGTTATTGGTTAGCGAGATACAAGGAAGTGGGCTTACTATGCCAGGTTTTCCAATGCGTTTCTCAAGGCTTTCATTTTTGAGTCTGGGTACCAAGACTATACAGAGGAGGACAGACATTGGATCTGTTTTGAATGATGCGCTCATAATATACTAAAGGATGGTGTGAAAGCTGGGAAATCAAGCTGACACCTGAAGCTTCTGTTCCACGGTTGACATCCTCTTTGCTTCAGCTCCCTAAAGTACATCACTTTTTTCCCAGTGTTCTTTTATTTTTTATTTTTGAAGAATGTCAAGAGAGCGAGCCGAGCGCACAATCTACTTTTGGCTGGGACGGAATCAGGAGGAATTATGCCCGATTTATACGTTCTTGTGCACCGTGTCGCACACCGGAAATAGACGATCCACTTACAATAAGTCGCTTGTGAGTTTGTGAGTAGCATGGCATTGACACACCACACAGTATAATGAGGTTTTTAGGTCTCTGAAGTTATTTTTCCACAGTAGGGTTATTACTTCAGGGCCTGCATCGCTTTAGTGCACACAGATATGACTTTATTGTAATTTGTGGCTCATCTTGTTTGCTGTGACACACCACACTCGTTGCTCGTGTTGCACTGCATGATAATGGCACACTTATCATGAAAACACACTTATAGAGGCAAGCTTAAACTATACTTTGCCTCTCGGCTGGGCACATGCATACAGAAACTGTTTTTGACGCGTATGTAATATATTGTCCAGGCATTGACTGCTGTAGGGTGAGGTTCCCATTTATTGTACACATTTTGTAATACAGCAGTTTTCGTTATGCAAAATACAATGATACGGTAAAAACGTGTGATCTCTTAGCCTGTTGTGCCCATACCTTCCAAACCATTCAACCTGGCTTGTTGCACCTGTGTTCTCATATGCCAATCCTTGTGACACACACCCCCCATGGTGAACCCGCCCATCAAACAGTTTAAAGGCACACACAGGCAGAAATGGCTCCTTCAACACTCAAAAGCATCATAATTCAGTCATTGTACATTTGTAATACAAGTACAACTTACAGACAACTACTGTATGTCTACTACCTTTAGGTTGCTCAATGACTGATCTGCACCACAGATATTGAACAACACAGGGCTGATTTTCAACTGTGACTGAGCTTCATGGCACAGGATAAGTTCATAATACTGTCTCAATGCTCTCACCATCAACAGGAGTCTAGGTCTGGTCTGAATTGCACATCCATTATTTTCCCTTCTATTATCTTTAAACATGAAAGAGTTAGAGTAATATTAAATGTGTTTGTTCATTCATTCAAGGAGTGTTGGAACCATTTATAATTCATGTCACTTGCATTGGGTGCGAGTTGATAAGCAAAATAAATGACATGAACCGTAGACAAATGACAGTGTAAATATTTACCCTGTCATTTGTTGACTATAGGGTTCATGCTGTTTACCCTGCTTTCGCACACAAGTGAAGTGTAATATTTGACACTGTAAATGATCACATATGTACATATGTGACTATTTAAACTTGTTGTTGGCTAGGATTCATGCCATTTACTTACTGATTTCGTACATGTGGGCTTATTTCTACCCTATAATGTTTTCAGATACAGTACATATTGTGTGATGATTAAGTTGAAACCGAGTAATGCACTGTCTGGATGTTATCTTGACTGAATGGGAATAAAAACTGAGGATTTCTGTAATCAGTAGCAGCTGTGCTGGACGGACGCGGGTGAGCTTAATTCTTATTGGCTTTTATCGATGTGGGCCTCGACACGTAGTACGTTTTCGTTTTCAGGAAGTAATTCAAATTCGATCTTTTGATATAAAAATACACAAAAATGAAAATGTTCAATTTTTTTGGCGTCCATTGTTAGGCATGCTCATATGATGACCACGGATGTGGTCTAAAAGTGTGAAAAACATATTTTTCATTTCACTACGCCTTTAACCCTAAAATATTGCCGGCTGACACCCCAAAACTCCATTTAAAGGGAAATCTGCTACAACAGGCATTAGTCTCAATTCCTTCCTGGACTACATACTGTCTGAGCAAGACAGCCCTCCCCTTCTCCACAAAGAGGAGCAGTGCACCAAAGGGTAACAAGAAGACTCGCCCCGTTTCTGTTTTCCTCCCAGAATCTTCCCCAGTGAGGGGTGGGAGAGGCTGGACAGCAGACGGCTGGACTTTGAATTTCTCTAACTATAAACTTTCATGACAGCAGACAGCCTAAGTACAAATATAATTTATGAAAAGCTACTACATTGAAGTCTGTTCACAGAAGTTGTTGTAGGCTATGTGGGGATTATCTGACGAGGTACCATTTGAGTGTGCAAAACCTTACATATACTAAATAATACTAAATTGTTTATAGGGTCAATATAAGTAAAATAATATAGCCTTTCTACAGGAGTATCTTTTTATATTTTTCCAAAAAGAATACAAACAGCCAATAGCATATTACAAAGTCATCCCCCTCACTGGTGACAATTCCGGGAGGAAAAACGGGCAAGCACCGGGGCGAGTCTTCCGGTTTTCCACCAAAGCAGTATGGTCATTGTAGGAATTCAGCATTCCAGTCAAACCCTAGTCAAACACACAGACTACATTATTTTTCTGGCCATAGGGGGCCAAATTGTGCTACTGTCAGCTATGCAAATAGTAACATTGAGTGACTACAGTTTCCAACGGTAAAATGTCCCTTTGAAGAGCATATTCCTGTAAAACAGAGAAACTTTGACCAAATAAAGTTTCATCCTGGTGTACAAAAACTTTGCTGACAGGGCTGCAGTGCGCCTGGGTTCATGGCAGTGCATTGTGTTTAACACAGGCTATAGAAGGAATCACACCTCATTAGCCTACAGCACCGTGTTCACACTCTGAGGGGCTCCAGGCCAAAGTCACCCCAGTCTGTGTAGGTAATGACCCTGCCAACCTTTAGATAATCATCTCCCCACTGCAGGAGCCCAGGAAGTGGAGAGAGCAGGTGTCAGTGGAGATCAGTTATAGACTGAGGAGAAAAGGAGGGCACAGCATTTGACTAACAGCCAGAGAACTACAGTATATTATTTAACTATAGCAGGAGGACGGGGATGAAGCGTGGAAGTTCATCTGCAACCTTTCCATGTCGGTCTCCTATAGACCGATTCAGAAACGGGTCTCAGGTCACATTTTTCTTTATGTTGCCACTACTGTTGGAGCAGCCATAAACTACACAGGTTCATCCCGATGTTCTGGGCATCTTTGTAATGTTAGTGTTAATACAAAGCAGGTAAAAGAGTAACGTTTGAGGCAGACTAACATCAGTCACTTTTCCATACACTGTAATAGAAGGAGGTGCGGGCGGGGAAACCGCAGATATGTCGTCTCCGCCTACAGGAAATACGTTGCCATGAGACCCGTTTCTGAATCTGTCTATATCTGGGAGATTCCAGTGGAAGGTAATTTCACTAATTAGGCCTTAGCTGTTTTGGGATCAGTTGGGATACCAGAGGAAGATGAAAAGTTCAAATCTCTTTTGTTGTACTCTATCTTGCTGAGTGCAGTGGAAGGTAGCCTCACCAATTAAATGCCCCATAAAGGTTAAAATGTTCTGTTTTTGGCCCAGTGAGAGTCGGGTGTGTTGGTGGTTCTAAGTCTCAGAACAAGGGTGGAGAGTACAAGAGACATTACAAGTTAATATCTCCTCCAATAGAGATTCCTGTATGAATCAGGGTTACCCCTGCCGAATTGGCTGCAAAGATATTATATTTCCGAAGTTTTAATTCATAGTTTGGACAATTCTAAAGGTTAAAAATGATACAGTATGTGGAATGTAATACTATGTAACTCTTAACTTCTGTTCTTAAAGATGTGGGTGACTGGCAACTCACACGACAGGACTGCGTCCTAGTTAGGCTGTCCACAAAATGCAGATGGCGGCCTTATAGATGAATCTAGAATAGACCTCCTGGGAAACAGAAGGTCGCCGGTTCACATCCCGGCACTGGCTTATTGGTCAAAGTGTCCCTGAGTAAGACACTTAATCCCTACCTGCACCTGCACCCACTGCTCCTGTTGGGTTAAATGCAGAGGACACATTTCACCGTATATGCAAATATACAGTGTCAAATACCCCAAAGGAGTGGGGACCAAATTATTATCATGATATTATCACCAACAGCCACTGTAAAAAGTTAGCCGCGGCTAATTAGATGTTCCCATGCCGGTGCACCTGTGCCTACCTTGCTTCCTGAACTTTGTGTTTTGAATATGGATGAACAGAAGGCTACCGGAACCACCTTATCACAGAAAACAGGGTTGAATAAACATGAACTTGCTCACGGTTGCACATTCAAAGCTCTGCACATTGGTGGTTTAGCGAAGCACGGCGGGTCTAAGGGGCTGACTGGAGATATAGTGGCCTTTAGGGAGTTTGCTCTGGCCTACAGGTCATTGTATTGTTCACAGCACTGTCCCACTGAGCCTGCTTCCTTTTTTTAGCATGGGGCTAATTAGCAAGAGGGGAAGTTGGCCTTTCCTGATGTGGGTGGTACTCGAGTCATTAAAAACAAGAACCAGTCCAGGCCAGACCAACTCCCCTAGCCTCTCTTGACAACACTAATGAAATGAGTGTGTGTGTGTGTGTGTGTGTGTGTGTGTGTGTGTGTGTGTGTGTGTGTGTGTGTGTGTGTGTGTGTGGTGTGTGTGTGTTTATTGGGGGGCATTTAGGATGTCAATGTCATGATAGCAAATCTTATGCCGTGCATCGATTTTATCTTCCACCAAATTGAGTCCATCTCCAATGCCGCAAACCCCTACTTATATTTAACTTGTGTCTCTGCCTGCCTTTCAGACTGTGAAATGGAGAGTGGAAATTTTGCCCTTCTTCTCTCTGTATGTTAATGAAGCACTAATCTGTTCCTGAGCGAGTGCCTTAATGAGGGCGACGTGCCCCTCGCTCTGCCGACTAGCTCCTGCGTTAAGTCACCATTATGGAAAATAGTTTGGCACCGCGTATCGTCCTGGGACGAGGCTGAAATGTATGCCTTATTTCCACTTTTAAAGCTTTCTTCTCCCTCCTTAACAAGGCTGGGTCGCTCCTCTGAGAGTGCTAGCGGCAGATAAACAAACATGGTAATGACTAGCGCGGGGAGGGAGAGTCTTCGCACGGTTTGAGGTCTGCCGCTTTTCAGATGCCAGAACGTTGGATGGGCTAAATAGGCCACACAGGACACAGATTGTTGGGGAACGGGAGCGTAGCATGGGCTCAGCATCAAAACCCACCCACTAGTTCAGATGCACACTTTCTCCTGTAGTATATCCTGTAGTATTCCCTCGTGCTGTGGAATGTAAATGCTGACATGCATACATTATGTGTGCGATAAATTGAATTAATTGGGGATTAATGATATTATTTTCTGCTAAATTAGCCTGTTCCATTGAAGGTGTCATATCCGTAACGCCTG
Source organism: Protomyctophum parallelum (assembly GCF_964188405.1). NCBI lineage: Eukaryota > Metazoa > Chordata > Actinopteri > Myctophiformes > Myctophidae > Protomyctophum > Protomyctophum parallelum. The sequence goes on along the minus strand of NC_139710.1, from coordinate 18,693,729 downwards.
CTGATGACGATCACACTTGGCTGTATGTAGAGAACTACCCTAACCAGATTAAAACCAGGAACAGATGCAGCTTTAAGCTGTATGTGTTTCAAAGACTTGTATCAAAGGATATTATGGCTTTATTCATTTTGCATGTATCTAGGCCAGCCCCAGCCCCTGCCACTCCCACAGACCACATATGAAGGCTGCTGTGGTGGGTGACTATGAAATGGATTAACTATTCCCCCTCTCTTCTGTCATGAAGTGAAAATTCTTGTCTTTGGCATTCCAACTCTAACTCCCTCACTAAATTAACTCGGCCCCTGTCTTCTCTTCTCTTCTCTTCTCTTCTCTTCTCTTCTCTTCTCTTCTCTTCTCTTCTCTTCTCTTCTCTTCTCTTCTCTTCTCTTCTCTTCTCTTCTCTTCTCTTCTCTTCTCTTCTCTTCTCTTCTCTTCTCTTCTCTTCTCTCCTCTTCAAATATTTGGTAATAGTAGTAGTAGTGTTCTCAGAGAGCAGTATTCCTCAGTTCTGTGCCTCATTCTTTGAGATGTGTTGCATTACAGTATGTCGGGACTGGAACCTTGTTTCTCCTTGTGGAAAGGAATCACAGCACTCTGCCGTGTTTGATTAAAAGTAGCACCTCTTGTGATGTTGCTGGAGCATCTTTCCAGCTCTCCATCTGCTCCTTTCCTGTCCTCCAGCACCCCTTGGCTCAGAGCTCAAACACGTACCAGATTGCAGCTCCAATTGCTAGTTAACTTATCTAGAGCAACTGAACGATGAATGCAAGATTACTGGACAGCAATAAAACACGGGTCAAGAATACAAGGCTAGAAGTATTTCAAGTTTTTAGGAAGTATGCTCGACTGATCACGTTACACAATCATACTAGGTGCCGGGGTATCAAGATTCCTTTTGAAAATATGTTTATAACTTTTCCCAGGTGAAACCTAACCTGACGCTGCCAGATCCAAGAAGCTTGCTACACAAATTTGTTTCACAGCTTATTGGGATCTGGGATCTCGTAAGCAAAGCAGTTCCTTTTTTTCAAGATACTTGGTAGATGATTGGATGGGACCGTCTGTCTATCACCCTGTGGGCGTGCAAACACAACCAATCATATTGACGTGTCTATATAGCTTCACATCCGGTTTCGCACATATCCCGCCCTTAGCTCACGCTGATTGGTTCGAACCACGGAGCGGTTTGGTGTTAGCTCAATCCCCTGAGAGATCCCAGATGGTTGCTGTGTTGGGGAACATGGTTACCCAATACCGCCCCATCTGGCAGAGTCAGGTTAGGTGAAACCTGCTTAGTTTTAAAGACTAGAGTCGAGACGTTCTTTAAAGGACCACTTCACCACTTTTCAACCTATCTTCATATTAGGTCCTCACTAATAATCATGATAAAATGGTGCAATTTTTTCTACTGTCTGTGTCTCATAGGAGGGCTGTGGGCAGTTCAGAAACCGTCTTCCAGTGACATCATTGATGGGGAATACAAGCGAATAGAAACAGCAGGCTTTCTAGTCCTGAAAAGTTGCAATGCGAAAATGGAAGCCATCATTCTCACGATAATGAAAATCTAAACATTTTTGTAAAAAAAATCTTGTTTAAAAAGAAATCTGCCTATGATGATGTCACTGGAGGACGGTTTCTAAACTGCCCACAGCCCTCCTGTGAGACACAGACTAAGTAAAAAAAATGTGCCATTTTATCATGATTATTAGTGAGGACCTATTATGAAGATAGGTTGAAAAGTGGTGAAGTGGTCCTTTAACAAGTTATCAAGTCTATACAGTATTCATATATATACATGTAAATGGTGTGGTCATGCAGCAGTTTATTAGAGAAAAGATGGTGATGGTTTGGAAGCGAGGGAGCTGGTTTGGTGTCGGCTACGCTTGATGGCTCACTCCTTCCTCCCTTCATCCCATATGGAAAGGTTTTATAAGAAAGCTGGGGGATTCTTGCACGTGTGATATGGATTATAAATGCGTATTAAGAATCATGCCTCATGCACTGCGTTTTAAATAGAGAAAGATTACAAAAATCTCTGCTATGTCATAATAACAATGAAAGGTAATTGAAAACACACAGGACACATTATTGTATGTATAATGTACGTATACTGTATTTAGCACATACAGGTCTTAAACGGTAAAACGGTCTTGTAAAGCATCAATACCAAAGTGGCCATGTGCTCTATAAGACAGTGCACTGTATTCAGGCATTTCAGTAAAAGAATGCCTAGTGCCTATAAGGCTTTTTTTAAGGCTATTTAAGTAATAATACCAACATGCCCTGTTTGATTCTAGTTAGAGACATGTATTGATGTATCTATCCAGATTGATTAATCTATCTATTTATTAATGGAAACAACCTTGATTGATGATTTCTTCATATTTTGAACAACTAACACATGGATCTCCAAGTGTCAATACGATTTGAATGTATGAATCATCAATGCCAGGAAAGAAAACTAAATAGAAATGCAATATTGGCAGATGATCTGTCGTCATACATGGATATGGCCTTATAGGCCACGGAAAGAGCAGCGACCACAGCACATTTCAGATGACGCACTAGTAGTGGTGTGGGCTAGAGCAGGCTGATCAGTACCAGACTGGTCTGTATTCTCCATTCACTGCAGTCGTGTGGGCTAGAGCAGGCTGATCAGAACCAGACTGGTCTGTATTCTCTATTCACCACAGAGGCAGAGGGGGAAAAAGAGCTACCTCACCCGGGGGGACGGGGGACGGGGACGGGGGGGTGTCCCCATGTGGTTGTATGGCTGCTTCACCTCCACAGAGAGGGAGAAAGAGGAGGGCAATCTGTCATGGAAGACCCGCCATTGAAGTTCAGAAGCATCAGAGTTGCACCGCAGAAGCTCCAAAGCTTAGTGGCCCTGATGAAACCGGGGCGCGTGTGTGCGCGCTGGCTCTGCACGCTTGCACGCGAGTGTTTCCGATTAAAACTCGATACATGAGTGGCATCCGCCTTCAGAGCTGCTAAGCGTTAGGACTCTTACGAGGCCGGCGCGGCGGATGTGGTGGTGGTGCAGCAGTCTGTGTCATCACCAGTTAGCACATCGAAGACGTTGAAGAGCACAGATGCCCAACACGCTGCCTCACTGTGGAAGCACGCACGCTGGATGTCTTTGACCCACTTTTAGCCCCAATTTAAGCATGGCAAATCTGTAATTAACTCAAAAGGTTTGAGTACTGAGATGGTGAGCGTAACCCTTATTTCATGACGTTTTGGTCCCACTGGTGTCGTCGTTTTAAAGAGGGTCGTTTGACATGGAGGACACAGAGGAGCCCATTACCCACCTCGTGTTCATCTTTTGAGGTGCAATCCATATTCTGCAGCGAGAAAGAGAAGCTTCAACTCATTATACCAAAACCAATCCTTTTGAGGGTGGATAACCTCATTAGGAAGATTGTAGAAGTGCCTCAGTCCCTGTGAGTGTGCTCCAGACTAGTTTAGTCTAGCCTGAGTTGGACTGCTTTTTAAAGCTTCAAAGTTCGTTTGATCAGCAGACTTTAAGTGAAGGCTTTGACACAGATAGATTAGGAATGAATCACCGTCTGATTTGACGCTGCCATACACCTTGTAGTGTGTATTGTGTCTAAATGGCAGCAGTCATAGAATAGAAAGCAGGCAGGTCTGACAAAATGCGTTCACACACTTGCTACAGAAAGTGCAGTGTGATAACCTTTTTTGTATATAATTTCATTTTTAAACTTTTTTTATACTAAAAGCTAAACTAAATTATTATTATTTTTTTTTATCCCACGATTTTGTAACCCAGTTTTCTTTTCACCCAGTGCCAATTATCTAATGTAATCCTGGGCGCTACACTTCCTCTGCCAACCTGGGGGGGGCAGCGGACTGACCTCATGCCTCCTTCTATGCATGAGGAGTCCAAGCTGCTTCTTTTCACCTGACAGAGGGGAATTTCCCCAGCCGGACGTAGCACGTGGAAGGGACACGTTATTCCGACCAGTTCCTTCCCCCTCCATCAGGCGCCCCGGCTGGCCAGGGGGAGGTAGTTTTAGAGACCAGGATTACGGCATGTTTTTGTGAGGGTATCTACCCTAGGGGACACGGGGAGAACATGCAAACTCCACACAGAAAGGCCCTATCGCCAACCCCCGCCTCGGGTATGAGCACTGATGACGCGGAGGAGGGAACACTCCGCCAGTGCCCACAGCGTCCCCAGCGGGAATCGAACCCAGGACCTTCTAGCTGTGAGGCGACAGCACTACCAACTGTGCCCCCGTGCCCCTATATATAACTAAATTACTTAATTATAAAACACACTGTTAGTGTGGAACATTAAAGGAGAATTCCGGATTACCCTTTTTCTTACCTTAATCTGTTCTTATTATATCCAATATTTATTTATTTGATAGGGACAATGCTCATCAAAAGGAAAAAAAATAGAATATTCTTCTCTCGCCTGATATCATTGAGGTTGCGCTAGGACGTGTACACACATCCTATGTATCTGTCGATTGGATTCCCTATGACGTGTGGACACGTCGGATGGACGGAACCTGTTAATGATTATATCTGGTTTCAGTATTTATTGTCTCTATTATTAAGGTTATTGTAGAGGTCAATTTGTATTGGGGGTGGGGAGGGGGCGGTGCGGTGCGGGGGTCACGAGACATGGCAAAAGCAGTTCTGGGGGGGGTGCATACTTAGTTTAGACTATAGTCATTGGTTAGACATGGGTTAAGGTTAGGTTTTGGTGTGCTGCCCTGTGGGATGTTAGGTTTAGGGTGAGGGTTTGAGATAGGTTGTAGTTAGGTACAGGTTGTAGTACTGTAGGTAGGCCTGGAATTTCATCATTTTAGGGGCAAGGCCACTTGGCCTTTAGTGTGGTCAACATTGGCCAGGGCATCAATTAAAACAATGATTTTAAGTCCACGGTCATCATTATTTTAGCTTAAACATTGGTTCAGAACAGTGCTTCTTAAATAAATAATCACAGCTTTAAATAACAAAATATAAGTAGCTACTGTTGTAAAATATTGTAAACATGTCTGTAACATGGGGTCCCAGTGCAGAGATGAAAATCATAATGAAATGGCCTAGGACCCTGTCACCCTAGGGCCCTGTCACCCTTTAGGCTAATTCATATACATTTCATTTGGGGGTCCTTGAAATTAAAATGGCTGCGGATCAGTGGATTAAACTGTGAGTTAATTCACAGAAAATACAATGACAGACAGCCTACATTCATTTTTATAGCCCTATGTTTCTGTTATGCCTTGTTTGTTTTTGTTCTGCTATATTGTCACAACTGTGTGATATGTTTTTAATTTTTCAAAAGGTGCTTTATAAATAACATTTACTTACTTACTTACATAACTTTTGAATGAGGGCTTGGTTTAGAAAAGCCTATATTTTGTGCTAAAGTAATATATTGAATAACATATAAATAACATATAAGGCTAGACTGGCATAGCCTATGGCATTGTGGGGCTATAGGACTGAGCACTCTGGAGATAAGTCAAGTGTAAAAAGCATTTTGTACAAGTGTTTGCTTATGAACATTTACCACGTTATGTCCGCATTGATACAGAAATGAATGATTTTTAAGCGAGCGATGCGTGGTGTACAGTGTGCTTGGCTAGCGTTTGGCTAGCGATATTAGCTGTGGCCAGCTTTGGCTGTTTAAACAATTTACTCTGTCAACTAACGTAGCAGAGCGTGGTAAATGGTGGAGGAGTCCTGCAGTCTATGCTGTTGCGTGGTGTTGTTTTGTGAGTTTATATCCATGAAGACGAGTCACGTTGGTCTTAACACACGGGCTCTGTGTGATAATAATCTTGAAGCACCGCGCCAGCCGGGCAGAGTGTCAGTGAGTGAGAGGCTGAGCTGTCAGTGCGTGCATGCGTGCATGGAGCGGAGGAGGAGGGAGGCAAAAGAATCAAAACACTTGACAAATGCCAACACAACTACAAATTTGGGGAAAGTTACCGTAATGACTGGGAAATTGCACAGAGGAAAAACGGTAAAATGAACTTGCTGTGGGCGCCGGGCGGGGCACATGGGCACCACGGCCACTGTGGCTGTATGGGCATATCATTTTTCGAGGGGCACGCGGCCAAAGAGAGGGGCAACGACGGCCATGGCCGCCGTGGCCGCTGTGAAATTCCTGCCCTGGTTGTAGGACTAATGAGTGGTCTAACCAATGACTAGTCTACTCTAAACCAAAAACTGTCTAAACTAAGTACTGCACCCGTTCCGGGGGACCCCAGCCAAAAATGTTGAGAACCCCTGCAATAACGAGTGGTACAGGACGGTGACAAATGATAACATCCAGAGCGCATCGCATCTCCGACTCCGACCGTGCACGCTGGGTCTTAGGCTAAAATCGCTTATTTTAATCACTCGAAAATGATTTGTCTTTCATAATGAACAAAGTCGTTGCAGTGTTTTGTCCCAAAGGGGCTTCTGTAACAAGGCGAATGAGCCTATAAGACCCAGCGTGCATGCTCTGAGCTGCGGTCCGGTCTGACATTTTGTTTTCTTTCTCGCCTCTACCACTGGTTGTTGGATATAATAAGATCCGATTACGGTAAGAAAAGCGCTGGTCCGGAATTCTCCTTTAAATTATAATGACTAGAACTACATGTTCTGCTGCTGGACAGAGGAAGATGGATATGATATCGTGTAGCTCCAAAACCACCAAAAGAACACGTTCCAGTGGATCCAATGTAGAAATAATTGAATCCCAAGCTCTTTCTAATACTTTTTATTGGTTAAATATTCATAAAAACCCACAGACTGACTTAAATACATTAACTTTCTCTTTCAACATTTAAAAAAAAAGTAGTGAAAATAGCACAGCTACAAGCTACACGGTACAACAAAGTTTGTTTTATTGAATAAGCAGTTACAAGGTTTCTGCCTGACAGCGACGATGTGGCTCGTTGGGCTGTTTATCCATTGTTTGGATCTAATTGCTATGCATTCCACTAAATAATTCAAATTAAATTAGCAGCCAGTAATAGTTTTATTTCCAGTCAGGCTGGTTAATCTTACATAGAAAACCTCTGGGTACTCTTGAATTGAAACTACAGAACACTAACGTGCCTTTGCCTTGCCTCTCTAGAGGCAAGGCATGGTGTATGGTGTCTACACCATAATATATAGAACTTCACAAACAAAAAAATTGTTTATTTGGGCCAGAGTACATGCATGCATACAGTAAGAAAACGTGTGTGTGCGTGCGTGTACAGTATGTCCATTTCAGCACGGACGGTGGCACTGTTGGGCGGCTAGTGCTGTGTGACCTGGGGTTTGCACTTGAGTTCAGTACTTATATAACAATATAATAATATACTGTAGTAAAATTATATAATAATATAACAATAACAATATCAGCATAGTTGCCCCGCTCAGTTCACACAGGTGTGATTTATTTTAAATAAAATAATAATAATAATGCAAGATATTTTGCGAAATGTAAAAGACAATTGGGAGGTAATAAAACCAGTTTAAAAAGGTTTACCGGTAATATGTTTTTTTTTATGTACTGGGTGGAGGATGTTAAGTGTTTAACAGTCGTATATAGCCTCTGGCGAGAAGCTGTTGCACATTCTGGTTGTTTTTGATCTTATGGAGTGTCTTATAACGTTCTCTAACGTTCTTCTGCTGGGTGACAGGAGGTCAAAAGGTCCATGACGATGCAGGAGCTTTCCTCTTACATCTATCCGTCTAGATGTTCTGAATGGTGACTCCAATGGCCTTCTCAGCCACCTGCCATATAGCACGAAGTGATGCTGCAACTGGTTATGTAATAGGTAACTCGTTACTCGATAGGTAAATCAGTTTGTTCATGGGAACATAAGCAATACTAAATGTTGAGCCTGATTTATACGTAGTCGTACAACGGTGTATAATTAAGGCTTCAGAGTCTGTAGACCTCTGCTATGTAGATGAGGCCCGATTGTCCGGATACAGAATGTGTGTGTGGTGGGTGTCGCGTACTCATAGTGGCATGTGTATGTCCCCTCCATTCTAGGTCAGTAAGTGGCCCAGTGCACCCAGACAATCCCAGCCTTTGTGTGTGTCGCTGCCAGGCAGTGTACAGTACTGAATGGATGTGTGGGGACAGAGGCGTGTGAAAATCCCACCCTGGCCCACCTAGGGACAGTCAACTGTGTGTGTGATGGTGACAGAGAAAGAGTGAATGAGTAAATTTGTGTGTGTGTGTGTGTGTGTGTGTGTGTGTGTGTGTGTGTGTGTGTGTGTGTGTGTGTGTGTGTGTGTGTGTGTGTGTGTGTGTGTGTGTGTGTGTGTGTGTGTGTGTGTGTGTGTGTGTGTGTGTGTGTGTGTGTGTGTGTGTGTGTGTGCCTTTCTGTTCTTATGAGGACATTTGGGGTTTAAACTGTTTTGATGTTACTTTAAATAACAATTTGATGTTACTTTTTACGATTAGAGTTGATATGAAAGAGTGAATGTGGAAAGTCTTCACTTAGTAGTTGTATAATAATGTGAAAGTGTGTGCGTGTCTGTGTCTGTGTTTGTGCGTGCGAGGACATAGTGGCTTAGCAGGGAAACGCCACACTGTTCTCTGTGTTGGAACACAAAGTACTTTGTATGTTTTTAATTTCATTAACCTGGGAACTGACTGGCCTGACCCTGAGTGGGTCAGTGTCTGACTGTCTGTCCTAACTGTATCTCTGTATTGTATATATTACGTATGTCTTGACATTGTATTGTCTTGTGTGTGTCGGATGTCCTATGATTTAGTGTTGCACCGCTCTCGTGCATGGTGATCGCTTGTATCCCGTATGGTGATCGATGAACATAATTTGAGGTGCTGTGTCATAACTGTGTCATCTCATCCTGTGTGTAGTGTTGATCGATGGCCATAATGTGCCGCGCTGCGGCTGGCTGTATCATGTCATGTACTTGGAGTGTCACCTCATCTCGCGCATCCTGTTGTGTAAATGATGCATGTCATATCATAGAGTCATATTGTGTAGACCACGTGAGGACGTCAGGAGTCGGATGTGGAAGCCACATGCTGTGGTCGAACCCCAGCCGCGGTCCCCATTGTTCCCCACCACAACACAGGATGTGGTGTGTTGTAATCTGGGAGGTAGATGCACAGAAACACACGCGCCCACAACCACAGGACGCCATGTGTCCTCCTCGTCCACGAGAGACGAAACCCCGTAGGCAAAATGGTCATTGTGCTATTCCTCTGACCGGCGAGGATGTTATTTGTTTAGCCGGATCAACTGCCTCCTGTTGCTAAATAGAACAAAAGCCATGCTATAGTTCTTCAGGTACAATATTAATAACATTTCTATGAGACTCTGTAAGGTCTTTGTACTGGTTGGTGGTTAAATAAAGCCACTGTCTGTTTAGTAAAGACTTTATACAGGCACTATTATCCACCCAAGAAGTTATTAAGTTACAGAATTCTTTCATTAGCGTTGTTGAACCCAGTCTGTCTTTCTCTTTCTTAGAAAAGCCCACTGTTAATAAACTGCCTAGTTAAAGGACCATCCTTCTCCACTCCTCTATTCTGTGCTCTTCTCCATCTCTCTTCCCTCTCTCTCTCTCTCTCTCTCTCTCTCTCTCTCTCTCTCTCTCTCTCTCTCTCTCTCTCTCTCTCTCTCTCTCTCTCTCTCTCTCTCTCTCTCTCTTTCTTGTTTCCTTTCTCCCTCTCCCTCCAGCCCTCATCTGTGGGTCTGTGGCCCAGACTTTCCAGAGCATGTAGACATATGCCCCGCTCCTCTCTTAATTGGCTCTCTGTATTCATGTGGGGATGCAGAGAGAGGGGGAGAGAGAGAGAGAGACTGCAGGCAGCCCTTCTCTTAAAATGCCGATCCACAGCCAAGGAAATGGATGGATGGTTTGCTGATGGGCTGTTTATAACGCGGGGGTGTCACTGGATGCAAAGAGACCCTGAGCCATTGCAATACTGGAACAGGGGCAGAGACCCTGCCAGAGAGAGAGAGAGAGAGAGAGAGAGAGAGAACCTCGTGGGTTGGTGGGGGGCTGGGGGAAAATAGAAAGAGACAGAAGGGGTGAAACGGGGAGCAAAAAGGAGGGAGCTGAGAGGACAAGAACGAGACAGGCAGATGGGATCATCGTGCCAGAGAGGAGACACGGAGACACCCCTCCTCCATTCTGTTTCAACCTGCAGGCAGAACCTCTGAAACAAACAGCAGACTGTGTGAGAGAGGTCACAGAAGGTACATGTGCGTGTTACTCACAAGCCCCTCCTGTCAGGCTTCAAACCTGCGTCCTCCCAGCTTCTATCTCTAGTCTACACACAGCAATACAAAAGCCCCGCTTTGTTTACTGCTTTTGCCTGCCTAGTTTTTCTTTTGATTGTTGTCGAAGTTCTCATGGTCTCCCCTGGTGTACACTCATAAATACCACGCCTCTATTTTCATTCTATTTATGTATTTTTTATTTTCATTTGCTCCCTGCCGTTTGTTTATTGGACATTTTAGAATTGGAAGGCATCCAAAACACGGAACAAAATTGACAGGATGTTAGAAATGTTAGAATGATGGAATGTTCTAGGTCGCCTGCCTCTCAGGTGGTTTGACAATCAATGGAGATCAGAGTGGCTCAGTGACGTATTGGGCCAAGCTGCGTAGATCCGCAGGTGGCCCCTTAGCAGAGGGGAAGCGTTTCCAAGATACCATTCCATGGATGCTGTGATTCTGATGGCAGCCTGGAAACATGCTGAGAACTTTATTTTATTCTCTATTCTTTATAGCTCTCCCCTCCTCTCCTTCTGTTATTATCTTTTCTCTAGCTCGCCTCTCCTCATATGCATATGCTTATTTCCATTACAAATATGGGTAGGTGATTGGCAGGATCCAGTGTTTGAGTGTGACAGCTCTTGTTCATTGTAGTCGCTGGGCCCTCGGTGAGCGGCTGATGTTTAATGGCCACAGGGCACTGCGGTGGCGATGGGGCCCAGTTCTCTGTGGCTCCTTTTAGTGTTGACATCACTGCACAATGTATGGATGAGCTCCCACAGACCAGTGTTCCTCAGAAACTGTTGCAGGTCTCACATCAAGGGTCATGGGAAGATTAAGAGTGTGTGTGTGTGTGTGTGTGTGTGTGTGTGTGTGTGTGTGTGTGTGTGTGTGTGTGTGTGTGTGTGTGTGTGTGTGTGTGTGTGTGTGTGTGTGTGAGAGATGGGGGGGGGGGGTAACTTACCAATTAACCTATCACTTTAATATTATTAAATTCATGACAAATAAAATTACCAGTGGGAGGAGCAGAGTAGTAAAATAACCCTTGTCCTTGTAGCTGACAGAATGTGAAAAAGATAATAGAAAGGATATATATCAGCACAACCTGGAACTAAAATCAGACTAAACAACCGCTGAGGATAGAGACACCAGCACGGAAATACAGCAGTTCTAGTGCTGAAAATTGGGATTGGTGATTAATTAACGTGTGTGTGTGTGTGTGTGTGTGTGTGTGTGTGTGCGCGTGCGTGTGTGTGTGTGTGTGTGTGTGTGTGTGTGTGAGAGAGAGAGAGAGAGAGAGATAATTCTTTGGCAAACAGCTCGAACATAATGTCGCTCTCATGGACTCGTGGCATGGTATAGATATGGTAGATATAGACTACTCCGGGTGATCACAGGGTCAAAATTTACATTGTTGGTATAAAATACTTGACGAAGGGATGTATTCAGTGCTTAAAGCACCGCCTCTGGCGGTCATTCGGGACTCATAGAACCGTAGTTACATACGTAACCTTCGATTTAAAATATGGGCTGTCATCCACATTCCTGCTGATTGATTGACAAATGAAACTTGAGCAAACAACCTCCTATCAAGAGTGCCTCTTGATACATCAGCAGAATGTAGCATAGATGGATGGAAGGCAGCTGCAAGGTTGGCATATATATGGAATGTCTGAAATGTAGGCAGGTACATGTAAGCAGATAGCAGACAGACGTGCCCCGAGCTAGACCGGAAGGCAGATGAACATAATGCCAAAGGGAGAAAGGATACGTTAAGTTGACAGAACGGCTGCATGCCACTGATAGATTAAACAACATACAGTTAGCCAGAAAGTAGGCATTGGTATTTGATTAAAATGTCTATACAGTCAGACAAGAGGAGGTGTGTGTGTGTGTGTGTGTGTGTGTGTGTGTGTGTGTGTGTGTGTGTGTGTGTGTGTGTGTGTGTGTGTGTGTGTGTGTGTGTGTGTGTGTGTGTGTGTGTGTGTGTGTGTGTGTGTGTGTGTGTGTGTGTGTGTGTGTGTGTGTGTGTGTGTGTGTGTGTGTGTGTGTGTGTGTGTGTGTGTGTGTGTGTGTGTGTGTGTGTGTGTGTGTGTGTGTGTGTGTGTGTGCGTGCGTGCGTGCGCGTGTGCGTGCGCACTCTGCAAGAGTGGATAGGAAAGATGTATGGGGAGTTGGGGAGGGTGACAAACCCCAGCTGTTCAGCCTCTTAAGCTCATCTCCTTTTTCTCAAGTTTTTGTCAAGAGGCAATCTCAAAGAACACTTCCAATTGGATAGCCAAACTGTCCAATAACTCAGCCTAACAGAAGACATGTTATTTATAATGTTATTTTTTCTATTTTTGCAGAGCACTCATTTCTGAAAAGATTATTAGATATTTTTTAAAATACTTCTGTGAAAAGGTACCACCAAGGACCAAGCTGTATCTCGTCTTGTCTTTAAGGGCTTTTAAACAGGATCTGCAATGTACTAAGGGCTTAGGATTTCTATAAGACTGTACTGGAGTCCTACTATGGTATACTAAGACTATAATAATATATCTAATTTATATTGCACTTATCCAAACAAAGTTACAAAGTGATTTACATAAACAAATGGCAACAGAATGTATAGTATTTTTTATAATACTCAAATATGTACAATATAAAAGTATTACTAGAATGCATTGTAGTGGTTGTATACTGTAATATGCTATATTATACTTAAGGATTGATTGGCACTAGTGAGACCCTTATGGGCCTAATTTGTGGAACATTCCTGTTATGCATCTATTATGGACTTTGTTCTATCCTATTTTTTATCCCACGATTTTGTAACCCATTTTTCACCCCTGTGTCAATCATCTAATGTGATCCTGGGCTCTACACATCCTCCACCAACCTAGTCCCCATATATGGGGGACAAGGGGAGAGCAACGGACTTGAACTCATGCTTCCTTCATGCCTGAGTGTCCAAGTTGCTCAATATTATGGACTTTGACATGTATATTTTAGATTTTGCCCTGTGGCGGAGTGCCTCAGAGAGGAGTGGATTAAGAGACGGCAAGCTACTTTGATTAGTGTTCCAAATCTGTGCTATAATACTATTATACTGTTGGACACGTACACAAATTATTGATGAGAAGTTCCTTTTTATGCCCACCCCCACCTCAGTCCATCCTGTTCCACTCACGCGTGCTATCCGTGCGTTGGGAATTCCAGTTACCTGTGTCATAGCTGGCTCATGCTATGACAAAGATTGGGAGGCAGGAGACAGCGCAACAGTATAATAAACTGTATTTATTATATATATAAGGCTAGACAATAACTTAAATGAACTGAACTATAACATAATGAAGCAACAGGTATGAGGTGTGGAGTCAGTGAATCAGTGGTGTAGGTGTGGTGTATGGATGGGTGATACATGGTGTGGTGCATGTGTGGATGGAAAGAATAATCAAACATAAATGAACAGCAACATGGAGGCTAGTGCAGGGAGTTGAGGCAGCAGGTCTGCCTCCTCTGGATCTCTCTCCTCAACTGGGGTGAGTGTGGCATTTATAGCCTCTGGGAGACACCGGGCCCAGGTGCTCTCCCATCAGCCATCAGGCCAATGATGCCCTACCCAGGCTCACCTACAGGATGACAGTTAGGCAGGCAGGCAGGCATATTCTATTCATATGTGTGGGGCATCACACCTGATGTAACACAGCTCACAAAAACATGCAGTAATCCTGGTCTCTAAACTACCTCCCCCTGGCCAGCCGGGGCGCCTGATGGAGGGGAAAGGAACAGGTCGGAATAACGTGTTCCTTCCACGCGCTATGTCCGGCCGGGGAAACTCTCCCCTGTCAGGTGAAAAGAAGCAGCTTGGATTCCTCATCCAGTCCGCTGCCACCCCAGGTTGGCAAAGGAAGTGTAGCGCCCAGGATTACATTAGATAATTGACACTGGGTGATAAAATGGGTTCCAAAATCGTGGGATAAAAAATAAATAAATAGAATATATGGAATGTCATGGTTCTGAAATATAACCATATATGGAGATCTAAGGGTTTGAGGTCGGATGTAGCCAATATTGATGACATCAGGGATCTCCATATGGGCTTAACTGCGACAGCAGGTAGCATTTACAGTACTATGACTTCAGGGTCTCCACATCTCCATCCCTGATGATGTCACATGATGTCATGAGACCTGGGCACCATATATGGTGCCTGACACACTACTAACTGACCGATATTAATACTTTTAGTTACTCCACTGCGCCCTCTACCGATATTGCCCAGAGAAAAACCTCATTAGAAAGATTCGTCCGGTGAAAACAATCCCTTTCTGGCCAAAAAGTGTGGTGGGGGGCTCAGAGTGCGTCCACTTACTCCACTAAGGAAAGTAGTCTTTCTAATTTCACAACCCGTCTTTGTGTTGGTGAGTAGGTAAAACGTTCTTTATTCCCGCTACAGAAGAGAGGCTCGTCTGCATTTCATGCGAGAGCTATAGACGCCATCGGTTCCATAGCCTTAATGCAGGGTATAATTAGCATCAGGGCTATGGACCAGATCTAAGTTAACCTGTATTGGAAACTGGAAATACTCAAATATGGTACAAATTCCACAAAATTGTAGTTAAGTACAGTGCTTGAGTAAATGTACTTAGTTACTTTCCTCCACTGCCTGTACTGTATGTGATACCTGACTTCATGTCTGAACAACCATACTGATACTAAAACTCTCACACACTGTATTCAGAACATAGATCAAAGAGGGAGTTGTGACTCGTGCGAGCTCTGAATGGTTCAGTGTCTCTCCTCTGAAGTAGAATGCCCCAAAGTCGTATGGCCCACCTTTTCAGTGGATCTGCAGGGGAGTTCTGCTGGAGATCTTCTCTCTGAACTCACTTTGTCAAATTAGATGCCGTCAACCTCCTGCCAAGAGATGTAACAGAATATTTAGGGCTGTGTTTCATACATTTTTGACGTCTAGAATTAGATTGGGCACAATCTTGTTTTGTGTATTGTCTCCCCCGTGTGAGCTTGGTCTCCCTCTAGTATTCATAACTATATATGACTGTATGATTATGTGCAGTGGTAGCGAGTAAGAGTATGTGAGCAAAATGCGAATCTGTGATTATCTTTGCGAGTTAAGCCTGTGTGTATCCCTTGAGGTAGGTGTGTGTGTGCGTGCGTGCGTGCGTGTGTGTGCGTGCGTGCGTGCGTGTGCGTGCGTGTGCACTGTTAGTTGTGATGATGGTGGTGATACAGCCTATCCCCATTAGTGTTAGCCTAGATCTGTCAGAGCTCTGTCTGGTTGCTTGGCAGGCCCTCAGAACTGCTACGGCTAATGCTGCCTGCCGGAGGAACAATGGGATGGACACACACACAATGCATATCCTCCCTAGCAGCATAGCTGTCTCTCATACATCGATACCGTGCGTACGCACCTCACCTCAGCGCCTGTAAAAACACATTGATCTGAACGTACTCGTATTGTACATCCGTACATTCATCATCATCATCACACAGTCAGTCGGCAGAGGATTCTTTATTGTGGTTTCATCTTGATAACTAGGCTGATGTTATAGCTGTGACCCTATAGTAAACGGAGGAGCATTAACTATTTAGGATGACCCAAATAACCAGTCATGTAGCACTGCTCTCTAACCTCCTTGGTTTGTAAATAACCAGTCATGTAGCACTGCTCTCTAACCTCCTTGGTTTGTAAATAACCAGTCATGTAGCACTGCTCTCTACCCTCCTTGGTTTGTAAATAACCAGTCATGTAGCACTGCTCTCTACCCTCCTTGGTTTGTAAATAACCAGTCATGTAGCACTGCTCTCTAACCTCCTTGGTTTGTAAATAACCAGTCATGTAGCACTGCTCTCTAACCTCCTTGGTTTGTAAATAACCAGTCATGTAGCACTGCTCTCTACCCTCCTTGGTTTGTAAATAACCAGTCATGTAGCACTGCTCTCTAACCTCCTTGGTTTCTAAATAACCAGTCATGTAGCACTGCTCTCTAACCTCCTTGGTTTGTAAATAACCAGTCATGTAGCACTGCTCTCTACCCTCCTTGGTTTGTAAATAACCAGTCATGTAGCACTGCTCTCTAACCTCCTTGGTTTCTAAATAACCAGTCATGTAGCACTGCTCTCTAACCTCCTTGGTTTGTAAATAACCAGTCATGTAGCACTGCTCTCTACCCTCCTTGGTTTGTAAATAACCAGTCATGTAGCACTGCTCTCTACCCTCCTTGGTTTGTAAATAACCAGTCATGTAGCACTGCTCTCTAACCTCCTTGGTTTGTAAATAACCAGTCATGTAGCACTGCTCTCTAACCTCCTTGGTTTCTAAATAACCAGTCATGTAGCACTGCTCTCTACCCTCCTTGGTTTCTAAATAACCAGTCATGTAGCACTGCTCTCTAACCTCCTTGGTTTGTAAATAACCAGTCATGTAGCACTGCTCTCTACCCTCCTTGGTTTGTAAATAACCAGTCATGTAGCACTGCTCTCTAACCTCCTTGGTTTCTAAATAACCAGTCATGTAGCACTGCTCTCTAACCTCCTTGGTTTGTAAATAACCAGTCATGTAGCACTGCTCTCTAACCTCCTTGGTTTGTAAATAACCAGTCATGTAGCACTGCTCTCTAACCTCCTTGGTTTCTAAATAACCAGTCATGTAGCACTGCTCTCTAACCTCCTTGGTTTCTAAATAACCAGTCATGTAGCACTGCTCTCTAACCTCCTTGGTTTGTAAATAACCAGTCATGTAGCACTGCTCTCTACCCTCCTTGGTTTGTAAATAACCAGTCATGTAGCACTGCTCTCTAACCTCCTTGGTTTGTAAATAACCAGTCATGTAGCACTGCTCTCTAACCTCCTTGGTTTGTAAATAACCAGTCATGTAGCACTGCTCTCTAACCTCCTTGGTTTCTAAATAGCCAGTCATGTAGCACTGCTCTCTAACCTCCTTGGTTTCTAAATAGCCAGTCATGTAGCACTGCTCTCTAACCTCCTTGGTTTCTAAATAGCCAGTCATGTAGCACTGCTCTCTAACCTCCTTGGTTTGTAAATAACCAGTCATGTAGCACTGCTCTCTAACCTCCTTGGTTTGTAAATAACCAGTCATGTAGCACTGCTCTCTAACCTCCTTGGTTTGTAAATAACCAGTCATGTAGCACTGCTCTCTAACCTCCTTGGTTTCTAAATAGCCAGTCATGTAGCACTGCTCTATTCACCTTTTTCATATGGCCCATAAGTCTTTGCGTTTGTGTGTGCATAAGTTCCTCTTTCTCTTGCTGTGTTGCCAGTTTTGCAAGAGAAACAAGTGACCAGGTCTATGAAAACAACCACAAATGAAAATAGCTGATCTACAAGCTCTAGTCTAAGCGACACATCGTGAGGTTGTACATCTGTTATTTAAAAACACATTGAGAATAAATTGAGATATTTTGAATATTTTTTAAACATTTTAATAAAAAAGGCACAAAATATGTTCAATAATTTATTTGCATTGACTTTACAGAAAAGTCAAAGGTTGCTTATAATAAGCAGACATGGCAACACGGCCTGAAGGAAGCAAAGCACACACACAAGGAGCCCCAGTGCCTTGGCGGGGAAAAACGTGAATACCCTCCTTGGTTTGTAAATAACCAGTCATGTAGCACTGCTCTACCCTCCTTGTTTTGCAAATAACCAGTCATGTAGCACTGCTCTACCCTCCTTGGTTTGTCGTTTCTTTTGCGGCTCCGTGAAAACAAACAGAAAACTGGGGAGTGGAGAGCTGGGGATGAGGAAGCAAATCATAAGCTGAGTCTCCAACCCATGATGTCAGATTACAGATTTAGCATGGTACCCAGTTCCTTTATGGAATTGCATTTGTTTTGTATGTACTGGATTTCTTTCACTTTGACACATTTTTCATGCTGGATGATTACATAACAGCATTTATACTCAATTATACTGCTCATTGGGCTGTACAGTACTTGTGTCTCAAAATAACCACACAAAGTGGTGTTATGGATTTTCATTTACACCAGGGAAAAATCGGAAAAGACGTAGGCCTGTCCTGTGCGTGACTTACACAGAAAATGTAGCATTTTTATTTCAAGGCCTTGCCCCACATTCTCCTCAAGTTCTGGAGCTGTAAGCAGGGGCATGGACGAGAGATAACATTCCCCCTCTCCGCTCTCCATTATGAATGATAACGTTGCTTCTAATTATTATCTCCGCCATTAATTTGCTGTGACACATGGCCTCGCGCCATACACCCACCCATCCAAGCAGCCAGCCTGCCAGTTGGCTTCCAGCTCTAAGCCCTGTGTAGTGCCCAAGCGCCCAACTGCCTCACAGTAAAGCAACTGTGGTGAGGGGAATATTGAGCTAGATTCTGACGCCCTGAGTCCTGACAACTCAAATTTGTTATCATTTTATACAAATGATCTTCCTTTCTGCTTTACTTCCTTCCTTCACCCTTGGTTTGTTTTTCCTCTAGCTCCCCTTGCCCCCCCTGTCTCATGATGATTCATGGTGGTGCAGCTGGACCAGTAGCTTTGTTAATTTGTGCCATTCCAACATTCAGCATGATGGCACTGAGTGTACTTTGCTGCAAGGCTCATCCCTTCAGTCCGGGTTGTCCTGCCATTCAGCCTGCGTGCCGCCGATGGCGTGACAGCATTATGATGTTAATAGCGATACAGCGACGGCTGCCCTTCATGGTTTCTCAGTTTAATCTTCACCAACTTGAGTGATAAGAGAGAAGAGTGAAAATGTAAGAGTGAATGTGTCATAAAAATGGAAAGTCTCAAACGGAGTTGATGTTTAAGGCATGACTCTGAAAGAGGTAGCCATCTACAGTATAAGAAGGTCTCTGTGTCTGTCAGGAGCTACTGTACAGTATAATCAAACAAACGGCCAGACCTATAAATGCCAGATTGCCAAATTATTGTCCTCACTGTCACAAGGTTAATGTAATCTCACTAATTCCTTTACACATACAATATATTTGAATACATTTATAAATCCAGAACTTTTATTTTATACATGAAGCCACACTGTGTCACATATTATGCAAACAGGAGGTAGCCTATTATATATTTATATGCCCGTAAGCAAGTACTGCATCATGCAATTGACTTTACTGAGAGGTCTGCCGTGGTTCCTGTGATAAAATGGATCAAACCAGGTAAAAGTTAACCTTGCAGAGAGTGGAAGGGTTTTCTTCTTTTTTTTTTGTTATTTTTGAGAGGCGCTAGCCCCTCCTATATTCAGGTTTAATGTTTGATTTTAGTTCAATGTTTGTTTTAAAAACACCATTGACAATGAAGGGAAAATGTACTCATATTGTCTCTTTATTGTTAACGGCATTGGTTTGTGTTGGCACTGTTTGTTTGACCTTTATTCTTTTGCCTTTTTTCTGCCTTTATTTGATAGTGCTGACAGGAAATGGGAAGAGAGATGGGGAGTGAGTGGCTCAGGGGTATAGTGACCGGATACCCCAGAGTTAGTGTCGAAGTGTCCTTGAGCAAGACTGAACCCCAAATTGCTCCCGATGTGCAAGTCGGTGCTTTGCATGGTTTCCTCTGTCATCGGTGTATGAACGTGTGTATGAACAGGTGAATGTAATGCACAATCTCTGTGGCGCTATATAAATGCACCATTTACCATTTTACGAGCGACACCCAGCAAAGGTCGTCGGGATTCGGAGTAGAACCCGCAAACACGCTGTCAGGTTGGATTAGCAGCCTAGGTGCCCGGAACCGTTAGGCCGGCCTGAGCCAGTGGAAGGGTTTTCTCACTGAGTTGTTGCCTGCTGCTGATGGATCCGTCTCAGTGACTGGTACTATAGTATACATTATGTGTCCGCTCTGACTGGACCCAAGAGCAGGAATCATTGGTGAAAGCAGACCAGAAGCTGCCTGCATGGCGTGTTGTGGGATGAGGCTCACACTGTGCTCTCATCTCTGCTCGTCGCATTTGCTCTATGCATGTCCATTTTGACCTCCTTGTTTGTTGAATGTCTGTCTGTCTCTCTCTCTCTCTCTCTCTCTCTCTCTCTCTCTCTCTCTCTCTCTCCTGTACTACTTTAACCTTTTCCCCGTCTCTGTCACTACAGGCTCGGGAGAATGTCTTTGTTGAGTTCAGCCACCAGGAGCTGCTTGACTTCTACAACAAGGTATTGTGTGTGTGTGTGTGTGTGTGTGTGTGTGTGTGTGTGTGTGTGTGTGTGTGTGTGTGTGTGTGTGTGTTAGGGCATTAAGCAAGTTTACTAGTCGACTAGTTTACTAGGCGTGCCATAGTTCAGGGGACATTATAATATGTATTTGGGTTGAAAATGTACATTAACTCCTCTTGGACACAGACGGGAGATACTGTCAAACTCATGGCACGATACCACTGCAGGAGACAGACGAAAAATTATGTGTTTGCAGAATGCTTAATAAACGTACGCAGTACTGATCACATTTTATTACACTCATAGAGTCGACCAGGGTTCCCCAATATACAGTATATATTATATATATATATATATATATATTTTTTTTTACTTTGTTGTGAGCTTAGCTTACCATAATCCTTAATCATATTCTATCATATTCAAGAGCTTTTGGAGATAAATGAGACTCCAGTCACGTTACTGCAGGAGAGGGCTGTGGGGTGTGTGCACGCTTTATATCAAATATGAAACGGTTTATGTTACACGACTGATCCACCCAGGTGATGGCAATAATACTAATCACCACAGTCTTACCGTGCATTACATGAAAACTCCTGTCAGGCGGTTGTAAGTTGATTCAGGAAAGTCTGGATGGCAACCGAGGAAGGTCGGAGATGCTGGAGAGACAGGAAAGACTGTCACACTGTGAACTCTGTGACACTATAACCAAACATTGCTGATCCACAAGCTCTGGCAGTGATTAACTACAAACCTTGGCCGTCTCCTTTCCATGGATCAACGCCTCTCAATGAGAGGCTCTCATCTACATTCTGCCCTTCATATAGTGGAGTTAATGTTATGGTTATGATTTGAACTGTGATATTGAAGAGAAAATAATAATGTTAATTGGAACATGATTTTTTTACACTAACGCCTATCGTCCATGCTGGCAGAGATCTGTGTTATGACGTAACTCCCCCAGTGAAAGAAGATGATGGGACAGAGGCTTTTACTCCAATAATGGTCTTTTATTAAAGTCTAAATAACAGAACTCATAAAATAAATCTCTTCATCTCTGCAAACCACACAAAGACAATTATGCAGGCACTTTCCATTGTTGTAATTACTCTCTCGTGCATGGTAAATCTTGATCATAGATGGCACTACTTCCCACCGTCCCCTGGCAATCGAGATTTATTGTGGCCACAATTCACAATATGAAAATAGGATTATCGAAGCATATTTTACCAGTATAAATAATGATACAAATAGAAATATTTATACATTAAGAATTAATACATTTGTCACGTTTTTAGGCCAGGTCTGAGGTCCCTGGGAGCCCTGGTACATGCGTACATGCGTGCATGTATGCGTGTTGGTGGGGAGGTTGAACTTGCATGTTTTATTGCATGACATTAGATGTCTCCAAAGGCTAATTTCTGCCTGACTGCTACTGTGACATCCCATTCCTGTGTGTGCGTGCGTGCGTACGTGCGTGCACGCGCACATCTTTTCTCTTAACACAATCTCAACCTCTGTGTTTTCTTCCAGCTCGAGATCGTGCAAGGGCAGTTGGATTCCCTCACTTGATGCCTGGTGCTCATTGTACACGTACACACACGCACACGCACGCACGCACACACACACACACACACACACACACACACATGCACTCATGCACGCACAACATGCTCTAATTGTGTGGCTGACAGCTATGCCAGCTGCTGAAAGAGTCCTGTGACACTATAAACATTCTTTGAGGAGCCGATTTTATAAAAGAAGCCATCTACATAATTAATTGCGAGGCAGCAACTTCATGGCAACATGAGCTCCTTTTGATGTGCCGTCTGTCTTTATAATGGGAACATCTCAACTGGAGGAATATGAGCATCATTTCAGCTTTTCTGATGGATCACAAAGCTTGAACTCTACTTGATTCATATGACTGTGTCCAGTGCCAAAATATAGCTGATCTACAAGCTCACAATGCTGTTGTTGCCTTGTGAGACATGACATAACGTGTGGGACACCATCACGTATAAATTAGCCATCATTGTCTGTGTCTTAAATTAGTCGGGATGCAGTGAGATTTTAATATAGACCGTGCTTACTACCTGTCCATTTGAAATGTAATTTACTCTTACGAAACTGTTCATCTCTACCATAGAGCAGGTGTTCTCAACGTTTGGCTGGGGACCCCCGGACATGCTTTGGCCATGTATCGCGACCCACGCCCCGCCCCACCTCCCCACCCCCAATACAAACTGACTGCAGAAATAACCTAAATAATAAAGAAAATATATCATAAACTAGAAAAAGTGCCCTTCTGGGCACAGGTCTCCACCAGGATGAGCAGATGTGAAGAATTCCAGGCAAAGGTTTTTCCTTGGCCTCTAGGGAGTTGGTATACAAAGTTATCCACAGATCCGTGCAGTTAGAGGTAAAAACACTTTTCGGCCAGTTATAGCGCCACCTTGAGGCTGAGTTGAAATTGTTCATGTGGCATTTCGTCCTCGGCCTAGTGGGAATGTGGGTGCACAATTTCACGGAAATGGACGCTGCGTTGAGGAGTTGTGGTGATTTGTACAAAGCGGGCTACTCCTGAAAACTGTAGGAGCCAATCGTGGCCAATCAGGATGGAATATGAGAAATCAAACAAACCTGTCTTGATCACATGACTATGGAGATCATGTGTACCGATTTGCGTGAAATTTGGATAAAATCTGAAGGAGTAATAATAGAAAATGTGTTTTACATATGTCGGCATCCTGGTGGCGCTATAAAGAGCAGATGTGAAAAATTCCAGGCAAAGGTTTTTCCTTGGCCTCTAGGGAGTTGGCATACAAAGTTATCCACAGATCCGTGCAGTTAGAGGTAAAAACACGTTTCGGCCAGTTATAGCGCCACCTTGAGGCTGAGTTGAAATTGTTCATGTGGCATTTCGTCCTCGGCCTAGTGGGAATGTGGGTGCACAATTTCACGGAAATGGACGCTGCGTTGAGGAGTTGTGGCGATTTGTACAAAGCGGGCTACTCCTGAAAACTGTAGGAGCCAATCGTGGCCAATCAGGATGGAATATGATAAATCAAACAAACATGTCTTGATCACATGACTATGGAGATCATGTGTACCGATTTGCGTGAAATTTGGATAAAATCTGAAGGAGTAATAATAGAAAATGTGTTTTACATATGTCGGCCTCCTGGTGGCGCTATAAAGAGCAGATGTGAAAAATTCCAGGCAAAGGTTTTTCCTTGGCCTCTAGGGAGTTGGTATACAAAGTTATCCACAGATCCGTGTAGTTAGAGGTAAAAACACTTTTCGGCCAGTTATAGCGCCACCTTGAGGCTGAGTTGAAATTGTTCATGTGGCATTTCGTCCTCGTCCTAGTGGGAATGTGGGTGCACAATTTCACGGAAATCACGCGATGTGTTCATGATTTGCAGCATTTTGTTTGAAACTGAGCACTCCTGTGAACTTTGGAAGCCAATCTTAACCAATCAGGATGGAGTCTGAGAAATCTGAAAGACTGGTTTCGTTGAATGGCTCTAGAGAGACTGTGTACCAATTTGCGTGATGTTTGGACAAAATCTGTAGGTGTACTGTGCAAAAACTTGTTTTGCACAAAGCGGCCTCCTGGTGGCGCTATAACAGGCCGTTCTGGAAAGTTTGGGGCAGAGGTTCATCGTGCAAAACATACTCTCCCCCCATGCCTTCGGCCTGGTGGAGACAATTAATACTGAAACCAGATATTATCATTAAGAAAATGTATGCATGTACTATGTGTACTATGTAAACTCTTCATTTCCATTTTCCAGCCATTCAATTGCAAATAAATAATAATTTGGGGACCCCCCCCAAAATAATTTGGCCCATTTGACCCACTGGTTGAGAACCCCTGCCATAGAGGACAGAAGCATCTTGCATACTGGTGGCCCCAATGAAACTAAACTATACTAGAGCCTGAAATGTATTAGCTTCTCTGACAATTGTGAGACTTAACCGTTTGCCTACGCCCAAGGAAATGTCAATGAGGCCATAATGAAATGTCAATATGCCACTCAGGATGAAAATAAATCGGTCCACTCTGTAGCCCCGAGAACGAATTGAATGTCTGCGAGATTTCAATAAAATGTCGAGGTGGAGGTGAAATCGGTCCATGTTGTTATGTTGTGAAGGCTCATTATTTCTCATCAGCGCCAACCTGGTCCACTGGTTCACCAGATGGGATTTCTTGGAGGCACAGAGCACCTCTAGTTTTCTTGTAGGAGTGTGTGTAGTCTATGTGTGTGCACATGTGCATCCTTGTGCATGTCTCTCCTCCATCCATGTGTACTATACAGTATACAGTGTCTATTGCGCATCTGTACGGTATTTATACGTGCAATCATGCATGCTAGCTTTGTGTGTCTGTCTGTCGATAACTCTGCATGCTTTATTGTGTGTGGGTGTGCGTCTCTGTTCGTGTGTGTGTGTGTGTGTGTGTGTGTGTGTGTGTGTGTTTTGTTTCTCTCAGTCTCTGTAGAGCAGTAAAGAAAGGTTAACAGATTCCCAGCTACCCTTCATTCTACCTGGTACTGTTGCTGAACCCAGCACCATTCAATATGATCCCCTAACAACTGGATCTCCTCTCTGATTGTATCTACAGTATCAGTGCTATTGAAGCTGTAACATTATTATAGGATTTCAAGCTTCACTCAGTGTAGCTAATTCTTTCCCAGCATTCCCTTGAAACCTGCGATTTATATTCCCTGGTAAGCATTCGCCTTGATATGGAGTTCAGCGGTTAGTAAGATTTGACATAACCAAATGTTTGCTTAGCATTGTTGCCGGCTCTCCCAATAAACCTGTTACTGATGATGCTGTGGTTTAACCAATTAAATAAGGTTTATGTGGGCCCATTAATATTCAGCTTTGGTTTGGAGCTCTAAAAATGTTATATGTGGACTATATTTTGGTCACTATGAGTATGCTAACCTATACAGTGTACGTCTTGGTCGGTATACTGGCAGCACTACACTTATGACGTTGATCAATCACAATGTTGCGTGAGTTTCACCTGTTATTTCTGCATCTATTTATTCTACTAGACATTAGGGATGGGAATTATCGGTTAAGAAATTCTTAACTGTGATAACTATTAACATCCCTACTAGGCACAACTACACACCGGCTTGTCTGTGCTGCTACTTGGGAATGATACCTACAGTAGCATAGGTTCCAGCTACTCACTGGTTTTCTGAACCGCCTCTGCTATTTCTTTTTTGGTCAATCATAGTACTCCTTCAAAGAAGTCTCAAAAAGGCAGGGTTGTTGTTGCCACAGCTGAACACACTTTTCCTCTGTTTCGGAGGTCTACCTGACAGCAGAAGGAGCCTACCTCTTTCTCTTCGCCTTCGGCAAGTTTATTGTGTGCACCTGGGTAGTGGGCACCATGCCATATTTTGGTTATTCTTTTGTTCAACAAAATGAACAAATTATAGCAGTTCTCACAGCAGGCAGGAAAAAAATCAGACTTTTCGTTGTGGTGCTGTGGGGCGACATGTTAGTCGCTCCTGACATTCATATTCAGGCCTGGTTCTAGAAATATGTCAGCAACGGTAAAATAGGGCTGATATCGGGCTGAATTTGTGTAGTGTGTAGTTAGTATGATGCCAGCATTACAGTACAGTAGAGAACAATATAACAAACACTTCCACATTTGTGTCCTCTAGCAAGGTGGTAATGTGCCATTGCTCCGACTGCTCATTAGTCCGACCATTTCTAACCCTTACCTAACCATAACCACACGCGGAAGCCACAGGGTGAGTCTTAATCACATAGTCGGACTAACGGGATGTCAGACTAATGCTCAGTCCCCAGTGAGGTAGCCTATATACTTCATTCCTAATGACTCTGGTCACTAGCCAAATGCTGTGGGTTTTCTGTGATCACAAGTATGAAAATGAACATGCTTTGTGGGCCTTCCACCATGTTCACAAAGTCAGCGTTTAGTAGAAACATCTCTCATTTAGCTGAATCTTGGCAAACAACTTTCCATATGGCTTTGCTGCTGTTACTTTGTACCTAGCAGCTGTGTTAATAGTATAGTAGGTACACACAGACACACACACGCACACACAATTGCCCATTGTAAAATGGACGACTTGGTCTCAAATTTCTGTTTTTACATCTGCCTTCCACACGGCAGAACAAGAAAGATAAGCCACTGAAAAAGAAATATACCTTTAAAACCATCATCCACGTGAACCTTACAGCAGTACACATGCAAACAAACAGACATACTCAAGTTGGAACATTTGGACCTCACAAGATGGTACAAGCAGTGATCACACTCACACATGACGAACATGAAAATGTAATTTATCTTTAAATTTATCTTTAAATCGTATCCATTTTAAATCGAAAATTCTCCTCACTTTATGAAATGCCCTTGTCCTGGCTTTTGTGTGCCCTCTTGATTTTGTTGTGTTTTTTTCTTCTCCTGCCATAGTTTTGCAAATTACCGTGAGATGGTAGACATTTTCACCAATGATTGGAAGTTGTGCGCAATACTTGCACAACTACAGTATGAACCCAGTGGGCCTGATGGGAGTGATATAATGAAATTGAAAAGTTATAACTCTTACTCTGAGTCTGATTTACACACCTGCTACAGACATCCATCTATCTTAACGATGTTTTGGAAAAACATTTTAGATAAATAGGTCCAGTGTTGATATTTTATTTGGTTTACAATGGTTCTCAACATTTTCCACATTAAGGCCCACCTTTTCATCAATACAACTTATCAAAACCCTTTTGGTGTACCAATTTATTTATTAAACGTTTAACCAAACTTGAATGCGTTAGGCCTTAAATTGAATCACTGGTGCTTTGTAAACGCTGCTCTGGGGTTTCAATGCTCTGGTACAATTGTGGCGAACTTGCTGCATATCTTTTGTTAAATGTGTTTGAAACTGAATAGTAAGGGGGGGGGGGGTGGCCTTGTTGCAAAAGAGTGGCACTGTACAGATTTGGACGTGAATGTCTGTCCGATCGTCATAAAATCTTTAATACAGGTGTGAGAAACTGATTTCTAGAGCTTTCAACTTCTAACACTTTGTGTTGGCTTGCATGCCTGAATCGCCGCTTTGTGGAAGTTTCTTTTTTCCATCTAGTCATTGCACACATGCATGATTTTTAAGGGAATAGGTCAAATGCAGTGCGTGATTAGGCACACCTAAAAGTGTTCTCAAAATAACTTGTGCTCACGGCCAAATTATTCCCCAGAATTTATAAACCGAGATCAAAATCAAATTCCGTTTCCCGTGATATGATTGTGTATTCTATTCCAAAAATCACTGATTTTCCGGCATGCCCAAAAAGAATGCAGGTTACCCTCTTCCATCTGACACTTCCAACAATATGGGTTTTCCTTCACACCCAAATCCTATTCCAAAACTGTTTTTCTTTTAAGATTAGTTTTTTCTGCCTTTATTGATAGTTTCAAGTGAAGCTTGACATAGGAAAGAGGAGGGGAGAGACATGCAGCAAGGGTCGTCATGTGCGGGACTTGAACATGCAACTCGCTGTCAGGCCAGAGCCTATATGTGGCATGCACCTGGACCACTAGGCCACAGGACACCCATTCCAGACACCATCTTTGTCCCCTCACTGTCAGAAAGCATAGAGTAATATATAGAAGTCTCATCATGTCCATTATTTTTGAGGGGCGCTAGCCCCTTCCTATACACAGGTTTAATGTTTGTCTTTAGTTCAATGATTGTTTTGTAAACGCATTGACAATGAATGGAAAATTTACGTCATCATAATGTATCATTTACGTCATATTGTCTCTTTATTGTTAATGACGATTAATGTTTGTGTTTGCACCGTTTCTTTACATCGCCATTACATCACCTAATCAACATGAGTCAGAACTAAAAAACATTGCAAGGATGCAACTGGGACGTATCCTCAGTGATGTATCCCAAGGTCATCGGGGTTTCGGGTCTTCCAACATCATACCCCTCACTCGGGTGACCCAGCCGGGGTGATCAAGTCCAGACTTACGTCCCAGTAGCTACCCTCGGTCAGTCCCATTAGGGAAAAACCAGGGACACACAATCCGCTGCTTCAGAACTACTCTGCCTAGTCCCTCCGGCGCGTGGAGGGACTAGGCTCTGTGGGTTGACTCCTGGCCGGGCACCTCCTACGACTCACCAGGTCCTCTCCTGCTCTCACCAGGTTCACCTGCAGGACCTGTGCGCCGCACCAGATTCCCAGCACCAGACACTTCATTCAGGAGTGGATTCCGCACTCTCCACCGGGGCCAACGGTGGTGCCGCAGGCTCCACTTGTGGCTTGAATGGCCCTCCTAAAGGCTTAAAGTCAGACTGTAATATATTAGCGCCCCTCACTTCACACAGGTGTGATTTTTAATCTTCATATAGGTCCCCAAGGGTATGGGTACCTTTATCTATCCATTCTGTCCAAACGAAAGTGGATTTGACTATACACAATTTGAACAGGTCTGTAACTCTGAAAGTGTACACATTTATTTAATAATAGCCTTTTTCAGGGCATACAAGTCATCAGGCATATGATCTTACAATACTGAGAGTCATTTCAGAACATTCCATTCATGTATGGTGGTTACAATGTTAAAATAGAAGTTTCGCACAGATAAAATAATTGAAAACATTCAAGTATTGTTTTTGTTTCATTCTACTGCATGCGCGCGCGTTCCCACACACGCACATGCACGCACGCACACACAAACACAGTTCATCGAAATAATCAGCGGCGACTCGTGGGGTGGGGGCTAAGAAATCCATTATACTAGGCTACCCATAGTTCACCCTTGCACTATATAGGTCTCTTTCCTGATTGGATGAAATTGGTAAACCACCTGAAAATGTATTTTCTGGGCCCGCCAGGTGCATGCCGGTCCAGGTGCATGCCACATATAGGCTTTGGCCTGACAGCACGTCGTGTGTTCGAGTCCCTGATGACCTTTGCTGCATGTCTCTCCCCTTCTCTCTTTCCTGTCAGTCTTCACTTGATACTATCAATAAAGCCAAAAACAAATCTAAAATCACTCTCCCCCTCTCTCTCTCTCTCTCTCTCTCTCTCTCTCTCTCTCTCTCTCTCTCTCTCTCTCTCTCTCTCTCTCTCTCTCTCTCTCTCTCTCTCTCTCTCTCTCTCTCTCTCTCTCATTAGCAGGCAACAGTGCTGCACTGTCTCTCTCTCTGTTTCTGGCACAACAGCGCCCCTACTGGTACTAATAGTCATACTCGTGCTCACAGTCACATAGGTGCATGGGTGGGTTAACATCACATAGATAGGCGGACATGGACATTGCTGTTCTTTGGAGTGGTTGCACCACTCAAAAAAACCCCACTATAACGCAATATTTTCGTGCTCGGACCCTGCAGGGACCCAGCCACACACATAGCTGTCTATAGGAGTGGTTGCACCACTCAAAAAGAAAATGTATTTTCTGTTTATCAAACACTATAGCCATGATTACTATCAGAATTACAAAAAGACAAAAGACCAAAGACAATCACTTCTACCACCTTTAAGTTAGATCATTAAAGTAATAATTAATGTTGGTCTCAGAATTTCAAACAATGGACTACATCTGTGTGCATAAAGGGGCCAAGGGCTAATATTTTGCTAATGAAGTAGGGCAGCCATAGCTTCATGGGAGAGGTCACCTGAGATTTGAGAATCGGAAGGCCCCTGGTTTGACCCCCATCTCCGCTCTGTGTGTCATAGTGTTCATGAGCAAGACACTTGACCCTTAACTGCTCCCTGACAAACTGTTCCTAATAAATAGGATGGGTTAAATGCAGAGGACAAATAATATGTAGGCCTATGTGCAAATGAACTGTAAATGAACAGAATTAACTACTTAAAGTATTAAAACTTAGATTTGATTTTCTTTTTACATTTTAACCACACAATCGTGTATGGTTAAAATATACTTTTTAGATGTGGCCAAACAAGGTTTGCAGCACGAATTTTTCGCATAACTGAATTGCCACAATATAATCTTGGAAATTCATGTGATTTGTGATATCTGCAGTGACACATCATGTTGTTCCCCTATTTTGCGATACAATGTAACACTTGATAGTAGGCGTTTCTGGTATGAACGTATATAAAAATCGCCTTCAATCGCCTTGTTACACGGACATCATGGCTGACTTCAGCATGCAAGAATCTCAGCTTGAATTGACTGCCGAAGAGACAGATGGTAAGAGATTTTACTAGAAATGTGAAATTACAGAAACATACTACTAAATAAATGCTATTTTATAATGCTAAATGTAACTACCTTTTAGGTTTTTAGACTCACCATGCTGTGTGTGTGTGTGTGTGTGTGTGTGTGTGTGTGTGTGTGTGTGTGTGTGTGTGTGTGTGTGTGTGTGTGTGTGTGTGTGTGTGTGTGTGTGTCCTCTCCAGATTTCCCAGCCCAGTTCAAAATCTTCAAATGGTGCAAGGACAATCGTTACATCTGCGCTGTTGGGAGCCTTCTGAGTCTGGCTGCCATCGTCGGCTTGATCATTGCCCTGAGCGGTAAGACAAGTTTCATAATAATAATGATGATCCAACATAGTTTTCTTTTGTTCCCAATAGCATACAGAAAACCCATAAAATATGTTGTGGAATTAGTAGTATTACAATATAATAATATACAATACAATTAGTAGTGTGGTACAATTATAGATGCACTAGATCAACTAAAGCAGCTTTTCTTCACGTTTTCATTGACTTATGTCACCTATCATGAATTACTATGACTAAACTAAACTACTATACCCTATGACTGACAGGTGTCTTGTGTGACTGATTATCTATATCACTGACTGATCTCTTCTCCAGGTTCTGGTACAGTTACAGATACAGGTACAGAGGATGCCAAGGTAGGAAGTTGGCCCTTCTTGGTCCATGTATGGTATGAATTCCAACCAGGCGTCACCCGCAGCTGCTTTGGTTCCCTGATCAACAGTGAATGGGTCCTCTCTGCTGCCGACTGCTACCTGCATATGTGGTAAATGAGACAGACTCATCAAGTTTATAGCCTAATCTTTGGCAGCGGGGGCCTGACTGTGATAGGACATACAACTTCTAAGTTCAGCGGTTCCCCACATTTTTCAGCATTTTTCCCCCCGGTTTAGACCCAAAGGGAAAATAAATGTGATTCATTAATCACTTACCCTCAGTCAACACAGGGAAAATAAAAAAATATCTAAAAGCCCACAACTTGACACAATGTGAAATGTTGGGACCTTGTAGATATACTAGTTTCACTGTTTTTGAATGTTTTTGAAACATACAAAAAAAAACTAAAAACATTGAAACAGAAAGATAAGCAATTCAATTTTTCACTGGTATGTTTTTCTCTTTTCCAGGAACCAAGACCTATTGCTTGTTACCTTGGGGGGTCTACTACACCCAAATGGAGCGTCCAGAGCTGTTGCTGAAGTTGTGTCTCATCCAGGATATGACCCTGACTCTGGTGCCAACGGCATGGCTCTGCTCCGCCTGGCTCCTCCTGTCCAGTTCACTGACACGATCAGACCTGTGTGTCTGGCATCCAGTGGCAGCGTGTTCAGAAACGGCACTCCCAGCTGGGTCCTTGGCTGGAATAAGACTGGAGAGCCATGTGAGCATGACATCACATGTCACTTGAAATGGTGAAAAGTCACCACATTTGTCACAAAATCCTGTAGAATTCCATTGAATAATGTTTTGACAAACTGCCGAGTTATAATACAAATATGCCAAAAATATGGTCACCTGGTTGATACTATTAACTGTATAAGGCAGCTCAACAGTGAGAGGCTGCAGACTGATAAGATTGTTCTATTTCTATTGTTTCTATCTACAGATCCTGGACCTGTTCAGCATGTCCAGCTTACAGTTGTCGACAACAAAGTCTGTACCATCTATCCAGGACCTATTATGACAGAGGCCATGATCTGTGCTGGTTTGCTGGATAGTGACACGTCATTCTATTATCCGGTATAATGCCATTGAGATGCCATTCAAATCCTAGCTATAACTGAGTAGAACTGAAGAGTAAAACAATGTTAATTTCTGTCTTATCAGGATGGAGGTCCAATGATCAGCAAATACGGCTCTAACTGGGTCCAGTCTGGTGTTGTTATTGGGGATTGGAATTGGCCACGTCCCAGTGCCAGAGTTTTGTGCAGAGTGGACCATTTCGAGATGTGGATCGAGTCCATTGTCAAAACTGGCCTGTGCTTCATCCGGTTTGAGTCTGACAGCAACTCTACCTACCCCGGCCTGCCAGCTGTTGTTGGTTCAGTGCCAATAGGTAATACAGTCTTAGACCAGTCGTTCTCAAACCTTTTCATTTCAAGGACCCCCATTACTCTGAGAGCGTACAACTAGAAGGGTCCATTTCACGCTCTCAGAGTTAAAGAGTTAAGGGTCAATTTGATGCAATTTCTGTCTTTAATGTCTGTAGTAATCTGATTGCCACCAATATAGAGCTGTTTGTCTGTTTATGGTTTAATTATGATCAGGTACACGGTCAGTGAAGGCTGTAATTTGTCATTGTGTACTGTCTCCTTTTTGTCTCATCCTCAGACCCGGTTGACCTTGATGAGTGAATGGTGGGAGCTCTGCGAGCAAATGGTGGGAGGTAAGGTAACGTTTTGTAATCTCATTCAATGGGTACAATCTCAGAGTAAGATTAACACTGAGGATTTTATTGTGTACATTCCATTTCAACCTCACGCACGCACGCACGCACGCACGCACGCACACACACACACACACACACACACACACACACACACACACACACACACACACACACACACACACACACACACACACACACACACACACACACACACACACACACACACACACACACACACAGCCCCCACCAGGAAGTGCAGGCATCGGAAACGGCATAGACGCAGAGAAACATAATTATGTGATACTATTACTGACAATAAATACATGCTCTTTGTTTTGTTTTTCTGTTTCCAGATCATGGACTAATGAAGGAGGAGAAGAGTCATGATTGTCTACTGCAACAACTCCAACATGTTCAGCTCTCATCTGCCCGCTTTTCACCTGCACTGCTCCAAAGACCACAACACAGCAGTCCTCCAATACCTTCACTGGCTTCCGCTCAACAAACCTACAAGAGCCCTCAACAACCTCCCCCCTAACTATCTGTCCTTCTCCACCAGCATGAAGCATGTGATGCAAGAAGTACTTTTTTAAATGTAGACACATTCTGTCACAAGTAAATTCCTGATTTCAAAATATACTTAAAGTACCAAAAGTAACTATATGTAGTGACTCTCTTGGGGCATAATTCACCATGGTTCTTTAAGGGGATTGGGCGGGGCTTCTGGAGGGATTAGGTGCGTGTGTTGTGTTGTCAGTGTGAGTGCAGAGTGTGAAATAAATGTTCTGCGTGCCCAACATCAGAATTTGCAATACTTTCATTCTTTCTGCTACAAGTATGCTACTCATTATTGAATTTATTCAGTGTAATTTTCAACATGCCATTCATTCATTCATTAATGTGTTTTATGGCCTACTATATATTGGCTATAATTTATAACTAATCTAAAAGGTATGACAAATAGCTCAGAATAAGTTGAATCGAGTCTTATAACTGATGAGTACCCACAGTTTACTTGAGCTAGCAATTAAAAAAAAAGAAAATAAGCTAAAAACTGATCACAAAGTGACAGGTTAAGAGCTTACAGATCTGCTATTTTGGAAATATCTTTGATTTTTGAAACACGAGACTGAAAGTGGTAAATAATCCAAAAGGCTTTTAAAATTGTGGAATAGTTTATGGAAAGGTTTCAGGGCTGACATTTATATGGGAGACAGAGACACTGCATGCAAACCACAGCCTTTCATACATTGTGGCAACAATAACCATTTTTTTCAAGTGACAAATCTAATGCAATGCAACTTTCGGTTAGATTTCCCTCATACGAATAAACATATTTCCAGCAGCCATTGTTTCTATATTTTTGCACTCTTTATCCAATACAGTGTAGTCTTCTTTCATTTTATTCCTGCCGTTTTGTGCCCACCTGACATTGGTGCCCAAGACTGAAGCACTGTATTAAAATCCCTGCATTAAGCCTGTTTTCAGTGAACTGAAACATATACAACTTTAATTTATAACTAAGGGCAGGATAAAGGAACAATACTACTAATAAGGATGAATAGATGAATGAAATTGAATAATACATTTTATTGCTTTTGTGATAAATGAAATGTCATGTGTCAAGGGCCCAGGGCAGGAGTCATCGCCATGCTGGCTTGTGGTGGATATTGTTTTAGCTAAATCCTATTTTTGCCACCGACATACAAAAGAGCAGACAATAATATTACCAGAAACACATAAAGAGCTGTAGCCTTACCAGATCTGTAACTCTGAGAGTGCAGAAATTGAACCAATTAAATGGGGGTCCTTGGAAATAAAAAGTTAGAAAACCACTGTCCTAGTGGACACCATGTCAGTGTTGTATGGACCTGGCGATGGGCCCCGGTGCAAATTATTGTCTCCACCAGGCCGAAGGCATGTGGGGAGAGTATGTTTTGCACTCCGTCCGTCCGTGTGTCCGTCCGTCCGTGTGTGTGTCCGTCCGTCCGTGTGTCCGTGAGCAGCTAATCTCGGCCACCGTTAACCCGGTCGATGCCAAATTTTGCACACACACTCCCTGGATGCCAACGATGAACCTCTGCCCCAAACTTTCCACAACGGCCTGTTATAGCGCCACCAGGAGGCCGCTTTGTGCAAAACAAGTTTTTGCACAGTACACCTACAGATTTTGTCCAAACATCACGCAAATTGGTACACAGTCTCTCTAGAGCCATTCAACGAAACCGGTCTTTCAGATTTCTCAGACTCCATCCTGATTGGTTAAGATTGGCTTCCAAAGTTCACAGGAGTGCTCAGTTTCAAACAAAATGCTGCAAATCATGAACACATCGCGTGATTTCCCTGAAATTGTGCACCCACATTCCCACTAGGCCCAGGACGAAATGCCACATGAACAATTTCAACTCAGACTCAAGGTGGCGCTATAACTGGCCCAAAACTGTTTTTACCTCTAACTGCACTGATCTGTGGATAACTTTGTATGCCAACTCCCTAGAGGCCAAGGAAAAACCTTTGCCTGGAATTTTTCACATCTGCTCTTTATAGCGCCACCAGGAGGCCGACATATGTAAAACACATTTTCTATTATTACTCCTTCAGATTTTATCCAAATTTCACGCAAATCGGTATACACTATCTCCATAGTCATGTGATCAACACGGAGCGGCACCATTTCCCATCTTCCATCCTGATTGGCTAAGATTGGCTTCCAAAGCTCACACGATTCGTCCATTTCGAAAAAAGGCCACAAATCACAAACACAGTGTGCAATTTCCCTTACATTATACACGCACATTTTCACTAGGCCGAGGACGACATGCCACAATTTTTTCCTCAAAATCTGCCTCACGGTGGCGCTATAACAGGCCAATTCCTGTTTTTAGCTATAACTGCATCGATCTTTATACAACTTATGTATGCACACATGGAAAAACATTGTACCTGCATCCCTCGAACACTAACCTCCGGCCCAAATCTTCCTCAACAGCCTGTTATAGGGCCACCATGAGGCCACAACCTGACCTGCCCTGGTGGAGACCTGTGCCGATTGGCACTTTGTCTAGTTATTATTATTTTTTTAGGCCCCTCACCCCCGCCCTAAACACAAGCACGCACGCACGCGCGCGCACACACACACACACACACACACACACACACACACACACACACACACACACACACACACACACACACACACACACACACACACACACACAGGTCTACGCCTGTGGGACTCATACATAGTGTCTATAATAGTAAATCAGAGTCAAACATATTCTGAAGAAAACCTTAACATTCTGTAATTGGTTCTTATGATCGATGTGCCACGGAAAGGACAGGTCTTTGTCACGGACACATTTTGTCCGTGTGGACACATTGATGACCCCTGGCCCAGGGCAAAGGTCGTAGAGGTCAAGAATGGTTTGGTAAAAAAAATTTGGTTTTATACATTTTTTAAACAATGACAAAGAAAAAAGGTGTGCTAAAGTTGCATTTGATGAAATAATTAGACAGTATGATGTTACTGATGTTTTTTGTGTAAAAGGACAGAGGCATGCAGACACACATACACACTGCCCAGACTGAACTGAATTGGTCTCTTGTTTTAGTAGAGACTATAGTCTCTACTAAAACAAGCCTACGTGTATATATAAAGTATACTTCATATATACACGTATATATACACCCCTGGCCCAGGGCAAAGGTCGTAGAGGTCTAGAATGGTTTGGATGAATAAGTAAAAAATATTTGGTTTTATAAAATTTTTAAACAAAAAAAGAAGGGAAAAAAGGTGTGCATTACTAAAGTTGCATTTGATTAAATAATTTGTTACTGATGTTTTTTGTGTAAAAGGACAGAGGCATGCAGACACATACACTGCCCAGACTGAACTGAATTAGTCTCTTGTTTTAGTACAAGCCTACATATATATAAAGTATACTTTATATATACACGTAGGCTACATCACTATTAGTCATGTACTATGCACTATGTTTTTCTTTTAACTGCAATGATGAGCCTGCAGAAACAAGCATTTCACCCATTGCTGAGCCATGAGGGCCTGAGGCCCATAGGGCAGGAGCCTATCTCCTGTTTCTGTAGCGTGAGGCAGCTTGATGTACAAGTACACCCTGGCGCCTGGACATGACACTAGTATGTCGCAGGGACTTACCCCCAATCCAACCATTGATGCTGAGTGTCAAGCAGGGAGGCACTGGGTCCCATTTTTAGTGTCTTTCTTTGGTATGAACCGGCCGGGGATCGAACCCCGACCTCCCAGTCTCAGGGTGGACACTCCAGAGCCTTAGATAGACTCTGGGACACTAAATGGTAAATGGTGCATTTATAGAGCCTTTATCCAAGGCACTTTACATAGATTGTGCAGTAGTCAATTGACTTTTTTACTTTCCACCACGTGAAGACGCCTGCAGCCAGACGGAGTGCCGTGTTCCGCAGCATGGTGAACAGATGGCAATTCCGAGCAGAGCCCCCCCTTCTCTCTCTCTCTCTCTCACACACACACACACACACACACACACAGCAACACAAAGACACTGAGAGACTCACACTGAAACCAGGCACAACACAGTACACTGAGTCCCAATGACAGAAAATGACTCCATGTGTACTTGTCAGAACTGTGCATGCATGCGTGCGTGCGTGCGAGAGAGCCAGACACATAGACGCAGCCGCTCACATCAACAGTAGCCAGCAGGTTTCACCGGATGGCTGCTGGTCAGTGTTACTGTGCCCTATCCAGCTCTATCTGGTGTCTAATGGACTAACGTCAATACAAGGCTGAAGTCCCAAAGGACTCAGAGTGCTGGGCTGCAGAGAACACATTCATTCATATACATAATTGGCACACACGCACACACGCACACACGCACGCACGCACGCACAACTCATGCATTCACACGTAAACCAAAATAAGCTGACAAGAAAATGAATTCACTTAACGCTTCATAGACATGCCTACGTATATATGACAGTAATTGTGCGTGTGCGCTCTCCTTTTGATCTCCTCCCAAGGATAAGTACAAGGATGTAATACATACATTTATTTTTGATTGTTTTATTTGACACTCGCATTGGCAAGGTAAACATGCCAATATAGCATCTTTGAATTGAATTGATAGAAACATGGGGAAAATGTGAGGACATTTTTCTGGTCCTTATCATGGGTTTGATTTTGGGTTTTAGTTTAAGAGCTGGTTCTCCTCAGGCTGCATTTGATCCCCTTACTGCATGCTGACAGTTGAGGGAGCCTGTAAGAGAATATAGATTATAAAATATTCCAGTGACTGTTATCGCCAGTCTGCTTCACAACAATGAGTCTGCACTCAGGAAGGTCTTCGATTGTATTGACTGGTGTGAAGCTTCTCATGTAAAGATCAATATAAGCAAAACGAAGGACATGCTGATTGATTTTAGAAAAGAAAAGCCACCCACTCCATCTCAGACCGCCATAGTAGCCAACACAGTCGCCATTTAAAATACCTGCAAATACCTGGAAACAAAACACGGTGTTTTATTGAATCAACATGGACAAAAATAGTTATTACTGTTATTCAATTAGTTAAAATATTTTACATTTACAGTATGTTGGTGAACCAATAGGGAGCCGGCGTCAATTTCCAGTGCAGGTTTGAGCCGCCCCTCTATGCCAAGAAAAGCTTGGTTACTTTCAGGCAAAGAGCCCGGGGTGTCCCAGCTCAGTCTCCACTCTGTAGGACAAGAGCCCGGGGTGTCCCAGCTCAGTCTCCACTCTGTAGGACAAGAGCCCGGGGTGTCCCAGCTCAGTCTCCACTCTGTAGGACAAGAGCCCGGGGTGTCCCAGCTCAGTCTCCACTCTGTAGGACAAGAGCCCGGGGTGTCCCAGCTCAGTCTCCACTCTGTAGGACAAGAGCCCGGGGTGTCCCAGCTCAGTCTCCACTCTGTAGGACAAGAGCCCGGGGTGTCCCAGCTCAGTCTCCACTCTGTAGGACAAGAGCCCGGGGTGTCCCAGCTCAGTCTCCACTCTGTAGGACAAGAGCCCGGGGTGTCCCAGCTCAGTCTCCGCTCTGTAGGACAAGAGCCCGGGGTGTCCCAGCTCAGTCTCCACTCTGTAGGACAAGAGCCCGGGGTGTCCCAGCTCAGTCTCCACTCTGTAGGACAGACACTTGGTCAGGAAGGCCACTTCCATCCTGTCTGACCCATCCCACTCCTTATAACAGGAGTTCCACCAGAGGTCCCTACTAGACTCAGTGATCCAGAGCTCAAAGCTCCTTCATTCCTGCGTAGTAGTGTATCTACTTATTGCACTTTTTAAATCATTGCACTTCAATACTTGTTAGTGTGTTTAGTTGTTGTTCTATGTGCATTATGTTTATCCCATGAGTGTGATTTGCTTGCTTTTTGCTGCTCTAGAATTACCGTCTGGGGACAAAAGACTTATTGAATTTATTGTAATTCAATTTTGTCAATGGAAATCACTTTAAAGTCCTCACAAGTGCAGTACTGTATAGCGGTACAAGTACTGTGTGTGTGCGTGCGTGCGTGCGAGCGAGCGTTGGGAGAGAGAATGAGATGGGTGGTTCTCATATAGCTGTTCTGTATGTGCTCGTGCCTGACAATCACCACTTCCCAAGGCATGGAGTGTCTGTAAAAGATAAACAATAGTGAAGAGTCTCAATAATGTTCCTAAGTGGAATAGATGGTACGAGTCTGCTTTCATAAGCACCAGCTCTTCACAAGAGACAAGCCAAGCTGACCACCCACGAGAGAGAAGCTAATACATAATGGACAACAGCAGCACAGAGGCAGTCAGGAGAAATCTGTCTGGAGTCAAAAACAATCTGTCCTTCAGTACCACTATATTAGCATCGCGTTTTTTATTACAGTCTATGAGCTTTTGAGTGGGTACTGAAAGGAAAATTGCTGAACACTGAGAGAGAAGTATTACCTCTGCCCAGTATTTTACACGCTGGCTCATGAAATCCACTCAGAATTTGAATGTGAACTAATTGAGAGCCAAAACAGCCAAATGACCCAATGACCAAAAAGCTTCAGTTCCATTATGTGGTGCAGCCAGGTGTAATAGTATTACACTGTACAACAACTGTCTGGCGTCTCCAGAATAGACAAGCGTAGTCAGCAATATGCACCCCATCATCTGATAAATGTGTTGCACAGCATAATCAATTGCAGGTGATTGTTTGTGGCACAGATCAGCATGTTGCAGAAATACAGTAGGTGGATTCCCTGAGGTATGCTAAAGCATGTTGATGCAGAAAACCCAATGCAAAATACCCCCAAGAGACTGCAGTTGTGAACAGTGTCCTTCTGACAGCTATTATTCAGGGCCATGTACTGTAGTAGGTCCACAGACCACTAGTGGTCTATCTATCGTATAGTATAGGTAGTCCATGGGAAAATGTTTACATTTCTTACTTGTATTGATAGTGCCGAGACAGAAAGACAGTCAGTGAGTGCCACGTAGCAAAGGTCCGCCAGAATCGAACCCGGGGACTGTCTGTAATCAGTGCTCCTCTATCTATCAGTCCATCACATTTAAAAACAAATATTTTGATCTAAAAAACCTAAAATTAAATTTTAACTGTTAAAGGCATAATTTGATTTTCTTTTGCGGCACCGCAAAAACATCTGCAAGCTTAGCTCATAATGCATCGTATTCTGACCCACTTAAGATAATTAATGTTACATATTTATTAAAATATTTAGGTTAGGCATTCTTATATACAACATATTATTATTCATATAATTATTGAGTTTTCAGTAATATACATGCATAGTACATACGTCTACTCTACAACATCAGAATTAAATAACAATGGTATCAACAGCAATGTATAAAACACATTATTATTGCAGGGAGGTGGTGTGGGTGGTCCTCGAGGACGCTAGTAGTCTATGCAGAGTTCAACAAAGTTGAGACCCACAGCTATAGTAGACCACATTGCAAGAACAGTTTTTTCCACCACACGTGATGCATATCTAAGACTCTGTGCAAACGTGATTCACATTGGTTTCATTGTTCTTGTCACTCTCTGCCCCCTACAGCAGGCTCTATTGCCCATCTAGATTAATTCAAAATGTGCACCACGGCCTCTAGACTATGCAGCACCACTAAATGGTACCAGCAGTATAGCTGGTCTTGATGACAAGCACATTTCTAAAGCCTAAGTATCTCTTGGGGCAATAATTGTACCGAAGGAGACGGCAGCCTCACACATCAGCACCGCCATTATCTAGGGACAATGCTCTGTCAGAGTCGGATAATAGGCGACATTAGTTTGACAAGTGGTTAATTCATGTTTAACCCATTTTGGACTGAAGTCGATTAAAAAAATGTCTTCTAAATCCTAACCTTTTTTCTGAAAAACCCATGTTAGTGGGGCTCAACCTTTTTCATGTCAAGGACCCCCAGAATTATCTCTATTGGGCCACGGATATGTAGTTCCAGGGACCCCCCCAGAAGCCAATATTTTAGTTAAAAATGTTCACTCTGAAATATATATTCAAAGATTTGTGCCACATTTTCACGATTTTTCAAAAATAGCAGACCTACAAGCTCGTAGCGTGCCACTCAGTGGCGCGCTATGAGCTTGTAGATCTTCTATTTTTCAATAGCTAAATTATAACTATTTAAAACACAAACGGGTTTCCGCCTAAAATGGGTTAAGAAAGAAACCTCGCTGAGGGAGAACAAGCATTAGGACAAGACTAGGCAAGACTTCTAAAACTCATTTTGATACGTTTTTTTTTCTTCACAATTCCGAACCACCGTTCAATAATTTATTCCAGATCAATAAATTAATCAGCCAAACAGTTTATTGCTCCATAATCCTGAACTGATTTACAGTCTGACCTATTGCCAGATTTGAAAAGTGGGAGTCATGGGAGTTAGAAAGTGTGTTCCAGATGTACTGCAGAGTAGAATATTTCAGTGTTTAGTTTAACGACTTTGCATAAGTCTGAATAACTGTTAAATGACACCTGTGACACTAATAACTTACATTTCCAGATACACCCGTGGAGTTACAGCATTGTGACTCATGGTGGTAATAGCTTTCTGTACGCCTGAAGGCCAATTTACCCTTTATCATTTCACTTCGCTAAAATGATGGTGGACTTCATCCGTCATTTTCGTAGAGTGCTTATTGACAGAAAGTTATAACGCTGCCCTAGTTCTAGCAGCATAACTATACCAGCAGCAGGGCAAAGGGATTGTACTGTATATATATTTTGACTGGAAGAAAATGTACCCGCCCCAAAAAGACTATAGGTTTTAGTTATTTTGAATGTTGTAGTTATTCTGAGCTTGAATGTTGGAGCAAAGGCATGTCATTGGGGGTTACCAGTGGGCAACTCACATCACATGTTTACTTGAACAACACCTCCAGGCGCCTTCAAGGCTTAGTCTCTGTAGTAGCCTACCCAATGTTTATTTTCCAGGACAAAATTCTATGGCTGTTGTTTAAATCATCATTCTGCTTTCGACCCCTCTGACTCATTCATCCCCATGACAAAAACACTTTGT
Organism: Protomyctophum parallelum; assembly: GCF_964188405.1. NCBI lineage: Eukaryota > Metazoa > Chordata > Actinopteri > Myctophiformes > Myctophidae > Protomyctophum > Protomyctophum parallelum. The sequence continues at coordinate 18,651,154 of NC_139710.1, read as the reverse complement.
TGTGTCTGCTATTCTGAATGCTTGTTCAATATTCATCCGTAGCTTACTATCTATTTTTGGCTTTGTTTTTTCTGTATTTCCGTTATCTTTATGAAGACCTATAACCTTGCCACATGGGCACACGAAGGATACAACACCCATAAAGCCATAATATCATTGTCCCCTCCATGTATATGAATTCATATTTTGTTTTTGTTTTCACCCTGCTCCACTGCAAAGTTTGTCCTTTCTTCTTCCTGCTTTATGATCCTATAGACACTCCACAACTTCTCAACTTTATTATCTGTTCTAGCCAGCCATTTCCACTAGACTCTGCCATCTCCAGTCTCAAGTGCCTATCCACTTATAGACACATCTTCCCTGTTCTACGAAAGCCTCTTTTCTCTTCTGTACCTCTGTGACCAATATGCCTCAATGGGCCGCGTTAGTATCTATCAGATTTTTACTCTATCCCTTTGTGTGTGTGTTTTTTGGACACTCAACTCTGTGAGTGTGTCTTTGAGTTGTACCATTTTCTGTGGTTTCTGGAGATTCTCAGCCTTCAAACAATGTGCGATGTGCTCAACTAAGACACCTGTCAACATCAAGTATAATCATTTATTTCGGTAAAATCAAAATCATCTGAAGTCAGGAGACTCAGGACTGTTTTTCATTTGCTCTTGGTTTTACTCAGTCATGCAATATGTTTATGATTAGCCTAACACCCTTATTGCTTACAGTAGTCACTTCTCTGTTCACAAATCATCCACAGAAAGGATGAGTCCAAATTATACTTACACTGTAACATCAAACTCTGATGTTTCTCTGTCTCTCTGTGTCTCTCTGTCTCTCTCTCTCTCTCTCTCTCTCTCTCTCTCTCTCTCTCTCTCTCTCTGTACACTCATGCGTGAGCATCATACTGTAGGTGCACTGGGTATGTTGTCTCTCTCTCTGTTGGTGTCCAATGCCTGTGCATGCATGAACATGACATTACAATGTTATATCCTAATACATTGAAATGTGTGCGCAACCCTCCCAGCTCCAATGTCACTAGTCACTAGATTCAGCATGTACTGTACCGAATAGATTGTTGTCATTCAACCAAACCACACGAGAACACTGATATCAGAATCAGTTTTATTGTCACAACACTGGTTTACAGGTGTAAATCAGTGCAGTGAAAGTTTTACGTAGTTTTCAGGAAGATTAGTCATAAGGTGCAAAGAGTGGTAACACATTGGTAGATCCACGGAAATTTCACAGCTAAAGAATCCATGTGGTAGATCAGCAAAGTTAAGTATTCAGCATAGGGGAACAAACCACAGGTGGACAGTCTGGTAGCCAGATCGGTGGAAGCTGTTCAGAAATCTGGTGTTCTTGCCTTTGATACTGTGGTAGACCTTCTTACCTGGCCAACGTTGTCGTAGTGGGATGAACAGTTCTTGACTGGGGTGGTGAATGCCCTTGACGATACAGTGAGCTTGTAACTAAGAGATTTGATCTTTTTTACATGCTGCATACTTCAACTACAAAGCAGCTGAGGCTAATGCCTTAGCAGCTGAGGCTTGTGGTGGGGGCATTGCATGCGTGCATTTGACTAGCGCTGGTACAGTACATCCCATGAGCCACACGTACAGGAGTGTTGTTGTAATTCGCTAGTTATTAGTACAGATTCCATAAGGCGGATGCACAGATCGTGCCAAATTGCCTAGTTCTAGTCCATAGCCTCACGTAATGCGTATCTCATAGCCTGAAGGGACTATTGCTCTGCAATTATTTATTCACCTAAAATATATTGTTGTCATAGACCGTTTTGAAAAATATTTGGGTATTGAGTTCCTTGGCCTACTTGCAGTGTGCACAAGACATATGATGCTAATGCAGTTTGCGAAAATAGCTATGGAAAGTCACTAAACTAAATATCTATCTAGCAATATCTACACCTGGTGATGAATCTAGATATGCAATTTTTGTTAATGTTTTTACTTACTCATTCCTCTTAGTGTTACTGTAAATTACTTATTTAGCAGCTCAGCTTCTTGACACATACTGTACAGTGAACATTGAACTCTCTCTCTCTTTATACTGTATAGCTCTCCCTCCCTCCCTCCCTGCAGGGAGCTGAAATAAATGGGCAGGCAGTGGCACACAGAAAACTGTTGCTTCTTTTTTTGGTCCTCTGGCCCGGGTGGCGATGCTGGGCATTTACTGAGTAAAAATGAGAAAAAGGCTGCACACTCGTAGCCACGATGCTGTATATTTATTGACAAGAATCCAACGTTTCGACCTTCTTCATTCCCTGAAGAAGACCTCCTAGGTCGAAACGTTGGATTCTTGTCAATAAATATACAGCATCGTTGTGTTGTGCTACGAGTGTGCGGCCTTTTTCTCATTTTTACTCAGTCACTGCCTTAGGCCAGCACCTCACCAACGCTGGTGTGCGCCTGTTTTGGATGCTGGGCATTTAGCCTGGTAGTCTCCACTACCAGACCCCAAACAGGGCTGGCCAGGGCTTTACTCATTATTCATCTCATACCCCTCCACCCCCCATTTCAGCTGCATCATCTGTGAGCAGCTTCACATCTCCTTGCCAAATTATATGCGTAGCCAGCTGCATGGGCAGATTTTAAAATAAACAAGTGATTGTATTAATCTTGTGTTATGATATTATTTAGCTGACCAGACCCTCGTAGTCTTGGAAATTGTTTTTTGTCCTGACGTATGGCAATTTCTGGTCTAACTCCCTCCCCAGACTTTTTTGCTTAAATCTTTGTACTGTATGTATGGTACTGTCTCAGGAGGTTACATGCAGGGAAAAAGCATGTTAGCGGTAAGCAGACTTTCTTTCTTTCTTTCTTTTCTCCTCTTCTGTCTGTCAGGTCAGTTGGTCTGTGGTGTATGTGGTTCTGCTGAGTGTCTGCCGAAGACGTCTCCAGAGTTTGAGCTAGCTGGCACCACCAAGATATGACAGCACTGTCAGCATGCACTAGCTTCTCTCTCTCTCTCTCTCTCTCTCCACTCTCCATTGGTCTGTCCTCTTTTGCCATTCTTTACCCCAGAGGTCTCTCCTCACCAGCTTTATCTTGCCCCTCGTCATCTTCTCTCTCATTACATATGACATCACTGCTCATGTTGTTTGTTCTTTGTTTGGTCTTTGCTCTCTCTCTCTCTCTCTCTCTCTCTCCCTCTCCCTCTCCCTCTCCCTCTCCCTCTCCCTCTCCCTCTCCCTCTCCCTCTCTCTCTCTCTCTCTCTCTCTCTCTCTCTCTCTCTCTCTCTCTCTCTCTGTCTTTGTGTGCAATGGCTGCAGAGATGACAAGCTCATTGTCGTTGGCCTGTTGTGTGAGACTGTCAGGTCGTGACGGAGTGGGATTTGGTTATGATCGCTCTTTTGTGTGTCATTTGGGCTGTGTGAAGTTCAGGCAACAGCTGTTGGAGATGTTTAGGGATTGGTAGTATTTTGCTATGTTGTCTAGAGTAAGATCTTTGTGTGTGTGTGTGTGTGTGTGTGTGTGTGTGTGTGTGTGTGTGTGTGTGTGTGTGTGACTGTGTGTGTGTGTGTGCGTGCGTGCGCACAACTGAACTGTGCACGAATTGTGCGTTCAAAACTTTTACCATCTCAAATATATGAATAGATTGTTTCTTTTATTGTCCTTTTCCTTTAGATTAATATACATGTGTTCTGACCTTTCCCAGTGATTATTGTTGTATAATACTGTACATGCAAAGCTGTGAGTGTCGCCCCACCTTCCAAAAACCCCCACCGCAGTATCAGTGCACAGCAGTAGTATGGAGGTCATTGCTTGTACCCTGTCATTCATTTTGTTACTTGTACCATTGCTCTGTTGTTGGCAGCGTGTATGACTGCCCCACTCTGTGATGTCCTTACCAAGGTGGTACCATGGTGTGCGCGCGTGCGTGTGTGTGTGCGTGCGTGCGTGGAAGCAGCGGTGTGGCAGGTAAACAGTCTCTTGACACAGATGGAGCAGGGTGGCTTCACACATGGCAGCCTCAGGGCTACAGAACCCCTCAGTTGTCTCTGTCTGTCTGTCTGTCTGTCTGTCTGTCTGTCTGACTGACTTTTCCTTCACTCACTTGAAGTCACTTCTATCTCAAATCAGCCCGTCACATCTCTCTCTCTCTCTCTCTCTCTCTCTCTCTCTCTCTCTCTCTCTCTTTGGCGTGAGCTTGCAGATCTGTTATTTTCTGAACGACGAAGTATAAACCAGGCTGCCTCCGTCTCTGTGTCTCTCAGTTTTGCACCCTGCTGTTTGTGAGTTCAATCGACACTCACGCATATATACTGTACGTACGGTTGTCTGATCATCTCTGTCTGTCTGGCAATCCCCTGACGGCCTCTATACGGCACCATCGCTTTCCATGACTTTATTTATTCATTTACGTAGCTTTTTCTGCCCATATACTTTTTGTCTTAGACCAATTTCACACTCTATAGAGCTGGACCAGCAACTTAAAAGTTGAATAGACTCAAATGAAAAAAGGATGTGAGAATGCATGCAGGAAACTTCTGTACCATCATCAAAGGAACAAAATGAAATTCAGCCAATGAAAAAGTTTAAAATACGTCTTCTAGGAAGTTTTGTCTTCCGAATAATACTGACTGCTTACTGATTTATATTTACTGCCTGTTTGTTTGGAGAGATGAGGGAATTGTTTGGGTAGCCCTTAAGTTCAAACTGAAATCCATCCAAATATCAGCTTTTGGTTTCATAAGCTTTATTTGCTTAACTATGCACATACTAAAACCCCCAAATATGATAAAAATTTATTATTTCTTAAAATTAATTTTCTTTTTTCCGCCTTTCCAACCTTTGTGAGCTTGTAGGTCTGTTATTTTTAGTAAAGAGATTTGAAAACAGAGGACCCTTTGGGGACACCGATCAACAAATTAGGGTTTAAGTGGTTAAAGGACAACTTTAGTTTTTTTCAACCAAGGTTCATGTTTTAGGTTGTTATTAGAGAAACTAAAAGGTGAGTGTTAATTTTCTTTCATTTGCTGCTTTCTTTCGTTTTAGGGATTTTAGCTCTTTTTGACAGGGGGGCGGGGGCATTCGAGCATGGGGCTAAATATGTATTTTTTTACCAAATTTGATGGTGATTTATTTATTTATTATTTACTATAGTCCTAATACACCCCAGGAAATTACATCTGGCCACAGAAGATCACAGGATCTACTGAATGTGAAGGTAGCCTACTGGGGGAAGGCTTATACTGTGTGTATAGGCTCAATATGTCAGTTTGTCACATTCAATAGATCCTGTGATCTTTTGTGGCCAGATGTAATTTCTTGGGGTTTATTAGGACTATAGTAAATAATAAAAAAATAAATCGCCATAATATTTTGTAAAAAAATACATATTTAGCCCCATGCTCGAATGCCCCCACCCCCCTGTCAAAAACTGCTAAAATCCCCAAAACGAAAGAAAGCAGCAAATGAAAGAAAATGAACACTCACCTTTTAGTTTCTCTAATAACAACCTAAAACATGAACCTTGGTTGAAAAAAACTAAAGTTGTCCTTTAAGTGCTATTTCATACCGGCTGCAGATACACCATCAAATTAAAAGTTTGCAATTGAATAGAAATAGATGATAATAGTTAAAACAGACAATAGCTTCCCGCTCTGATGGAGGATATTATTCAATATTGTCTGAAGCCAGATCGGTCAGTGCAGGGCAGGCTCCCATCTGCCCGCCCCAGTGTTCAGATTGGCCCGAGGAAGTGGTGGACTGTATTTATATTTGATCGATAGCACTCGAGAGCTATAAGCCCAGCACTTCTATTTTTTCCTTGCTACGATGGCAGAGTGAGATGGAAGGATTGGAAGTGGATGGTAGGAGGATGTGAGAGGAGGGGGAGGATGAAAAGAAGAAAAGTAGGACAGAGGGATATGACTGGCAGCCACAGGCCTGCTTGGTAATTTGTAGCAGTAGCCACTAGCCAGCCTTGTTTAGGGAAGATGATAAAGCAGTTCTTCTGCTCCATACAAAAACATGTTCTGCTGAAGGCAGGGATAGCACATCAAAATGTATCTCGTAACAAAATACAATTACCTTACCAGCAATAAATACAAAACATACAACATTTCTTCACGCCTGTCAATTAGAAATGACAAAATACATATTTCAAATCTATGGTAAAATTCTCCCCATCTCTGGCTGAAGGCGTGGATGGAACATAACATTCTGTGGCATGGCAGAGAATTAGTAACGGCTTCTGCCCAAAGCGTCCCAACAAGCCTGAAGTCACAAGCGCACAAGATTAAAAACAACAAAACCATTTTATTACCCAAGAGAAAGTTTTTTTTTTAAACTCTGTAAAAGCTCGGTGCAGAAAACATGTGTACATCACGCACGCACACACGCATGCACACACACACGCACACACACACACACACATACACAAAGTTTATATTAACCACATGAAACTTTACTTTACCTGACATCCCTATTTTGGCCAAATGTTAAAATGCTAAACAAATAGTGGAAAAGCTTACAACACGTTGCATGTGTGACTGTGAGCTTGTAGATCGGCTATTTCCACTGTGTCGTGCATATAGGACTTACAGAGACACTATGGAACTTTTTTATTTAACATCTCATTTTGTACTGTCTGTACGGTAGAGTATGTTAATTCAATATAGTTTATACAATCGGGGCGGTTGTATTTGTTCTCCCTGCTCTTCTATTGAGACATTTAGATCGTGTCAAAGGTAACGTCTCACCTAGACAAAGGAACCTTGTAAGAATTTCAGCACTGAATTTCAGAAACCAGGTTCAACTCCTGGGTAGAGGAAAGTTACATATAATGCAGCTTTGAGTGGTTAATATTATGTATTATATCACAGAAATGAGCAAACAAGCACTTGACTAGACTGTCCAACTCCGTAATGCCTGTGAAGAAGTGCACCATGAGCAGCCACCGCAGTGATCCAGAAATGAGTTACATTTCACTTTAATGAAGTAAAAAAAAAAAGAATAGTGAAGAATAGCAGATAGTGTCCTGTCACTGGACGCAGCACGGAAATTAGCTGGCAGGTCAGAGGTCACAACAGAGAACAGTAAGGGGGGGGGGGGGGGGAGTACTCTCCTGCAAACCTGTCATCTCACATCTGCGCTCCTGTTACTGCCGGACAACACTACGGTGCACACTGTGCAGTCCTGATTGAGTGTCAAATTAACTCGATGGACCCCTATATGGAGCTGCAGATTTCACAGTGCACCAAACATCCAGCATGCTAAACTCTACCACTCTTTTACTACAGCTGTATATTCATAAATGGTCTACAAATAAACATTATATACATTACATTTTGCATCTGACCATGTGCTGCATATAAGTAACTTTTGAATGAATTGTCTGAATGTTGAGTTCAGACATACAATGTTTAAATTAATTCCATGACAATACAACGGAGAGCAGTTGCAGGTAAGGCTTGCTGTATGCTTTATTTATACAGTAAGAGTGTGTAGTCTAATACACAGGCTTGGGTTTATACAGTAAGAGTGTGTAGTCTAACACACACAGGCTTGGGTTTAAACAGTAAGAGTGTGTAGTCTAATACACAGGCTTGGGTTTATACAGTAAGAGTGTGTAGTCTAATACACAGGCTTGGGTTTATACAGTAAGAGTGTGTAGTCTAATACACACAGGCTTGGGTTTACACAGTAAGAGTGTGTAGTCTAATACACAGGCTTGGGTTTATACAGTAAGAGTGTGTAGTCTAATACACAGGCTTGGGTTTATACAGTAAGAGTGTGTAGTCTAATACACAGGCTTGGGTTTATACAGTAAGAGTGTGTAGTCTAATACACAGGCTTGGGTTGCCACTTTAATGGCATCTGTTTGCTGTAGTGATGCACGACGGTAGTGTCGGGGATCTAAAATATAGGAATAACATTGCATCTCCTTTTCTCATTTCATTCTAATGTGACCACACACTGGTAAACAGAAATAAATAAGCGTTGTCTCAGAAATATGACATTTCTTCTTTATTGGATCCAGTGCTGAGCAGTAAGAATGTAATGCTTAATTTATAGCCTATCTACAAGCTCACAACTCATCGCGCTACCTTGTAGATCGCCTACTTTATTTTGATTGATTTATTTTTTGCACCCCCCTTTCCTCCGGAATTTAGATGTACAGTGTCCCTGCATGTCATTCTTTAATGTGGTTTTAAATAAATAAGAGGACCTGTTAGGTTGAAACGCGTCCCGTGCTCTGTCAGTGGAGAGGTCAAATAAATGTATGTGAAATGTCCATTTACAGTGTGTTGCTGTTTTCTCAGTTTCATGGTTTAAAATTAAATGAAGAACCTAACTGAGAATGAGCACATGAATATTAAGTTGATACATTAAGATATCACAATGTCTCTAAGGCGTAAATGAGACATTAGAGCAGGAAGACATGGTTCCGAACTGCAAGCCCCAATAAGCCAGCAGCAGCACATCCATATTGGTACATGGTCCACCCATATGGGTACATGGTCCACCCATATGGGTACATGGTCCACCCATATGGGTACATGGTCCACCCATATGGGTACATGGTCCACCCATATGGGTACATGGTCCACCCATATGGGTACATGGTCCACCATATGGGTACATGGTCCACCCATATGGGTACATGGTCCACTTCTTGTTTCCGGTTGAAGTTTTCAGAGAGTTTGTGTGTCCTGACATTATTATATCACATTATTAATGCTGTTCCTGTATAATAGATGTTTGCACGCTTTCAATTCGCATATGAGTGAATCCATTTCTTCAGCATAAAAATCTGTCATGTTTCCAACTTGCCAAATCTGCCATTTAAAAAAGCAATGCAGATGCAGCAGGCAGTTGCACCTGGCTTTTAAAGAGAATGGGAGATGACTCTGATTGGTTTAATAACATTACACCCAAAACACACCCATTACAAATTCAGAGGTTAATTACAATCCATTTGCAATTTGTGCCCACATTATCTGCCGTCTAACAACCAGAATGCCATGCACTTTAAACTATTCTTTAACAAGTTTGAGTGACAGACTGCTTTCAGTATTATAATAGGATGGGATAGGATGATAGGGAAAAAAGAGATGTGTCAAATTCCCTTTAAATTTACAATTTTGGCATTTAGCATTTAATCCAGAACAATTTACATTAAGCAATAACAAAAAGCATGGCATACAGCTCACTGAACTGCCGCAGGGCATCAGCGAACGCCTAATGACGGTCAGGGTAAAACTGGACAACAGCCTGATGGAGAGGAAAGGAACTGGTTGGAATAACGCGCTACGTCCAACCAGGGAAACTCCCCCCTGTCAGGTGTAAAGGAGCAACTTCGACACACTCAGGCATGAAGGAAGCATGAGTTCAAGTCCATTGCTCTCCCCATGTCCCCCATATATGGGGACTAGGTTGGCGGAGGGTGTGTAGAGCCCAGGATCACATAAGATAATTGACACAGGGGTGAAAAATGGGTAAAAGAAAATGATGACAACGGTGTGGAAATTGAACAGCTAATCTCTCAAAAACGCCAGGTCTTTTGTGCCTGGCAGAGGGACATTTCGTGCCAAGCCAAGAGGGAAGCTCATTCTAGAGCCAAAGCCTTCGTCCAACGCCGGGTAAGGGAGCTTAAAAACCAATGGTGGGCAGAGAAAGCCAATGAAATTCAAGAGCTTGCAGAAGCTGGGGACACAAAGAGCTTCTTCAATGCGACCAAAGCTGTATATGGACCCAGCCACTGCATATCAAGCCCCCTATGGTCCAAGGATGGACAAAACATCATGAAGACAGAAGATGAGATCAAGACCCGCTGGAAAGAACATTTTGAGGAGCTCTTAAACCAGAGAACAACGGTTGATAAGGAGGTCCTTGACAGAATCCCACAGTGTCCGTAAAGGAGAGCATGGGTGATGCACCAGGTCTGTTGGAGGTTCAAGATACCATCTCAAAGCTGCGGAACAACAAAGCTGCTGGTCCTGCTGGGATTCCAGCCGAAATCCTGAAGGCCGGAGGGGATAACCTTCTTCACCATATGCATGCCTTCATCACCAAGATCTGGGAAAAGGAGGCAATACCTGCAGACCTCAGAGATGCACTCATTGTCATCCTGTTCATCCTGTGCACAGAAACTGCCCTGCTGGCAGTCACAGAAGCACTGCATGCTGCCCAAGCTGCTTCCCACTCTGCAGTACTGATTCTCCTAGACCTATCAGCAGCATTTGACACAGTGAACCACCAGCTGCTCCTAGACACCCTAGCGGAGCTAGGCATCGGTGGAACGGCACTAAAGTGGTTCTCCTCCTACCTCACCGACCGGACCTACCAGGTTTCCTGGAAAGGTCTGTTATCATCCCCCCGAACCCTCCAAACTGGGGTCCCACAGGGATCTGTACTTGGTCCCCTCCTTTTCTCACTGTACACTAAATCCCTTGGCACTATCATCTCTGCTCACAATATATCCTATCACTGCTACGCCGATGACACACAACTGTTCCTATCCTTCCCCCCCTCTGCCACTCAGGTGGAAGAGCGCATCACTGCATGCCTGGCTGACATCTCACAGTGGATGTCCTCCAACCACCTCAAGCTGAACCCAGACAAGACTGAGCTTCTCTTCTTCCCAGCTAAGTCCTGCCCTATGCGGGAGCTAACTATTTCCGTAGACAACGCCCTGGTAACGTCTGTCCCAACAGCCAGGAATCTTGGTGTTGTCCTGGACAGTCAGCTCTCGTTCAAAGCTCACATCACAGCTGTCACTCGATCATGTAGGTTCACACTCTATAACATACGACGAATTAGACCGTTCCTCACCCAGGAATCAGCCCAGCTCCTAATCCAGACAACAGTCTTGTCAAAACTCGACTATTGTAACTCCCTCCTTACTGGCCTACCAGCATGTGCACTTAAGCCTCTCCAGCTGATCCAAAATGCAGCAGCTCGCTTGGTCTTCAACCAGCCAAAATTCTCACATGTCTCCCCCCTGCTCCGCTCCCTCCACTGGCTCCCGGTCGCTGCCCGCACAGAATACAAAACTCTGATGCTGGCATTCAAAGCAACCAAAGGTATGACTCCCCCATATCTTACAAGTATGATTGAACCCTACAAACCCTCCCGCGCACTCAGATCAGCCAACGCAGGGAAACTGGAAGTACCCTCACTAAAAACGCCGGGACAACGCTCCACACGTCCCAAACTCTTCTCCCTTCTGGCTCCAAAACTGTGGAATGCACTTCCCATTGCAGTCAGAACTGCAGCATCACTCCCAATCTTCCGCCGTAGCCTGAAAACCCACCTTTTCCATCATGGCCCATAGCACTTACCCTAACCCCTTAGATAGCATTTCTGTTGGCTTAGATAGCATTTGACACAGACTTATAGCATGTTATGTAGACAGCACTATAATTGTATTGTATATAGTCATAGCACGCCATAGTACATATGTATAGCATAGTAGTAAATATGTATAGTTTATATGTATAGTGTATGTATAGTTTCATTATATAGATATTCCACTGTTACTTTCTTAGCTTACGCATGTTTCATGATATTGATAAATGCTTTTATGTGATGTATTCCCATGCTTTTGTTCTTGCTTAAATGTAAGTCGCTCTGGATTAAGAGCGTCTGCTAAATGCCTAAATTGTAAATTGTAAATTGTGCACGTGTGCGGCATGCGTACGTGTTTGCCTGCGTGCATTCATGCTGGTAAAAGAGAGATAGAGAAAGGTCTGCTCACCTGCTAACTCAAGCTGCCTCATTCATATTTAATTAGAACCCCAGGTCCTAAAATTAGGGCAGTCACATAAATTCTTTAAACTGGATATAGAAGCAGAGACTAGAGAGAGAGAGAGGGAGAACCTGTTTAATTCTTGAGATCTTTCTAATCCCTGTCTCTGTCTCTCCACCCCTACTTTCTCTCTTTCGCCCTCCCTGTCTCAGTGTCTCTCTCTCTCTCTCTCTCTCTCTCTCTCTCACACACACACACACACACACACACACACACACACACACACACACACACACACACACACATACACACACACACACACACGGAGGATTCTACCCCCAACGCATCCATATTATTACACATCAGCTAATCCTGTTTCCCAAATCCCAGGACCTTGGACTCCACAGAGAAAATCCCATTGCCGCTGCACTTTTCTCAGTACGGTTTAGCAGCGAGGAATCCTCTCTCCCCCAGACTTGCCTTTGTGGTGTACTTTTGTTTGTTTTTTCCGGGCTGCACGCCCTTCCTCCCACAAATCTCCCTCCAGTCTACACCAACCGCCTCGTCCCTAATCAACAATGTCTCAACTTTATTATATCTCAAACACACATGCATACAAAATGGGGCACACTCCTCCCGTCCTTGTGTGTCTCTAAGTGTGTGTGTGTGTGTGTGTGTGTGTGTGTGTGTGTGTGTGTGTGTGTGTGTGTGTGTGTGTGTGTGTGTGTGTGTGTGTGTGTGTGTGTGTGCGCGTGCCTGCCTGCCTGCCTGTCTGTCTGTCTGTCTGTCTGTCTGTCTGTCTGTCTGTCTGTCAGGGTTGCTGTAAGTAATTGAGTGGTTTATCTATTGTTCTGCTGGTTTATTGATGGCATCATGGTTAAGAATTAATGGCAGTGTATTCTGTCCTTGTTGTAACCTGAGTGTATGAGAAACAGGAGGGATGGTACTGGATTGATTGTCAGATTGCCTCCATTCAATCGGTATATGGCTTGCTTAATAATTAATTGTTTGACTGTGTGTGCGTGCGCAAACGTGTGTGTGTGTGTGTGTATGTGTGTGTGTGTGTGTGTGTGTGTGTGTGTGTGTGTGTGTGTGTGTGTGTGTGTGTGTGTGTGTGTGTGTGTTTGTATACTCCGTGCAGGCATGTGTGTACTGTGAGTACTGAATGTCCTTACAAGGCTATTAAGATGTGATCGTGCGATAAATTATGGAAAGTGAGGACTTTCCATAATTCACTTTCAAGAGGCGAAGTTAGGGCCCTGGCAGTGGCGTAACTGTCTGGGCACCCGACTGGTAATCCAGTCGCAGTGTGCCGCGGGTTCGACTCCCGAGCCCGACACGGCCTTTACTGCATGTCTTCCCCCATCTCTCTCCCGTTTCCTGTCAGCCTACTGTCTGTCCCTTCAAAAAACCAATAAAAGCGTAAGCCGCAAAAAAATATCTTAAAAAAAAAAAAAAATAATAATAAAAAAGAGGCGAAGTTAGGTGAAGTTTAAGGTTAGGGTTAAGGTAGGTGATGCCTATAACTGTGTGCATGTGTGTTTGCAGTGAGGCAGGGAGAAGTGTGCACAGTGTGCATGCGAACTAATACGATTCACGTCAATCTTATTAGTACACTGTCTATACAGTGCTGGTAGGAGCTACGGCACAGCATGCTCGGCTAGGACATACACACACACACACACGCACACGCGCACACACACACGCACAACCTGCATATACTACACAAATACGCACCAAGGAGACACACCCAGCAAGGACACACAAACACTCAAAGCAAGGACACTTCACGTGCGTCGTAAAGGGCACATGGTAAAAAGGGTATACTGTTAGGCACGTGCGCAACACGCACACAGGCACACACACACACACACACACACACACACACACACACACACACACACCTTGATCCTCGATCACAAACATCCCATCCAATCCCCTTTAACCTGGCTTTACTCAGAGCTCTCAGAAAGGCAATTATAACAGTATTCATCTCATTATGCATGAGTCACTGACACATGCACGCGCACACACACACACACACACACACACACACACACACACACACACACACACACACACACACACACACACACACAACACACACACAGAAACACACACAGTTTAGCATATAAACACGTTGCAGCTTCAACAGATTCATCTGCATTTCATTGACCTTTGCGTAAAAGATTAATTCGTTAATAGGATATGCGGCAGTTGCTATATGCACATATAAAAGCTTTTCTGTCAATTGGCTGTGAATTGAAGAAGATGAATGGTTATTACGCCAGACAGTCTTTCATAATCACAAGCATTTTATACTTTTGGGGCAGACCACTATAGCTGCACTGAGCGTTAAATCAACATTTTGGGGAGTTTTGCAGTGTGCTGTCAACTAACACCAAGTACGTCATCACTTTCTTTGCCCTTGGATCTCACGGTTAAATATTTACCGTTCATGGGCAAAAGGGCCATCCATTCAGTATATATCACTTTGTGTTTGTGTTTTGCGTGCACGTCTCTGTTTGCATGCTCAACGGTGAAGAAGAGGTTTATATATGCGTCACCCCATCCATCAGAGCTACTGTGCTGTGATCACCTTCACCGACCCGTCACAATATTTACACCACTGTGAGCCGTGAGAGAGCTAGAGAGAGAGGGAAGGAACTGCTCCGTGCTTGTTGAAAATAAACATATCTCCAAGGAATAGCTAAACATAACTGTGTGTTAGTTAGAGTTACAGTGTCGTGTGTTTATAAATAATTATGTACAATGTGTGTGCAGTGTGTTGGCCCATATTGTGTGCGTGTGTGTGCGTCACACCTCTGTCTGTGTTGTGTTGTGTTAAATGTTCTTTCTCAAACAAACCCGTTTGCTCTTCCAGCCTTATATGAGGTGCTTGGCAGCGCCGATGCGTGAGGTGTAAGTAATACTGGGAGCATGACGGAGAAACGCCTGGCAAGACGCGTGATTACCTTTCATTGGCGCAGCGTGAGGCGCTGTAGCCACGCGCTCCATCAGCTAATGTGCAGCGTGCGTCAGAGCCATATGTGAATCCCTGAGGGATACACACTTGTATTGTGTGGCTCAGGCTGTACACACACATCCTGTGAGATATTGTATACATGCAGCCGTATGTCAGTGGTAAAGCTGCGATCACAGTCTCTCTGTGTCATCCCCGATTACCCAAATGTGATGAAAGGTACACAATCTGTTGTAGTTAACATGTTGTGATATTCATGAGGTTCCCTATAGAAATATGGTGGACACTGGACTTAAAACCTATACCAATACAACCAACAATTCTCAAAGTAATTAGTCATCATAGCATCAAAGTCAGTCAACCACTTTGATCCTTTTATACTTTGTCTATTCGAAAATATCTGATCTACAATGTTGAGATTTTAAATCTGCTCCCCAAAAATGTGGAGAGAAAAAAGAAGAAAATGAATGTTGAACATTTTAACAACACAAATCTTGTCTTATGGGATCCATGGCACAAACTCCTTTCAAATGGGGGTTTGCAGCCAAATACACATTTTGGTGAACCACACTGACCTAAGATATTTTGAGATATTGGCAGGAACATGCTGGAAAAGGCTGATAGTATCCTCTCTCACCATATCTTGAAGGTGGAGAAATATTGATTCATGAATCATGTTCAAGTCAGTTACATTTTCTTTTTTACAAACAACAGTTCAGTTCAGTTTATTCAGTATATCGTTAGCTATAGTATTATCAACCTTTTTATTTCTTCCAACCATCTTCACTGGTCATGTGGTGTTTTTAGATGCAGGCTGTATAAGCATTTCTGGGGTTGCCAAAAACAACTGGGCTTTGGTGACAACTTCTTTCGTGCCGTGTCGTACTTCACCTGTTCTGCTTTGCCTGGTTTGAAAGGTTTTTTCCCCCTCCGATTCCCCTTTTTCTTTGTGCATTTCTCAATTCACCTAGCCAGACACTCTCCATTGAATATTTTATAATAAATATACAATTACATTAAAAAATATCTTCTCCCACTTCAAAATCAGTACATCCTATAAGATGTGTGTAAAGGTCCACACACAAGGTCATGTTTCTGAGGCGGGGATGCTTCCTTTGTGTTGTTTGGAAAAACAAGAAAAACAACCATATGTCAAAATAGTGAAGTCAAGCAGGAGTCACAGCTACATGTTTTATTCATTGTTCCTCTACCGTACGCTCGCGTTTTCATTTATTTATCTGTTGTTTTTCAGGAAACACTCCATGCATTCGTACCCACCATATGCTGGGTGCGATCAAATCATTGCCAAGGGATAGCGACCCACTCTGGGATTCAGGCCTGCCTGGGAGGGCCCTGAACCAGACAAACGCCACCAGACATCCACCTCGGGCTACTGTGTGGCCTGCGCATACTCCCCCAGAATGCCTCTGCTCTGTAAACGGCTTTCAAAATGTTGCTGTTTGGCTGAAACCTACTGCATGTCCAAAACCGTTACATGTTTGGAAAATGGGGGAAAAAATAACCTATTGGTCCATTGTAGTTATTATGTTGTTACAAGGTCTTGTTAATACTTTTCATTGGTTAAATATTTATAAAATCAACAGACAGACATGCCATATAGGTGAAAATCTTCAAAAATAGCACAACTTGCAGATCTATGGTAGTTTGTACTGTATATGAGCCATTTTCGATACTTTTGCGTGACAATGTCATACAACCAAGTATAAAATAGGCCATTCATTCAATAAAATAGATACATATGGAGATCCAACATTTCTGCCCGACAGTGACAATAAGCTAGCCTGGCATGGCCAGACTAGTATCATTGTGAGATATTAGTCTTAGTCTGGAATCTCTGTGTGCAACATACATTTCCAAGGGGAAAATAAAAAAAGCCTCAAAAACCCGCCCCATATTTGCATACTGGGCCCTGATTGGTCCCTTACTACTTCGTAGAGAGTTAAATTCAATCAAAACTGAGCGGTGAATCTGCGGAGGGCCAAAAAAACGAATTGCACAAATCACACCTGTGTGAAGTGAGCAGCGCTTTACCAACCCTAATCATCTTACATCATCGCGATATCATAACAAAACATCAGTGACAGACAAAACAAACATTAAACTCTGTTCATTGTCTGACGTTTTTAATGTTTGTCTAGGAAAGTGTGTGTGTGTGTGTGTGTGTGTGTGTGTGTGTGTGTGTGTGTGTGTGTGTGTGTGTGTGTGTGTGTGTGTGTGTGTGTGTGTGTGTGTGTGTGTGTGTGTGTGTGTGTGTGTGTGTGTGTGTGTGTGTGTGTGTGTGTGTGTGTGTGTGTGTGTGTGTGTGTGTACACATGAGAGCAGGAAGAGGCTGATATGAAGTACTTTATCTAACTACTGACAAGGTCCATCGGGGGGGAGTGCTACTCTGATTCACTTACTTTTCCATTTGCTGTGTGTGTGTGTGCATGCGTGCGTGCGTGCATGTGCGTGTGCATGCGTGTTCTCTTTACTATCTTCACCAGCCAGGAAGACACTTAACATCCTGAGAGGAGTCCAGGAATGGTGTGATAAAAGCCTCAGGAGAGAGGGAGAGAGAGAGAGAGAGAATGAGAGAGAGAGAGAGAGAGAGAGAGAGAGAGAGAGAATGAGTGTGTGTGTGTGTGTGTGTGTGTGTGTGTGTGTGTGTGTGTGAGAGATAGAGAGAGACTATGTGCACTCTGCCAAATAGTGTCCGTGTTTGTACGCATCCGTGTGTGTGTGCGTGCGTGCGTGTGCATGTGTGTGTGTGAGATAGAGAGAGAAGGTTTATCTGACAGTAAACTATAGGATTGAAAATGGACACTAAAAATTAAATGTGTAGCTAGTAGCTACAAACAGATTTCAATTCACAATGCATTTAGCAGACACTCCAATCCAGAGGGACTTACAACCCAACCAGTAAGACGTGGTGCTTGGGTATATAGCGCAGGGGTAAAATACCTATCTGTCCGCCATCATGAGCTTGGTTGTTCCTATAGTACCCCCCCCCCCCCCCCCCCCCCCCCCCCCCACACACACACACACACACACACACACACACACACACACACACACACACACACACACACACACACACACACACACACACATGCTTTCTCTATAGCTACCTAACATATACAGTACATCTAAGTAGTACTTCACATTTCACTAGCAAGGACTATACTACCATCAACAAGATATGCTTAACAGATTTATTGTGAGAAACAGAAATGTATTTGTCGAAGGCTTGATTGGTTTGGTCTTCCGTTTGGACTGTGGCGTTGTAGGGAGTCCACTGTAGCACCCAGCAGGCACGACAACCCCCCCACCGAGCGCCACGGAGAACAGACAGGGGAAACAGGAAGAGAAGCAGGGTGGGAGGGAGGGAGGGAGGGTGTGCAGAACGTGAGAGAGTGAAAGGGAAGTGAGAGGGTTAGGTGTGTATTTATAGGAAGATGGAAGTTGCGGGATTGAGGTGTGGTCCTGCTCCGGAAACTATACTAATAACTTCAGTTGTGGTGAAGCAGGCAGCATATATACTGTACATATCTAAATAAACATATTGTATCTGGATAGCATAATTATAGCATCCATCAACAAGTAGGCTATACGTATGAGGGCTGGGGATGATACAAAGAGAGAGAGAGAGAGAGAGAGAGAGAGAATAATGAAATGGACAACAAGCTGTTATGTGGTGCGTGATAGTCTATAATGCTGTGCAGGCTGCAGACCTCCACCTACAACCAGCAGCACTGTCGGCACTAGCCATGGTTCATGACTCTCGTATTCATACGAGAGTCATGGCTTAACTGCACCCTGTTTTTGGCGCTCGCAACATTTACAACTTTTACGTATATATAAACATTTGGATTTCAAATATAAAGTACTCACAATTTGTCCCACGGGTGTTAGTTAGTTGCTGCACCAGCGATTAGAATTGCTGCATCCCGCGTTGTTTAATAAAAAGCATTTTTGTTATTCTGTTATTTTGCCATTGGCTTTCAACTATACGCGCCCCTATCGGTCGGGAGGAGGGTGGCACTCGGTGTGTTCGATATAGGTACGCTGACCGCCCTGCCAATACAGACTAATAGGCGAGAGCGCTCCCGGTGTGCAACTGTGGATTCCCCAAACAAACCCCGTTTGAAAAAAGTAACAACGCGGGATGCAGCAATTCTAATCGCTGGTGCAGCAACTAACTAACACCCGTGGGACAAATTGTGAGTACTTTATATTTTAAATCTGAATGTTTATATATACGTAAAAGTTGTAAATGTACCGAGCGCCAAAAACAGGGTGCAGTTAAGTCATGACTGTCATGATAATCATCATGGCAGTCCTGTTTCAGGGCTATGTCGGCACAATCCAGAGGGTGAGGAGCCAGCAGCCACGCAAATGGATGGATGGATGAGAGATGAGGAGGGGGGTCATCGGGAAGGATGTATATGGAGGATGCTGGCTGGAGGGGAGGAATGAAGGAAAAAGGTGGAGGAGGGGAGGGAGATGGTCGAGCACAGCTGGGTAAAATGGTGGGATGGTGGTGAATGGAGAGGGGGGAGGACCCCAGGGGAGCCTCACCTCCCGCATCAATTATGAATGGAGGAGGAAGAGGGGGGGGGGGGGGGGGTGGGGAGTGGAGAGAGAGAGAGAGAGAGGTAGAGAGAATGAGAAAGAGAGAGAGAGAGAGAGAGACAGAGGATGGAGCTAGAGGAACAAACAAGCTCACAGCTGGAAAACAACTCTAAATGCAATGGTTCTGTTCAAGCCATCTCTCTCTCTCTGTCCCTCTCTCTCTCTCACACACACACACACACACACACACACTCACACGCACACACATGCACACACACATACACTCTTGTACACACTAGACTAATCTGTGTTCGGCTTAACACAGAACTCATTCATTTGAAAACACTCAAATTATAGCACGCGATGGATAAACATTTCCGACATGCAAATTGGCAACGGGCAAATTGGCACACACTTGTAATGTGGGAACTTGTAACGTGTGCAGCACACGCGCTCCAGATTCAAATTGCAGCATTGAAGCACACCACCCGTTTGTGAACAAAAAGCCGGCGTCGTTGGAATAATCCACACATCAAAAGCAGTTCAGGTGTAGGGTCAATGGCGGCGGGGTCACATCCATTATGTCCACATGACGCTTTTCAATTACGGAGCTGCTCCGTATGAATCTTATGCATTGATGTCATCAATCATGCTGCTCCACTTCCACGGCCCTGACCTGACACTGGGAACGGGGCTGTTAGCACAACAATGGACGGGCCTTTTAATGGCAGTTTCATCTCCAAATCATGTTTAACCCCCTGGTAATCACTGTCTGTGTGTGCGTGTGTGTGTGTGTGTGTGTGTGTGTGTGTGTGTGTGTGTGTGTGTGTGTGTGTGTGTGTGTGTGTGTGTGTGTGTGTGTGTGTGTGTGTGAGACAATAATAGGCCTATATGTTTTTTCCTGTGTGTGTGTGTGAGTATGTTTATATCTGATTTGTGTGTGTGTGTGTGTGAGAGACTGTGTGACAATATGTTGTGTGTGCGCGTGCACGTGACGTATGTATGTCAGCACACATACAACATGCATGTGTGCATGCGTGCGCCTCTGTGCGTTTCCTTATAATATTACTGCCTGGTGATGAGCTGTCAGTGTCGCCCTGGGCCCCTCCCCCGACAGCGCCTACAAGACGGACACTCCTCGGAGGTCAATACCGCATGTCAAGTGTGACGGATGCTCCTTCCACGAGAGGCGTGACCCTTGACCCCTAGTGTAACGAGGCCGAGCTAGCACGGACCTCAAATTACAACAAAGAATCCCTCTAATGCCGCTGTAAATGCTTCTCATTATAGGATAATTAGTTTTCTTCTTGGGTGCGATAATGGCAAATGGGGAAGACCATGCGGTACCCGACTAACTGGAACGATTCATCACCTCATCTTCCCAAATGCATATTAGGTGAGAATCGAACTGGACTCTTTGTTCGCCCCCCGCCATTCGGATTTCAATCACATGTCGGCACCGTTTCGGAAATGAGAATTTTAATTCCAAATGAAACTATTCTCTGTAACCCTGTATTCCCCTGGGATATCATACGGACATCCCAGGGAATACATCTCCACGCATCCAGAAAACCCATCACCTGCCTGTCACGCAACCAGCCTGATCCCCGACCTTGTCACCAAGAACATGAGCCTGATTTATACGTGTTGTGTGCTTAGTGTACATACTGTAGCCCGTCTTCAAGCTCACGACCCGTCACTCTGCCAAGCGTTGTGAGCTTGTATATAAGCGACTTTTTGTGCACGACACAACTAAGTACAACTCAGGTTTTAGGCGTCTTTCACCAGAAGAGGATGATTGCGTGCGTGCGTGTGTGCGTGTACGTGTGCATGTGTACATGCACGAGTGTGCGTGTGTGTGCAGGGATGGTTCTGTCTTCTGTATGAATTTTCATCTGCAGTGACAGCAAATCGATGTGCTGGTGCTGCAGCCGGTGCTTTGGACCGGGGCACCTCTGAAGTATAATCACCACAATGCTGACCTTGACTGTCTCATACCCCACACACACACACACACACACACACACACACACACACACACACACACACACACACACACACACACACACACACACACCACACACTGAGGCACACTGAGGCACACACATACAGTATGCAGGTGGGGAGCCACACGCACATTCAGACAGACTCAGGTACACACAGAGGTTGGCTCGAACACAGACACACAGGCAGTCTCTCCTCTCTCTCTCTCTCTCTCTATCTCTCTCTCTCTCTCTCTAATACACACGCACGAACACACACACACACACACACACATGCAGGCACGCATGCACACCCTGCTGTTGTTGCCGTGACACTGTGGTGCTATATTTAGCCTTCCTTCTTCAGTCCACAAACCTGTGTGCTGATAATAATTGCACAGATTACCTGCGGCCATGATCACATGACATGTGACAATGAAGAGCATATAGCCAGGACCATCTGGCCTGTCTGGCCAAGCTGGGTCGCACGCACGCACGCGCACACACACACACACACACACACACACACACACACACACACACACACACACACACACACACACACACACACACACACACACACGTGCGATCTAGCTTCTTCTGCACGCATCCGCCTGGGTCACAGCAGACTATGGGCGACCGCTGGCACTTTGGAATGGGGGTCAGATCACCATATCCGCCTGGGTGACATGCAGCAGACTACTGGGCGAGTGCTGGCGCTTTTGCATGGGGGGTCAGATCAACATACTGTATGGAATTAATTCTGTACTGGCCATAAATATGGAGCATGTGAGTGTATAGGGTTTGATGAGGTCAGATCAACATATGGAATGTCAGAACAGGTCAGCTCCATATATGGAGATCTAAGGGTGGCAGCGGGGGCAGTATCTTAAATGTACAGGGTGTGATGTCACGAGACCTGGGCAGTGGGCCCGACACACACTGGTGCCAGACACACATAATTAACTGCGGCCTTCGGTCGCAATAACAAAGTAAAATACAGAAAACAAGCAGTTATAGCATGAAGTTCACTTTGCGCAGTAAATCCTCCTGTTTATGCCATCCATCCCTGTTCCTCCATCTCTATTCTATCCATATACATCTCTATTCCATCCATGTACATCTCTATTACATCCATATATATCTCTATTCCATCCATATACATCTCTATTCCATCCATATACATCTCTATTCTATCCATATACATCTCTATTCTATCCATATACATCTCTAGTCTATCCATATACATCTCTATTCTATCCATATACATCTCTATTCTATCCATATACATCTCTATTCTATCCATATACATCTCTATTCTATCCATATACATCTCTATTCTATCCATATACATCTCTAGTCTATCCATATACATCTCTATTCTATCCATATACATCTCTATTCTATCCATATACATCTCTATTCTATCCATATACATCTCCATACTATCCATACATCTAGTCTATCCATATACATCTCTATTCTATCCATATACATCTCCATAATATCCATACATCTATTCTATCCATATACATCTCTATTCTATCCATATACATCTCCATATACTATCCATACATCTATTCTATCCATATACATCTCCATATACTATCCATACATCTATTCTATCCAAACAGCTCTATTCTATCATCCATTCCTGATTCCTCTATATCTATGCTATCATCATCATCTGTATTCCTCCATCTCTACTCTATCCATCCATCTCTCTTCAGCTCAGCCATAAGCATGCCATCTGCCATCCATCCTTTGGGCTGTCAAACACCCGTCCCCTCCACACACACACACACACACACACACACACACACACACACACACACACACACACACACACACACACACACACACACACGCAGGCTGCACGCACGTGCTCACCAGGCATGGACATGCACAATCAGGAGGGTCTCAGCTGTTGGTACGGTCATCTTTCCCTCTCCCAGGGCTGGAATGATCTGTCAGCCCTCCAGGGGAATGAATGACGTGTTTGTGTGTGTGTGTGTGTGTGTGTGTGTGTGTGTGTGTGTGTGTGTTTACAGGTAATTCCATTTTTACCCTTAGTAAAAATGAACAGGCCCTACTCCAGATTTGACTGCACCTTACAGGAGTTTTATAGGCCTACTTTGTTGCCTGCTCATGTTGTGCACCAAAAATAGCTCAGCAGATCTGCTAGTGTTGCTTGATAGCGTGCAACAAAGTATAAATCAGGCATTAGCCTCTACTCTCAAGCCTTCCAGTCCACCTAATACTCTTGCACTTTATACATACAGTAAGATATGTTTTCCGTACTGCTTTTTAACTGCTCTCTTGTCTCTCTTGTCTACTGCACCATAACTATGCATTGTTTTGTATTATTTGTATTTTTTATTTTATTGTTTCACTGATGTATTGTCTTGCACTGTATCGTATTGTTTTCTTTGACCTGTGAAGCACTTTGGTACGATGAGTCGTTTTTAAATGTGCTATACAAATAAAATTGATTTGATTTGATTTGATGATCTAATGCAATCACACTATTGGGGAAACAGATTAAGGTAAACAGTCGAATTGGAAATTCATCGGTTGATTGTTTTCTGTATCAAACCAGGTCACATTGGCTGCCTGAGTGATGTCATGAGAGAGACTGATTGAAGGAATTGGATCCATCTGGTCTAGCTGATTAGCAGAGGACAGTAGGGCTTAGTACCAAATGAGACTTCAGGATTTGTTTGGGGCTTTGGCCTGCATGACGAAGCAGGATTATGAGCCCTTTCCTATGTTCCGTGGATTAATGTGTGTTTTAAGTTTTGTCCGCGCTCATTAAAAACTGAACCGTCAACAACAGCAACAACCACACAGTGTCTGAGACAGAGATCAGAGCTAGCCAAGAAGGACACATGCAGTACAGTAGGTGGCTGTGACACTGCTGAGCAACAAAACCGCTAAAAATGTCACACCATGCGTCGACGTCCTGACATCGAAATAAATTAAAAAAAAGTCTTCTGAATCTGAAAGAATATATGTTCATGTGTGGAGTTTGCATGTTCTCCCCCTGTCCCCTAGGGTAGGTACCCTCACAAAAAACATGCAGTAATCCTGGTCTCTAAACTGCCTCCCCCTGGCCAGCCTGATGGAGGGGAAAGGAACTGGTTTGAATAACGTGTTCCTTCCACGCGCTATGTCCGACCGGGGAAATTCCCCTCTGTCAGGTGTAAAGGAGCAACTTGGACACTCAGGCATGAAGGAAGCATGAGTTCAAGTCTGTTGCTCTCCCCAGGTTGGCGGAGGGTGTGTAGAGCCCAGGATCACATTAGATGCTTGACACAGGGGTGAAAAATGCGTTACAAAATCGTGGGATTAAAAAAAATTATGTTCAAAGATTTGTGCCGCATTTTCACGATTTTTCAAAAATAGCAGACCTACAAGCTCGTAGCGCACCACTCGGTGGCGCGCTATGAGCTTGTAGATCTGCTATTTTTCAATAGTTAAAACACCAAAAGGGGTTCCCGTACAGAATGTGTTAAGTGATAAAGAATCTCTGCGTTAGAGAGAGACAGTGATAGGGGACATGGTGCTGAACGGTGGTGTTACAGGGTTAGCGGTTAAATGTCATGTGGGGACAATTCTTTGCCGTAAAAGCTCCATCATTGCAGTTTCAAGAAAGGAAGAAAGAAATGGACAAAGACAAAAAAAACTGTACAGATAAATATGTGAAATATATAAGTGCGTTGTTAAAATAGCAGCAGATGTAATAATCTAAAGGTGCATGTGTAAATATCAATGGGCCAAACGTTCCGGCTATCAGTCTTGGTGTGTGCAACCCATTACCGTTATTTATATGATGTGATTTGAACGGGTAACGCACCTTAAGTCAGAGCGCGGTGGTCACATGAAGAGTAATGTAAATATCAATTAAATTAGGCAGTTAAAAGGCAGCAGATATAGATACAGTCTTATAGACAGTATATCGTCGCTGTCGGATGGAAACCTCATATGTCCAAAACTGTTACTTTTCAGGATTCAAATTCAAAAGCATTAAAATAGCAGATCAACAATCTCAAAATTGTTTCGTGCCCTCCAGCGTGCGGATCTGCCACTTTTGATGCTTTTTGCGTCACTGTAGAGTGATCAAGGAGTTGAGATTAATTTATTCCGACCCCTGCCCGAATCTGTCCTGACCATGCAGTGACCCCTTATCCAGAATGGATAATTATTTACTTAGATGGTTCTCCGTCTCAACTCTTTGATGAAAAAACACAAAAAGAAAAAGGGATATAAGGATGGATAATGGGCCTGGCGACAGGCGGGCTCAGCACTTCCTTCATTTGTGTGAAGGGGTAGAGGAGACAGCCCTGAGGGGCTTCTGTGTGGAAGGTCAGAGCCAGTGTTGCCAGATTTAGCAAGATAAATAAGCAACCAGCTCTATGAAAACAAGCCTTGCTACTGAAAACAAGCCTTGCTACTGTGTTTTTGTTGCATGACTTGCTGTGAAGTGCACAGAGCCCCTTGGGCCTTGGGGCGATGTTGCACAATAAAGAAAAATAAACTGAAACTAAAGCCCAAAAGAAGTGACTATAATAAGCCACATGAGCACGTTACACGGCTATTTGAAGTAGCAATTGTAATGGAATCTGTGGACATATGCTCAAAACCAAATCACAACAATGAATAATGAGGCAACACAAGAACTCTGAGTTATAGAGTATAGAGATTTTACTCGAGCAAGGAGACAAGACTTACATGAACCAACCCCATGTATGGAAAACCCAGTCTGGCACCCAGATTGACAACCAACGACAGCTTTTATAGCTCTTCTCTTCTCCCACACGACAACCCCCAACATAGCCACAAGGCATTCACCACATGGGCAGTGACGTCATAAAACACTTGGAGTATTCTTACAATGTTTATCTCTAAACTTCCACGACATTACCCCACTTTTAAACATTTAAAAACTCATAAACACCATTTTATCAGTACATTGCAGATGCAGGCAAAAACCTGGAACACAAAATAAACACTCACTCATATCGTACGGGCAGGCGAAAAACCCCTTTTCATACAACATTATCTCGTAACGTTCTGGGAAAATTCCTACACCGGCCTATCTCATAAGAGAAAACGACCACCACATGGCTTACGACATGATAAAAACATAAAATCCACAACATAGTATACACAACAAAACACATCAGAATACGCAGGTATTCAGGCACAAACATAAATCAATATACAGTGACACAATGGTTTTATAACAACAAACAAATAAGGCAACGCCAAATTAAACATACAATAACCGTTGCCGACATTGGACCCAAGAAAACATCTCAGCACCATAGTGTGTCCATTCAGAATTGTCCATCAGCCCACTTTGAGGGCAAGCCAAGTCTTTTTAGTTCTTTCACAATGTGCAGGGCCCAGACATGTTGCGAATTTGCAGATTGGCCATTTTCAACAGAACAGCACACGTCCCGGCTTCTCAAAAGACCAGAAATTGTCACCCCACAGGTGACATTCCTGGGGCACATGACCGCACATGATCGCCGGATTCAGAGTTCAGAGTGCTAACAGCACTCTCATTTAGGACAGCTCTTCTCTTCTCCCACACGACAACCCCCAACATAGCCACAAGGCATTCACCACATGGGCAGTGACGTCATAAAACACTTGGAGTATTCTTACAATGTTTATCTCTAAACTTCCACGACACAAGTAAGCGTGTGAGCTTGCAGATCTGCTATTTGTTTTTATTTGTCTGCAAATGTTTTGAATATTTTTCAAAACATTTGAACACAGGACCTTCTAGCTGTGATGGTGACAGCACAACCACTGGTTTAAACATTTGAACACAGGACCTTCTAGCTGTGATGGCGACAGCACAACCACTGGTTTAAACATTAGGATACTGTAATAAGGGGACATGGCAACACTGGGACGCAGCACCCAGTCCCGAGGGGCTCCTGTGTGGAGGGTCTTATGTGATGATGCTCCATCTCACCACTCGGCGGCTCGTGAACAAGTCCAATATCCTGTTGCACATGAATGGGTGCAGGTTTCTCTAGCCCTCTGATCTTTGTGTCAAGCTTGGCAGGATGCAGTGTGCTGGATGCTGAGCTGTGGCCCACAAACAGCATACGCCCTGCACACATGTCTTCCTCGTCACGTTCTTATCTCTCGTCTGATCGGTGAACCAATGGGATGCACCGGCTGATCCAGCCGGCACCCACTTCTCTATACCCACCCCTCTATACCCACCCCTCTATTCCCACCCCTCTGTACCCACCCCTCTATAACCACCCCTCTGTACCACCCACCCCTCTGTACCACCCACCCCTCTATACCCACCCCTCTATACCCACCCCTCTGTACCCACCCCTCTATACCCACCCCTCTGTACCACCCACCCCTCTGTACCACCCACCCCTCTATACCCACCCCTCTATACCCACCCCTCTATACCCACCCCTCTATACCCACCCCTCTATACCCACCCCTCTATACCCACCCCTCTATACCCACCCCTCTGTACCCACCCCTCTATACCCACCCCTCTATACCCACCCCTCTATACCCACCCCTCTGTACCTCCCACCCCTCTATACCCACCCCTCTATTCCCACCCCTCTATACCACCCACCCCTCTATACCCACCCCTCTGTACCACCCACCCCTCTATACCCACCCCTCTATTCCCACCCCTCTGTACCACCCACCCCTCTATACCCACCCCTCTATTCCCACCCCTCTGTACCACCCACCCCTCTATACCCACCCCTCTGTACCACCCACCCCTCTATACCCACCCCTCTATACCCACCCCTCTATTCCCACCCCTCTGTACCACCCACCCCTCTATACCCACCCCTCTATACCCACCCCTCTGTACCACCCACCCCTCTATACCCACCCCTCTATTCCCACCCCTCTGTACCACCCACCCCTCTATACCCACCCCTCTATACCCACCCCTCTGTACCACCCACCCCTCTATACCCACCCCTCTATACCCACCCCTCTATACCCACCCCTCTGTACCACCCACCCCTCTATACCCACCCCTCTATTCCCACCCCTCTGTACCACCCACCCCTCTATACCCACCCCTCTATTCCCACCCCTCTGTACCCACCCCTCTATAACCACCCCTCTGTACCACCCACCCCTCTGTACCACCCACCCCTCTATACCCACCCCTCTATACCCACCCCTCTGTACCCACCCCTCTATACCCACCCCTCTGTACCACCCACCCCTCTATACCCACCCCTCTATACCCACCCCTCTATACCCACCCCTCTATACCCACCCCTCTATACCCACCCCTCTATACCCACCCCTCTATACCCACCCCTCTGTACCCACCCCTCTATACCCACCCCTCTATACCCACCCCTCTATACCCACCCCTCTATACCCACCCCTCTGTACCACCCACCCCTCTATACCCACCCCTCTATACCCACCCCTCTGTACCTCCCACCCCTCTATACCCACCCCTCTATTCCCACCCCTCTATACCACCCACCCCTCTATACCCACCCCTCTGTACCACCCACCCCTCTATACCCACCCCTCTATTCCCACCCCTCTGTACCACCCACCCCTCTATACCCACCCCTCTATTCCCACCCCTCTGTACCACCCACCCCTCTATACCCACCCCTCTGTACCACCCACCCCTCTATACCCACCCCTCTATACCCACCCCTCTATTCCCACCCCTCTGTACCACCCACCCCTCTATACCCACCCCTCTATACCCACCCCTCTGTACCACCCACCCCTCTATACCCACCCCTCTATTCCCACCCCTCTGTACCACCCACCCCTCTATACCCACCCCTCTATACCCACCCCTCTGTACCACCCACCCCTCTATACCCACCCCTCTATTCCCACCCCTCTATACCCACCCCTCTGTACCACCCACCCCTCTATACCCACCCCTCTATACCCACCCCTCTATACCCACCCCTCTATACCCACCCCTCTGTACCACCCACCCCTCTATACCCACCCCTCTATACCCACCCCTCTGTACCACCCACCCCTCTATACCCACCCCTCTATTCCCACCCCTCTGTACCACCCACCCCTCTGTACCCACCCCTCTATTCCCACCCCTCTGTACCACCCACCCCTCTGTACCAGAACTCATACTGGCTGGGCCCTGACTAACCATCCATTAACTCACAGCTGAGACTCCCTATCTGGTGGCTGTCAAGGTCAGACGCATGCGCAAAAACACACACACACACACACACACACACACACACACACACACACACACACACACACACACACACACACACACACACACACACACACACACACACACACACACACACACACACACACACAACTTTAACAATTTATTTATGTGCACACAAAGGAAATTGCATACAAGGACATAAATATTTAAGGTGCAGCAAAGTCACATCCCCAAAATCAGGCCATATATCCTCAATCATAAGCATGTCACCCAGCACAAGGAGTAGCGGGTATAGGCATGCCAAGTTGTCGAAACCCCCTCCAACAACCAGTCCGCGGGCATGTCCCAGGCTGGACCACCGAGGGCATGTCCCAGGCTGGACCACCGAGGGCATGTCCCAGGCTGGACCACCGAGGGCATGTCCCAGGCTGGACCACCGAGGGCATGTCCCAGGCTGGACCACCGAGGGCATGTCCCAGGCTGGACCACCGAGGGCATGTCCCAGGCTGGACCACCGAGGGCATGTCCCAGGCTGGACCACCGAGGGCATGTCCCAGGCTGGAACACCGAGGGCATGTCCCAGGCTGGACCACCGAGGGCATGTCCCAGGCTGGAACACCGAGGGCATGTCCCAGGCTGGACCACCGAGGGCATGTCCCAGGCTGGAACACCGAGGGCATGTCCCAGGCTGGACCACCGAGGGCATGTCCCAGGCTGGACCACCGAGGGCATGTCCCAGGCTGGACCACCGAGGGCATGTCCCAGGCTGGACCACCGAGGGCATGTCCCAGGCTGGACCACCGAGGAAACAATGATACCATTTGGCTCCAACCAGGATCGACTATCTTCGTAGAATATTTGATGCAAGCTTGCGATTGTGTTGAAGCACACAGTCCACAGAGGTTGCAAATTATGCATCTTAAATCTGCACCCACTAGGCCTAACGGTGGTAGTTACAACAGAGCAGTTTAACGTCATGCCCCGCACGCACGCACACACACACACACACACACACACACACACACACACACACACACACACACACACACACACACACACACACACACACACACACACACACACACACACACACACACACTTGTTCTTCACCAATGATGCCATTTTAGTATTCAGTCATGGTCACCATTATTTGGCCTATTTTCTGGAATTGCAAAGCCATGTTTCCATTTGTCAAAGTAGGCATTGCAGGTCAAATATGAATCAAAATGCTGCTAGTTTCTTGATTGCCTATTTCTCACCTCAAATGGTTCGGTGGAATAAGAAAAAGTTAATGAACAGGCAGCAATGTTTTCCTCCATTCAGTTCTAGGCATATAGAAAGTGAACACATGAATAATCCATTCCCTCACCACATACCACCATTTATGTTCTTCTATATATTGTGTTGTAGATATCCGTGTGCTATTGCTGTATAGGTTATAATGGGTCAAACACCCATTGTGAAAAATGAACGGATGTACTGTGCGCACAGCAACCAAGCCATAGTAGGCTACGTCGGGTGCCAGCCACCTTGTGAGCTTGTCGATAGGCTATTTTCTGCTATATCCTTCTCCACAATAACAGAAAATACATTAATGAGCCCTAAGGGATTCCGCTCAACATGGGGTTTAAGTGGTTATTTGTCCTGAAAATACATTTCAGCACATTTGCAGGAGGGTTGCCTTTGCAAACCATTCTGCTATCCTATACCTCTCTCCCCTCTGTATCCCACACTGATGCAATGGGAGTTCCCAAATCACTCCTATGTATGTGTGTGTGTGTGTGTGTGTGTGTGTGTGTGTGTGTGTGTGTGTGTGTGTGTGTGTGTGTGTGTGTGTGTGTGTGTGTGTGTGTGTGTGTGTGTGTGTGTGTGTGCGCGCGCTCGCGTGTAAATTACAGGATCCTCACCGACATCCATCCTGTTTGTTTGGTGTTTGCTTTCACACCAAACCATATTCACCTTCATCACATACTTATTCTGTTTCTTGTCATAACTCAAACTTTTGCACCTATCTAATGTGTTTCCTTATTTGTCACATCCTGAGCTGATCCATAGTAGAGGGGGAACTATGTTATTGAAATGTTCACATTTTACAGACGCACGCGTAAACTTTATTTAGCAATGTATTGGTAACCTTGTTTCCAGGTGGGACTACAGAGGTGAAGACGTATCTACTGTACAGTATTACAAAACCAAATGTTATAGGATCAGGAACTGTGACCTAACTCAGACCAAACAGAAATACAGGTGGCTACCGCACACACCTAGCACAGTCGCTACATAAAGATGTTCTATTTCTTTTTTTGTCTGGGTGTCATGAGTCAGACAACCGCAGACAAATCCCTGTTAACGTAACATTTATCAGTCAGTGGTTCCGATACATTTCTTAATTTCGGAAATGGTATCAAGTCACCATGACACATACAGACATTCCTCACTGAAACCAAGACAATGAAATAGTTCCAGTTGGTTTGGCAGCGCCTCTAAACAGGGTGACCCACCTCAACCTGGGTGAATGGTAGGCTGATACCCTCGGTCAAGGTTATAAATCAAGATTTAGTTCCTCTTTCAAGTCATCTAGATTTCCTTATACCAGGACACGGCCGCCTGTTGAGAGCAAGGTACTTTGATGAAAGGAGTGAAAAGTCAGACATGCTACGTGAGATGCTATACATTTTTGTTACATAAATCACACAAGCTCTGACAATGTGATATCTTGATAAAGCATGTAATTTACAGCATCAATAAATACATACATAGCTTAATTGTTGCACTATCTTCATCTGTTTACAGTATGGTTATAGATCTGCCTTGTACAAAAACTAAAAAGGATATTCAATAAATCTAATTTATTAATCTATCAGCTTGAGGAACTATAGCTCCATGTGTTCAAGGGTAGCCTCTGAACACATGTGTCTTAACCCATTAATGGGACCCTGGGGGTCTTTATGTGTGTAATATGTAGTTTTAGATATTTTAGCCATTAACCATTTTAGCAGTGAACCCAGTGTCTCTGATGTCATCGACACTGGGCTCACTTCCTTCCTGGACTACAATTCCCATAATGCTTTGGGCTGTCTTACTGAGACAACATGTAGTCCAGTAGAAAAATCTAAAATATCTAAAACCATTACACACATAAACCCGTGACTAGCAGACTACGCCAGCCGTCCGGGCCTGTTACAAGGTTTTAAAGAAACATACCATGATGCTTTTATTTTTTTACATTTTTTTTTTTTTGTTATAATATCAATAAAATCTTATAGTTATTTTGATACTGATATGATACTGACATGGTACTGACCATGATGCTGACACAATGGGTATAGGACATGCACTGGCAACTTACATTGTTCCTGACTTGCATCGTTAGCGAATGTAGGGAAGGTTCCCAATAAATACAAAATGACTCAATTAGGATACATTAAAAAAATATGTTACAGTCCATCTCCAGTGGGTGGGAACACAA
This sequence comes from Protomyctophum parallelum, assembly GCF_964188405.1. NCBI lineage: Eukaryota > Metazoa > Chordata > Actinopteri > Myctophiformes > Myctophidae > Protomyctophum > Protomyctophum parallelum. The sequence goes on along the minus strand of NC_139710.1, from coordinate 18,618,232 downwards.
ACAGCATGGCAAACTCCATTCTCCAATCCAAAGTAGACGTGAAGGAATTCTCAGCCATCTGATGGGTTTTCATTGGCTGTGTGTTGGTGTCCTTGTGCCTGTCCTGTCCCCTGTGACTGTCACAGTGTTCAGTCTGTGAAGATGAGAGTCAGGGGAGAGATTCAATGCTGCTCTTTTGCCCTTCTCCTCCTTTCACCTTCCCCCTAGCTGTGAAAACAGGCCAGGGAGACAGAGATGCTGATGGGAGTCAGAGTGAACTGACCAGATGTTTTGAGTAATACAGTGGGAAAGAGAAGTGTGTTTTCGAATAGTAATGTGTTAGTGTCTGTGCTTACATGAACGTTACATTTTTATATCTTTATTGACAATGAGACATGTAAATATTACATACATTAGCACACCATAGCCAAAAGGATCAAAACAAAATAAAGCTAAAAGCTGAGTGTGTAAAGTGTTTGAGTGTGCGAGTGAGTGTGCAGTGCACTGCAAGCAAGATAATAGTACATGATTTTTTCACATACCATCCCCTTATTTGCCCTATCTGAATGGAATGTTAAAAGGACTGAGAGGGTGATAAGCTGGACTAGGGATGCACTCACATGCACTCTACAAAACATGGGGGGGGGCAGAACAGCCATGAAAGAAGACTGACCCCTCAAAAAAAAGAAGAAAAAAAGTATTATGGGTAGGCTATGTGATAAATAATTTTTAAGACGGAATTCGGGTGATCTTTTAGGAGTTTTGGTGCCCTCTGATCAGTGCTGGGCTGTTCATTTTAGGTTAAAAACAAGCAACCATGAGAAATTTCCATTATGCTGGGGACCCATATAAACATTTCTAACATAAACCTTTAGGGTACTCAAAATGTCCAGGTTCACATTCTGGCAAGTGGACTAGTACTAGTACTAGGCTACTACTGTAATTGTGCCAACCAGGACTTTCCATGTTTATACTCGTGAGTGCAGATAAGGAATAATTGCATATAGCTCTGTTGTTGTTGCTCATGCAGAAGCTTTTATAATTCCGGTCAACAGAGGTAATATGAAGCCAATTGGCATCTTCGTTTATGTTTGGGGGCTTTTTTATTTTGTTCTTTTGCTTGTCGCTAGTTAGTTCCTCCACACGAACACAGTTTTACAGGATTATGCCTCCACTGCCAGCATACCCACCACTCATTCATCTTCTCGGTGTATTTGAGCGTGTTTCACAAAAAGCGTTCCTCTCCCATTCTCTCTCTTTCTGTCACTTTTTTTGTTTTCTATTCTGTGCTGGGTGTCTTTGAAGTTGTCATCCCCTCTCACTCTGTTTTTCCATCTTTAATGAATGCTCTCAAATTCTGTGTGGGTGTGTGTGTGTGTGTGTGTGTGTGTGTGTGTGTGTGTGTGTGTGTGTGTGTGCGCGTGCGCTAAATTAGGTAGGTTCCATCTTATGTCTCTAGCTGAGCTGCCCTCCATCACCCATGGGCTTTGTTTTGATCCCCCTGCCAAGCATTCTCCACTGTCATCTCATCTCAAGGGTTGTGTGTGAGTACTGTACTGTGGTGTGCGTGTACATACAGTACATACTGTACTGTATGTATGTGCTTACACATACAGGCAATGTCATGCGTGTACTGTACACAAGTATGTGAGCCCTCTACAGTCAAAACTGCTCATCTTCCCTTATTTCCCCTTGCAAATGTTTCCCTCTGCTCACTATATGCAGCCCAGGGTCTGTAATGGCAGAACAAGCAATGTCTCTTTTCTCTTGTACTCAACCATCAAGACTCCCTGAGGTACAGTACACTCATGGTGCCTGTTTCTGGTAAGGAGCCCCAGGACTTTGTCAAAGCACGAGAGAGACAGGCACCCACTCTCCTCCTGCTCGCAGATAACCAAGCACCAGAGTTAAATTCCGTCGGTTCTGAGAGCTTTGAGTTGAACGATAGTAGTTTGGAGAATAGGCTGCAGTTCTATAATCATCGCTGCTCACCGTGCAATACAGTACATGCCATCCATATCTCGCTCCTGTCCTGTATCCCCGCCGAGTATAACAGCATCATTGGAGCCTGTCAGAGCATCTCAGTGTTCCACGACTCTTTGGTTGATAATATCCAAGGGAAGAAGATGTTCAGGTGATAACACAGGGAATACTTATATGCTCTTTGGTTGATAATATCCAAGGGAAGAAGATGTTCAGGTGATAACACAGGGAATACTGTATGCTCTTGAATGTTGTATGCTTTTTGTGTTCATGGGGAGAGATGCACATGAACCCTTGGAAGAGAAATCAGGCACACATTTATTAAATACGCTGCTATATACAGTAACTTAGATGAACGATAGTTGTACCTAACTTCAGTGTTTTAGCAGAATTATTTTGACCATATTAACAGTAAAAGATTAAATACATTTATCAGGTAAATTGTCGAAAGCCATGAAAAATGACATACAGTATGTCATCAAAAAGCATGATTTTTTTGTAGCTGGTTCCT
>NC_139710.1:18498259-18610759 GCF_964188405.1 Protomyctophum parallelum | reverse complement strand
TCATCAGACAATAGGTCAGTGAATCTCAACGTTTTTGATTTCAAGGACCACAATTTTATATGCATTAGCCGCCCACAGGCCCTATTTGATATGTTCTTTCTTGATTTTTTAGTGGTGCAACCACTCCCTTACGGAGCTATGTGTGTGGGTGCCTGCTTGGCTGGGTGGGTATGAGCACGAAAATAGCATGCTTGTTTTTCGCAACCTAACACACACACAAACACACATGCACATATTAACTGTATGATTTCGGGTGTGCCAGTACAGTACAGTGACAGTACAGTACAGTACAGTAGAGGGTACAGTAGAGGGACCCCATACAGTAACTCTGTCATTTCTCAACCGTTTCGGACGTGGGGTTTTATTGCCGACAGTCATGGTTCATGACCTATATTCCTGTTCAAAGTTTGCATTTTCAATTGAGTGCTATAGCGACACCCTTTGGCCAATGGTCATGTACTTCGTGTCCTCACCGTTTGGCATAGCCCTCTTAGTGCCAAGTTTTGCACGGTTCAGCCAGAACTGCTATTTTTGGCGGAAGAAGGAGGAGATGAAAAAACAATAAGAGACCAAGACATCACGTGACTTTAGTGCTTTGTTATCATGGATGTTAGTCAGATAAAAGAGAGGAGAAACCATGATAGACCACAGAGAGAGTGGTAGCTCACCGTGTTAAGCGTCTGTCCACATGATCCAGACATTGTGGGTTCAAACCTCACTCTGCTCTTCACTCTGAAACTTTACTGAAGAAAGAAGAAGATAAAAGTCCCCGGAAATCTCAACTCATACGGCAAAGGTAGTGATGGTGGAGTGGATAGATTGCTGATACCTGGATGTTTGCGCTGCAGCACTTGCAGGTTCAACCCTCATGCCACCACCACCACCTACTGGATCCACCAAGAGACTTATAGAACAAGGAAAACAACTGAGGATAAGTAGGAATGGAGATCAGAGTTTCTAGGTGAAAGTGACTTTTTGACGTGCCATAGAGCTGCCATTGAGCCCCATTGTAAATTGTACTATATTTCTAAAACATTTTGAAACATTTCAAAGATTCCTTTTCAGGCACATGGGCCCAGATGGACATGTTAGCTGGGTAGTAGGCTATGTCATTTTTTCATGATTTCCACCGTAAGATGAACCTAAATAGGTTTGAAGGGGGTTTCTAGGTGTAAGTATGTAGGACTAGTAGCATGCCAAAGTTTGTGCTATTGCCATTGAGAATGCATTGGGCGTTTAAGTTAAATAACTCAGAAACTACAAAACATTTCAAAGTAAAAGGTTCCAGCATGTGTCTCCACAGTAAGCTGGATTTTACAAAGTGTGAATGGAGTTTCTAGGTGAAAGTGATTTTTTGACGTACCACTATCTGCCTATAAATATCTCAAATTTGAAAGCACTATATTTCTAAAACTATGAAACATTTCAAAGATTCCATTTCAGGCAAACATGTCCACCGTAAGATGAACCTAAAGGTTTGAATGGGGTTTCTAGGTGAAAGTGATTTTTTGACGTGTCACTATCTGCCTATAAATGTCTCAAATTTGAAAGCACTATATTTCTAAAACTATGAAACATTTCAAAGATTCCTTTTCAGGCAAACATGTCCACCGTAAGATGAACCTAAATAGGTTTGAATGGGGTTTCTAGGTGTAAGTATGTAGGACTAGTAGCATGCCAAAGTTATACATTTCTCATATTTAGTTGCAGACGGCATACTAAAAAAAAATCTGAAATCATGAAAAAACGACATAGCCTACTACCCAGCTAACATGTCCATCTGGGCCCAATTGGGTTTTGACATGGGCTATGGGCATGGGTTCCAAGTGGGCAGTGCACCCAGTTTTCACAAAGGGCCCACCCGTGTTAGCCCATATGGGCTTACGTGGGTTTCTAACTGGGTCTTAGGTGGTATCCAAATGAGGCATTTTATTTCAGAACCATGTGTGCGCCACCTGTGTTTGCCTATATGGGTTTGAACTGGGATCTGATTGGGCCTTAAGTGCAGGTACCAGCTGGGCGAATTATATGTGACCTATGTAGGCCACACTTGTGTCCACCCTCATTGTCTTCCGTCCTGTTTCTGTTGTCTCCTGCTGTCGATTGTTCATTCCTACAGATAGGATGCAGTGCGCCACATTGGCGGTGTTTCCAGTTTTCTGTAGTAGTTTCTTCAAGTGTTCAAACTTTATGACTGTATAGCACTCGATCTGTAGAGTCCTACATTACTATCTCCTACGATCAAGGGTTAGGGTTAGGGTACTGTAGCATGCCGTTTTTCATCATTTTTGAGGACGAAAATCACTCAGACACAGACAGTGATTTTGTCTTTTTTTCAAATCCTCGTTTTTCATCGTTTTTGACCATGGATTATAGCCGGGTTAGGGTTAGGGTTAGCTTCCACGGGCTAATAAAGTGTCAATTCGGGGGTCCTTGACAAGAAAAGGTTTGGGAACCACTGTTGTAGAGGGTCTATACTAGATGTTGATTGATAGTATTAAGTTAGTGACTTTGACAGTGTACAAATGGAACCGGTTTTCAGCAGGTCAAATGAGGTACAGAAAACCCAGACTCCCAGGCTGATCTCACTGGGGGAAAACTGTATGAGTTTATTTGTTTATGAACTAACAATCAATTGAAAAATATATTCTGGATGTGACACTTACAATCCGAAATAGCGCTACCCAGCCCCTGAAAGACTGTAAGGAGCTTCATTAACTGACCATTCATGGGGCTTCGAGCTTCATTAACTGACGAATCACAGGAGGGGGCTTCATTAATCCACCATTCACGGCGCTCCAGGCTTCATTAACTGACCAATGACGGAAGCTGGGGAAGATCCCGGCTTCTTTAACTGGCCAATGGCATGACTTGACGCAAGTTGACGGCAGCCATCTTGCTTTTTATTTATATGGGCGAGTGGAAATGTAATGCAAATAAATAAATTATAGGTCCAGCAAGCAAATCATGATGGTCTGTTTGTGCTCAATAGGTCACAATAACATTCCGATTTTAGGTGTTGTGTTTTGTATGACATTTTGGCTAGGAGTTACCCAGCTTTAGCGCAGTTGGGAGAGCATTGGACTGAAGATCTAAAGGTTCCTGGTTCAATCCTTGGTTTCGGCAGTTGAAATGAGGTACAGACTGTATATGGTTTCGGAAGACTTACTATAATATGTTGTTTTTCATGATTTTGAAGGATACAAAAAAAAAAGACATACTATAGTTCATGGGTTTGGAAGACATACTATAGTATGTTGTGTTTCATGATTTGGAGGATTAAAAAATATCAGGCAAAATCCAACTCCAAACTCTAACTCACAGGCAAAGGAAGACTGTTGTTGCAGATAGCAATAGGTAACTGAGTTAGGGTGCTGCCATCATTGTCTGGAGATTGTAGGTTCAAACCCCACTCAACTATTTGCTGTGAAGTTTTCCTTTCCACACTAAAATCAAGTAGCCTGGAAATTCCAGCTGAACTGTGTGCCGCTAAGTGGATAAATCACGAGTTATCTGTACCTTGTAGAATTGTGCTAGTTCAAACCCAACACACTCAGTAGGAAGGTGGAAGGTTGGCCAATCAGATCGGTCTGTTTCAGCCAATCCTAGGGCTCCTTACATTGTCTCCTCCAATCAAATGGTCGCAGACCCGGACCACTTCCTTGTTTACAACTGGGCTGATAGGGGAAGTTGGCACAGGTGAGTAGTGAGAAGGGAACAATTGGGCTGATGAGGCAGTTGGAGACAGGTGTGTGTAGAAGCAAAGGGAGGGGGGAGTGGCCAAAGTGGAAAGATGGACAGGCAGGGAGCCAGACCATAACACTTCTAGGTTGAAGGGTTTGGTTTGAGGGCTGGCTTATTGTGGTTGGTCTGATACCACTGTGCGATGGTATTATCCTGTGGGTCGGCGGCGGTGTTGGTTACGACTGTTGGCCACCAGTTGTGATGCAACAGAGTTTGCTGTGACCGTTTTGATTATGGGTGGCTCCCTGAGGTCCCTGATCCCCATGGGGTCCAACAGTGGTCATTGAAGCGTGCACACACACACGCACGCACACATGCACCTACACACGCACAGGCGCACATGCGCATGCACACGCTAACCAGATGTAACTCTGAGAGTAACACATGTAACCAAATGGACCCTTACAGGTCTGTCATTCTGAGAGTGTAACACATGTAACCAAATGAACCATCCCTTACATGTCTGTAACTCTGATAGTGTAACACACATGTAACCGTATGGACCCTTACAGGTCGGTAACTCTGAGAGTATATGGTGGCCGACGGGCACGTACAGGTCTAGTGTACCAAATGGACCATTTGGTCCATGTCTGTAAGTCTGAGAGTGTAACACATGTAACCATATGGACCCTTACAGGTCCAACACTGGTTATCCGACAGCCCAGTGGACAGAGAGAGGCATCACCCCGAGGAATGTCTCGCGACTGGCCATGACCAACCTTGGGCCGTCTGGAAGGCCCTGAACCGTCTGCGGGTCGGCGAAGGACGCTGCAAGGCATCCATGAAAAAATGGAATATAACTTTTTCTGATGCATGCGTGTGTGGCGAACCACAAACAATGGACCACATCATGATGTGCATCTCTGCTCCACAATGTACTGGAGATGACCTGGCCGGGCCAAATGCTGCTGCACTCGCTTGCGCCAACCACTGGAAAGACGTGATATAAAAGATGGCCAGACACGAAGAAGAAGAACTGGTTATCGAAGCGTGCACAAACACAGGTATGCACGTGTAACCAAATGGATCCTTACAGATCCAACATTGTTTTTTGTTAATCAACGAATGAAATGTGGGAGGTCGGCAAGAGAAAGTTTAAAAAATCAAAGCAAATACGGGTAATTCGAAGATTATTATTATATTTTTGTGCTTTTGTGTTTCTCTTCTTTATATATTACTTTACTGTTGAAATGTAAAATTTACATTTCAACGAAAGGACCTGTAAATGACAACACAAAAACTAAGGCACTGGTGTCGTACTTCTGGTTTACCGGAACAGGGTTCAACTCCCTGCAGTGCCCTGCTCAATGTGTTGAATTTACATGGTTCTCTATGGCAATAGCACAAACTTTGGCATGCTACTAGTCCTACATACTTAAACCTACTAACCCCATTCTAGCCTACTTAGGTTCATCTTACGGTGGACATGTTTGCCTGAAAAGGAATCTTTGAAAGGTGTCATACTTTTAGAAATATAGTGCTTTCAAATTTGAGACTTTTATAATGGGGCTCAATGGCAGACATTGGCACGTCAAAAAATCACTTTCACCTAGAAACTCCATTCACACTTTTTATTATTCAGCTTACTGTGGAGACACATGCTGGAACGTTTTACTTTGAAATGTTTTGTAGTTTCTGAGTTATTTAACTTAAACGCCCAATGCATTCTCTATGGCAATAGCACAAACTTTGGCATGCTACTAGTCCGACATACAAAATTATGAAAAACGAGGATAAAAAAAAAATATCCTCGTTTTTCATCATTTTTGACCATGGGCTATAGCCCATACCGTACGGCATACTATAGCACGCCGTTTTTCATCATTTTTGAGGATTTGAAAGAGAAAAAACGAAAAAAAAAAAACGATGGATTATAGCCCATCGTTTTTTTAATTTATTGATTTTTTTTAATCCTCGTTTTTCATCATTTTTGACCATCCCACTGAGCAATAGCCGGCTATTAGACGTGCGTCTAAAAATGGGATAAAAAACGTCTAAAAATAGACGTCTAAAAAACCGTCTAAAAATAGACGTCTAAAACACGTCTATTTTTAGACATGTTTTAGACGTTTATAAACAGAACATTCAGGGTTCTAGTCTCCTGAAGAACATTTTCACTGTCCATCTAAATTCTAAACGGATGGTTAAATATAAGTTCCCGATTGTACCTCATGCCAGTGTGGCACAGGAGATAAACCTGGGGTTTATAAACAAAATTAAAAATGAAAAAAAACGATGGGCTATAACCCATGTTTTGTTTTTTTTCCCTTTTTTTCAAATCCTCAAAAATGATGAAAAACGGCGTGTTATAATATGCCGTACGGTATAGGCTATAGCCCATGGTCAAAAATGATGAAAAACGAGGTTAATTTTTTTTTTCAAATTTTCAAAAAACGATGGGCTATAACCCATGTTTTTTTTTTTTTCATTTTTTTCCAAATCCTCAAAAATGATGAAAAACGGCGTGCTATAATATGCCGTACGGTATAGGCTATAGCCCATGGTCAAAAATGATGAAAAACGAGGTAAAAAAAAAAAATCAAAGTTTCAAAAAACGATGGGCTATAACCCATGTTTTTTTGTTTTTTTTTTCATTTTTTTCAAATCCTCAAAAATGATGAAAAACGGCGTGCTATAATATGCCGTACGGTATAGGCTATAGCCCATGGTCAAAAATGATGAAAAACGAGGTTAATTTTTTTTTTTTAATTTTCAAAAAACAATGGGCTATAACCCATGTTTTTTTTTTTTTCATTTTTTTCAAATCCTCAAAAATGATGAAAAACGGCGTGCTATAATATGCCGTACGGTATAGGCTATAGCCCATGGTCAAAAATGATGAAAAACGAGGTTAATTTTTTTTTTCAAATTTTCAAAAAACGATGGGCTATAACCCATGTTTTTTGTTTTTTTAATTTTTTTCAAATCCTCAAAAATGATGAAAAACGGCGTGCTATAATATGCCGTACGGTATAGGCTATAGCCCATGGTAAAAAATGATGAAAAACGAGGTTAAAAAACAATTTCAAATTTTCAAAAAACGATGGGCTATAACCCATGTTTTTTTTTTTTTTTCATTTTTTTCAAATCCTCAAAAATGATGAAAAACGGCGTGCTATAATATGCCGTACGGTATAGGCTATAGCCCATGGTCAAAAATGATGAAAAACGAGGTTAATTTTTTTTTCAAATTTTCAAAAAACGATGGGCTATAACCCATGTTTTTTTTTTTTTTCATTTTTTTCAAATCCTCAAAAATGATGAAAAACGGCGTGCTATAATATGCCGTACGGTATAGGCTATAGCCCATGGTCAAAAATAATGAAAAACGAGGTTAAAAAACAATTTCAAATTTTCAAAAAACGATGGGCTATAACCCATGTTTTTTTTTTTTTTCATTTTTTTTAAATCCTCAAAAATGATGAAAAACGGCGTGCTATAATATGCCGTACAGTATAGGCTATAGCCCATGGTCAAAAATGATGAAAAACGAGGTTAATTTTTTTTTTCAAATTTTCAAAAAACGATGGGCTATAACCCATGTTTTTTTTTTTTTTTCATTTTTTTCAAATCCTCAAAAATGATGAAAAACGGCTTGCTATAATATGCCGTACGGTATAGGCTATAGCCCATGGTAAAAAATGATGAAAAACGAGGTTAAAAAACAATTTCAAATTTTCAAAAAACGATGGGCTATAACCCATGTTTTTCGTTTTTTTCATTTTTTTCAAATCCTCAAAAATGATGAAAAACGGCGTGCTATAATATGCCGTACGGTATAGGCTATAGCCCATGGTCAAAAATGATGAAAAACTAGGTTAAAAAACAATTTCAAATTTTCAAAAAACGATGGGCTATAACCCATGTTTTTTTTTTTTTCATTTTTTTCCAAATCCTCAAAAATGATGAAAAACGGCGTGCTATAATATGCCGTACGGTATAGGCTATAGCCCATGGTCAAAAATGATGAAAAACGAGGTGAAAAAAAAAAATCAAAGTTTCAAAAAACGATGGGCTATAACCCATGTTTTTTTTTTTTTTTTTTTTTTTTCAAATCCTCAAAAATGATGAAAAACGGCGTGCTATAATATGCCGTACAGTATAGGCTATAGCCCATGGTCAAAAATGATGAAAAACGAGGTTAATTTTTTTTTCAAATTTTCAAAAAAACGATGGGCTATAACCCATGTTTTTTTTTTTTTTTCATTTTTTTCAAATCCTCAAAAATGATGAAAAACGGCGTGCTATAATATGCCGTACGGTATAGGCTATAGCCCATGGTCAAAAATGATGAAAAACGAGGTTAATTTTTTTTTTCAAATTTTCAAAAAACGATGGGCTATAACCCATGTTTTTTGTTTTTTTCATTTTTTTCAAATCCTCAAAAATGATGAAAAACGGCGTGCTATAATATGCCGTACGGTATAGGCTATAGCCCATGGTCAAAAATGATGAAAAACGAGGTTAAAAAACAATTTCAAATTTTCAAAAAACGATGGGCTATAACCCATGTTTTTTTTTTTTTTTCATTTTTTTCAAATCCTCAAAAATGATGAAAAACGGCGTGCTATAATATGCCGTACGGTATAGGCTATAGCCCATGGTCAAAAATGATGAAAAACGAGGTTAATTTTTTTTTCAAATTTTCAAAAAACGATGGGCTATAACCCATGTTTTTTTTTTTTTTCATTTTTTTCAAATCCTCAAAAATGATGAAAAACGGCGTGCTATAATATGCCGTACGGTATAGGCTATAGCCCATGGTCAAAAATAATGAAAAACGAGGTTAAAAAACAATTTCAAATTTTCAAAAAACGATGGGCTATAACCCATGTTTTTTTTTTTTTTCATTTTTTTCAAATCCTCAAAAATGATGAAAAACAGAGTGCTATAATATGCCGTACAGTATAGGCTATAGCCCATGGTCAAAAATGATGAAAAACGAGGTTAATTCTTTTTTTCAAATTTTCAAAAAACGATGGGCTATAACCCATGTTTTTTTTTTTTTTTCATTTTTTTCAAATCCTCAAAAATGATGAAAAACGGCTTGCTATAATATGCCGTACGGTATAGGCTATAGCCCATGGTCAAAAATGATGAAAAACGAGGTTAAAAAACAATTTCAAATTTTCAAAAAACGATGGGCTATAACCCATGTTTTTCGTTTTTTTCATTTTTTTCAAATCCTCAAAAATGATGAAAAACGGCGTGCTATAATATGCCGTACGGTATAGGCTATAGCCCATGGTCAAAAATGATGAAAAACTAGGTTAAAAAACAATTTCAAATTTTCAAAAAACGATGGGCTATAACCCATGTTTTTTTTTTTTTCATTTTTTTCCAAATCCTCAAAAATGATGAAAAACGGCGTGCTATAATATGCCGTACGGTATAGGCTATAGCCCATGGTCAAAAATGATGAAAAACGAGGTTAAAAAACATTTTCAAATTTTCAAAAAACGATGGGCTATAACCCATGTTTTTTTTTTTTTTTAATTTTTTTCAAATCCTCAAAAATGATGAAAAACGGCGTGCTATAATATGCCGTACGGTATAGGCTATAGCCCATGGTCAAAAATGATGAAAAACGAGGTTAATTTATTTTTCAAATTTTCAAAAAACGATGGGCTATAACCCATGTTTTTTTTTTTTTTCATTTTTTTCAAATCCTCAAAAATGATGAAAAACGGCGTGCTATAATATGCCGTACGGTATAGGCTATAGCCCATGGTCAAAAATAATGAAAAACGAGGTTAAAAAACAATTTCAAATTTTCAAAAAACGATGGGCTATAACCCATGTTTTTTTTTTTTTTCATTTTTTTCAAATCCTCAAAAATGATGAAAAACAGAGTGCTATAATATGCCGTACAGTATAGGCTATAGCCCATGGTCAAAAATGATGAAAAACGAGGTTAATTCTTTTTTTCAAATTTTCAAAAAACGATGGGCTATAACCCATGTTTTTTTTTTTTTTTCATTTTTTTCAAATCCTCAAAAATGATGAAAAACGGCTTGCTATAATATGCCGTACGGTATAGGCTATAGCCCATGGTCAAAAATGATGAAAAACGAGGTTAAAAAACAATTTCAAATTTTCAAAAAACGATGGGCTATAACCCATGTTTTTTTTTTTTTTTCATTTTTTTCAAATCCTCAAAAATGATGAAAAACGGCGTGCTATAATATGCCGTACGGTATAGGCTATAGCCCATGGTCAAAAATGATGAAAAACAAGGTTAATTTTTTTTTCAAATTTTCAAAAAACGATGGGCTATAACCCATGTTTTTTTTTTTTTTAATTTTTTTCAAATCCTCAAAAATGATGAAAAACGGCGTGCTATAATATGCCGTACGGTATAGGCTATAGCCCATGGTCAAAAATAATGAAAAACGAGGTTAAAAAACAATTTCAAATTTTCAAAAAACGATGGGCTATAACCCATGTTTTTTTTTTTTTTCATTTTTTTCAAATCCTCAAAAATGATGAAAAACAGAGTGCTATAATATGCCGTACAGTATAGGCTATAGCCCATGGTCAAAAATGATGAAAAACGAGGTTAATTCTTTTTTTCAAATTTTCAAAAAACGATGGGCTATAACCCATGTTTTTTTTTTTTTTTCATTTTTTTCAAATCCTCAAAAATGATGAAAAACGGCTTGCTATAATATGCCGTACGGTATAGGCTATAGCCCATGGTCAAAAATGATGAAAAACGAGGTTAAAAAACAATTTCAAATTTTCAAAAAACGATGGGCTATAACCCATGTTTTTCGTTTTTTTCATTTTTTTCAAATCCTCAAAAATGATGAAAAACGGCGTGCTATAATATGCCGTACGGTATAGGCTATAGCCCATGGTCAAAAATGATGAAAAACTAGGTTAAAAAACAATTTCAAATTTTCAAAAAACGATGGGCTATAACCCATGTTTTTTTTTTTTTCATTTTTTTCCAAATCCTCAAAAATGATGAAAAACGGCGTGCTATAATATGCCGTACGGTATAGGCTATAGCCCATGGTCAAAAATGATGAAAAACGAGGTAAAAAAAAAAATCAAAGTTTCAAAAAACGATGGGCTATAACCCATGTTTTTTTTGTTTTTTTTAATTTTTTTCAAATCCTCAAAAATGATGAAAAACGGCGTGCTATAATATGCCGTACGGTATAGGCTATAGCCCATGGTCAAAAATGATGAAAAACGAGGTTAATTTTTTTTTTTAATTTTCAAAAAACGATGGGCTATAACCCATGTTTTTTTTTTTTTTCATTTTTTTCAAATCCTCAAAAATGATGAAAAACGGCGTGCTATAATATGCCGTACGGTATAGGCTATAGCCCATGGTCAAAAATGATGAAAAACGAGGTTAATTTTTTTTTTCAAATTTTCAAAAAACGATGGGCTATAACCCATGTTTTTTGTTTTTTTCATTTTTTTCAAATCCTCAAAAATGATGAAAAACGGCGTGCTATAATATGCCGTACGGTATAGGCTATAGCCCATGGTCAAAAATGATGAAAAACGAGGTTAAAAAACAATTTCAAATTTTCAAAAAACGATGGGCTATAACCCATGTTTTTTTTTTTTTTTCATTTTTTTCAAATCCTCAAAAATGATGAAAAACGGCGTGCTATAATATGCCGTACGGTATAGGCTATAGCCCATGGTCAAAAATGATGAAAAACGAGGTTAATTTTTTTTTCAAATTTTCAAAAAACGATGGGCTATAACCCATGTTTTTTTTTTTTTTCATTTTTTTCAAATCCTCAAAAATGATGAAAAACGGCGTGCTATAATATGCCGTACGGTATAGGCTATAGCCCATGGTCAAAAATAATGAAAAACGAGGTTAAAAAACAATTTCAAATTTTCAAAAAACGATGGGCTATAACCCATGTTTTTTTTTTTTTTAATTTTTTTCAAATCCTCAAAAATGATGAAAAACAGAGTGCTATAATATGCCGTACAGTATAGGCTATAGCCCATGGTCAAAAATGATGAAAAACGAGGTTAATTTTTCTTTTCAAATTTTCAAAAAACGATGGGCTATAACCCATGTTTTTTTTTTTTTTTCATTTTTTTCAAATCCTCAAAAATGATGAAAAACGGCTTGCTATAATATGCCGTACGGTATAGGCTATAGCCCATGGTCAAAAATGATGAAAAACGAGGTTAAAAAACAATTTCAAATTTTCAAAAAACGATGGGCTATAACCCATGTTTTTTTTTTTTTCATTTTTTTCAAATCCTCAAAAATGATGAAAAACGGCGTGCTATAATATGCCGTACGGTATAGGCTATAGCCCATGGTCAAAAATGATGAAAAACGAGGTTATTTTTTTTTTAAATTTTCAAAAAACGATGGGCTATAACCCATGTTTTTTTTTTTTTCATTTTTTTCAAATCCTCAAAAATGATGAAAAACGGCGTGCTATAATATGCCGTACGGTATAGGCTATAGCCCATGGTCAAAAATGATGAAAAACGAGGTTAAAAAAAGAAAAATCAAATTTTCAAAAAACGATGGGCTATAACCCATGTTTTTTTTTTTTTTCATTTTTTTCAAATCCTCAAAAATGATGAAAAACAGAGTGCTATAATATGCCGTACAGTATAGGCTATAGCCCATGGTCAAAAATGATGAAAAACGAGGTTAATTTTTTTTTTCAAATTTTCAAAAAACGATGGGCTATAACCCATGTTTTTTTTTTTTTCATATTTTTCAAATCCTCAAAAATGATGAAAAACGGCGTGCTATAATATGCCGTACGGTATAGGCTATAGCCCATGGTCAAAAATGATGAAAAACGAGGTTATTTTTTTTTCAAATTTTCAAAAAACGATGGGCTATAACCCATGTTTTTTTTTTTTTCATTTTTTTCAAATCCTCAAAAATGATGAAAAATGGCGTGCTATAATATGCCGTACGGTATAGGCTATAGCCCATGGTCAAAAATGATGAAAAACGAGGTTAAAAAAAAGAAATCAAATTTTCTAAAAACGATGGGCTATAACCCATGTTTTTTTTTTTTTCATTTTTTTCAAATCCTCAAAAATGATGAAAAACGGCGTGCTATAATATGCCGTACGGTATAAGCTATAGCCCATGGTCAAAAATGATGAAAAACGAGGTTAAAAAAAGAAAAATCAAATTTTCAAAAAACGATGGGCTATAACCCATGTTTTTTTTTTTTTTCATTTTTTTCAAATCCTCAAAAATGATGAAAAATGGCGTGCTATAATATGCCGTACGGTATAGGCTATAGCCCATGGTCAAAAATGATGAAAAACGAGGTAATTTTATTTTTTCAAATTTTCAAAAAACGATGGGCTATAACCCATGTTTTTTGTTTTTTTTCATTTTTTTCAAATCCTCAAAAATGATGAAAAACGGCGTGCTATAATATGCCGTACGGTATAGGCTATAGCCCATGGTCAAAAATGATGAAAAACAAGGTTAAAAAACAATTTCAAATTTTCAAAAAACGATGGGCTATAACCCATGTTTTTTTTTTTTTTTTTTTTTTTTAATCCTCAAAAATGATGAAAAACGGCGTGCTATAATATGCCGTACGGTATAGGCTATAGCCCATGGTCAAAAATGATGAAAAACGAGGTTAAAAAAAAAAAATCAAATTTTCTAAAAACGATGGGCTATAACCCATGTTTTTTTTTTTTTCATTTTTTTCAAATCCTCAAAAATGATGAAAAACGGCGTGCTATAATATGCCGTACGGTATAGGCTATAGCCCATGGTCAAAAATGATGAAAAACGAGGTAATTTTTTTTTTTTTATTTTCAAAAAACGATGGGCTATAACCCATGTTTTTTGTTTTTTTAATTTTTTTCAAATCCTCAAAAATGATGAAAAACGGCGTGCTATAATATGCCGTACGGTATAGGCTATAGCCCATGGTCAAAAATGATGAAAAACGAGGTTAAAAAACAATTTCAAATTTTCAAAAAACGATGGGCTATAACCCATGTTTTTTTTTTTTTTTTTTTTTTTTAATCCTCAAAAATGATGAAAAACGGCGTGCTATAATATGCCGTACGGTATAGGCTATAGCCCATGGTCAAAAATGATGAAAAACGAGGTTAATTTTTTTTTCAAATTTTCAAAAAACGATGAGCTATAACCCATGTTTTTTTTTTTTTTCTTTTTTTTCAAATCCTCAAAAATGATGAAAAATGGCGTGCTATAATATGCCGTACGGTATAGGCTATAGCCCATGGTCAAAAATGATGAAAAACGAGGTTAATTTTTTTTTTAAATTTTCAAAAAACGATGGGCTATAACCCATGTTTTTTGTTTTTTTCATTTTTTTCAAATCCTCAAAAATGATGAAAAATGGCTTGCTATAATATGCCGTACGGTATAGGCTATAGCCCATGGTCAAAAATGATGAAAAACGAGGTTAAAAAACAATTTCAAATTTTCAAAAAACGATGGGCTATAACCCATGTTTTTTTTTTTTTCATTTTTTTCAAATCCTCAAAAATGATGAAAAACGGCGTGCTATAATATGCCGTACGGTATAGGCTATAGCCCATGGTCAAAAATGATGAAAAACGAGGTTAATTTTTTTTCAAATTTTCAAAAAACGATGGGCTATAACCCATGTTTTTTTTTTTTTTAATTTTTTTCAAATCCTCAAAAATGATGAAAAATGGCGTGCTATAATATGCCGTACGGTATAGGCTATAGCCCATGGTCAAAAATGATGAAAAACGAGGTTAAAAAAAAAAAATCAAATTTTCAAAAAACGATGGGCTATAACCCATGTTTTTTTTTTTTCATTTTTTTCAAATCCTCAAAAATGATGAAAAACGGCGTGCTATAATATGCCGTACGGTATAGGCTATAGCCCATGGTCAAAAATGATGAAAAACGAGGTTAAAAAAAGAAAAATCAAATTTTCAAAAAACGATGGGCTATAACCCATGTTTTTTTTATTTTTTATTTTTTTCAAATCCTCAAAAATGATGAAAAACGGCGTGCTATAATATGCCGTACGGTATAGGCTATAGCCCATGGTCAAAAATGATGAAAAACGAGGTTAAAAAACAATTTCAAATTTTCAAAAAACGATGGGCTATAACCCATGTTTTTTTTTTTTTTTTTTTTTTTTAATCCTCAAAAATGATGAAAAACGGCGTGCTATAATATGCCGTACGGTATAGGCTATAGCCCATGGTCAAAAATGATGAAAAACGAGGTTAAAAAAAAAAAATCAAATTTTCAAAAAACGATGGGCTATAACCCATGTTTTTTTTTTTTTCTTTTTTTTCAAATCCTCAAAAATGATGAAAAACGGCGTGCTATAATATGCCGTACGGTATAGGCTATAGCCCATGGTCAAAAATGATGAAAAACGAGGTTAATTTTTTTTTCAAATTTTCAAAAAACGATGAGCTATAACCCATGTTTTTTTTTTTTTTTTTTTTTTCAAATCCTCAAAAATGATGAAAAATGGCGTGCTATAATATGCCGTACGGTATAGGCTATAGCCCATGGTCAAAAATGATGAAAAACGAGGTTAATTTTTTTTTTTAAATTTTCAAAAAACGATGGGCTATAACCCATGTTTTTTGTTTTTTTCATTTTTTTCAAATCCTCAAAAATGATGAAAAATGGCTTGCTATAATATGCCGTACGGTATAGGCTATAGCCCATGGTCAAAAATGATGAAAAACGAGGTTAAAAAACAATTTCAAATTTTCAAAAAACGATGGGCTATAACCCATGTTTTTTTTTTTTTCATTTTTTTCAAATCCTCAAAAATGATGAAAAACGGCGTGCTATAATATGCCGTACGGTATAGGCTATAGCCCATGGTCAAAAATGATGAAAAACGAGGTAAATTTTTTTTCAAATTTTCAAAAAACGATGGGCTATAACCCATGTTTTTTTTTTTTTTAATTTTTTTCAAATCCTCAAAAATGATGAAAAATGGCGTGCTATAATATGCCGTACGGTATAGGCTATAGCCCATGGTCAAAAATGATGAAAAACGAGGTTAAAAAAAAAAAATCAAATTTTCAAAAAACGATGGGCTATAACCCATGTTTTTTTTTTTTTCATTTTTTTCAAATCCTCAAAAATGATGAAAAACGGCGTGCTATAATATGCCGTACGGTATAGGCTATAGCCCATGGTCAAAAATGATGAAAAACGAGGTTAAAAAAAGAAAAATCAAATTTTCAAAAAACGATGGGCTATAACCCATGTTTTTTTTATTTTTTATTTTTTTCAAATCCTCAAAAATGATGAAAAATGGCGTGCTATAATATGCCGTACGGTATAGGCTATAGCCCATGGTCAAAAATGATGAAAAACGAGGTAATTTTTTTTTTTTAAATTTTCAAAAAACGATGGGCTATAACCCATGTTTTTTGCTTTTTTTCATTTTTTTCAAATCCTCAAAAATGATGAAAAACGGCGTGCTATAATATGCCGTACGGTATAGGCTATAGCCCATGGTCAAAAATGATGAAAAACAAGGTTAAAAAACAATTTCAAATTTTCAAAAAACGATGGGCTATAACCCATGTTTTTTTTTTTTTTCATTTTTTTCAAATCCTCAAAAATGATGAAAAACGGCGTGCTATAATATGCCGTACCGTATAGGCTATAGCCCATGGTCAAAAATGATGAAAAACGAGGTTAATTTTTTTTTTCAAATTTTCAAAAAACGATGGGCTATAACCCATGTTTTTTGTTTTTTTCATTTTTTTCAAATCCTCAAAAATGATGAAAAACGGCGTGCTATAATATGCCGTACGGTATAGGCTATAGCCCATGGTCAAAAATGATGAAAAACGAGGTTAAAAAACAATTTCAAATTTTCAAAAAACGATGGGCTATAACCCATGTTTTTTTTTTTTTTTCATTTTTTTCAAATCCTCAAAAATGATGAAAAACGGCGTGCTATAATATGCCGTACGGTATAGGCTATAGCCCATGGTCAAAAATGATGAAAAACGAGGTTAAAAAACAATTTCAAATTTTCAAAAAACGATGGGCTATAACCCATGTTTTTTTTTTTTTTCATTTTTTTCAAATCCTCAAAAATGATGAAAAACAGCGTGCTATAATATGCCGTACAGTATAGGCTATAGCCCATGGTCAAAAATGATGAAAAACGAGGTAAATTTTTTTTTTCAAATTTTCAAGTTTTTTGTTTTTTTCATTTTTTTCAAATCCTCAAAAATGATGAAAAACGGCGTGCTATAATATGCCGTACGGTATAGGCTATAGCCCATGGTCAAAAATTATGAAAAACGAGGTTAATTTTTTTTTCAAATTTTCAAAAAACGATGGGCTATAACCCATGTTTTTTTTTTTTTCATTTTTTTCAAATCCTCAAAAATGATGAAAAACGGCGTGCTATAATATGCCGTACGGTATAGGCTATAGCCCATGGTCAAAAATGATGAAAAACGAGGTTAAAAAACAATTTCAAATTTTCAAAAAACGATGGGCTATAACCCATGTTTTTTTTTTTTTTTTTTTTCAAATCCTCAAAAATGATGAAAAACGGCGTGCTATAATATGCCGTACGGTATAGGCTATAGCCCATGGTCAAAAATGATGAAAAACGAGGTTAATTTTTTTTTCAAATTTTCAAAAAACGATGGGCTATAACCCATGTTTTTTTTTTTTTCTTTTTTTTCAAATCCTCAAAAATGATGAAAAACGGCGTGCTATAATATGCCGTACGGTATAGGCTATAGCCCATGGTCAAAAATGATGAAAAACGAGGTAATTCTTTTTTTTCAAATTTTCAAAAAACGATGGGCTATAACCCATGTTTTTTTTTTTTTTCATTTTTTTCAAATCCTCAAAAATGATGAAAAACGGCGTGCTATAATATGCCGTACGGTATAGGCTATAGCCCATGGTCAAAAATGATGAAAAACGAGGTTAAAAAACAATTTCAAATTTTCAAAAAACGATGGGCTATAACCCATGTTTTTTTTTTTTTTTCATTTTTTTCAAATCCTCAAAAATGATGAAAAACGGCGTGCTATAATATGCCGTACAGTATAGGCTATAGCCCATGGACAAAAATGATGAAAAACGAGGTTAATTTTTTTTTCAAATTTTCAAAAAACGATGGGCTATAACCCATGTTTTTTTTTTTTTTCTTTTTTTTCAAATCCTCAAAAATGATGAAAAACGGCGTGCTATAATATGCCGTACGGTATAGGCTATAGCCCATGGTCAAAAATGATGAAAAACGAGGTAATTCTTTTTTTTCAAATTTTCAAAAAACGATGGGCTATAACCCATGTTTTTTTTTTTTTTCATTTTTTTCAAATCCTCAAAAATGATGAAAAACGGCGTGCTATAATATGCCGTACGGTATAGGCTATAGCCCATGGTCAAAAATGATGAAAAACGAGGTTAAAAAACAATTTCAAATTTTCAAAAAACGATGGGCTATAACCCATGTTTTTTTTTTTTTTTCTTTTTTTTCAAATCCTCAAAAATGATGAAAAACGGCGTGCTATAATATGCCGTACAGTATAGGCTATAGCCCATGGTCAAAAATGATGAAAAACGAGGTTAAAAAACAATTTCAAATTTTCAAAAAACGATGGGCTATAACCCATGTTTTTTTTTGTTTTTTTTTTCAAATCCTCAAAAATGATGAAAAACGGCGTGCTATAATATGCCGTACGGTATAGGCTATAGCCCATGGTCAAAAATGATGAAAAACGAGGTTAAAAAAAAATTCAAATTTTCAAAAAACGATGAGCTATAACCCATGTTTTTTTTTTTTTTCTTTTTTTTCAAATCCTCAAAAATGATGAAAAATGGCGTGCTATAATATGCCGTACGGTATAGGCTATAGCCCATGGTCAAAAATGATGAAAAACGAGGTTAAAAAACAATTTCAAATTTTCAAAAAACGATGGGCTATAACCCATGTTTTTTTTTTTTTTTAATTTTTTCAAATCCTCAAAAATGATGAAAAACAGCGTGCTATAATATGCCGTACAGTATAGGCTATAGCCCATGGTCAAAAATGATGAAAAACGAGGTAAATTTTTTTTTTCAAATTTTCAAAAAAACGATGGGCTATAACCCATGTTTTTTTTTTTTTTTCATTTTTTTCAAATCCTCAAAAATGATGAAAAACGGCGTGCTATAATATGCCGTACGGTATAGGCTATAGCCCATGGTCAAAAATGATGAAAAACGAGGTTAAAAAACAATTTCAAATTTTCAAAAAACGATGGGCTATAACCCATGTTTTTTTTTTTTTTTCATTTTTTTCAAATCCTCAAAAATGATGAAAAACGGCGTGCTATAATATGCCGTACGGTATAGGCTATAGCCCATGGTCAAAAATGATGAAAAACGAGGTTAATTTTTTTTTCAAATTTTCAAAAAACGATGGGCTATAACCCATGTTTTTTTTTTTTTTCATTTTTTTCAAATCCTCAAAAATGATGAAAAACGGCGTGCTATAATATGCCGTACGGTATAGGCTATAGCCCATGGTCAAAAATGATGAAAAACGAGGTTAAAAAAAGAAAAATCAAATTTTCAAAAAACGATGGGCTATAACCCATGTTTTTTTTTTTTTCATTTTTTTCAAATCCTCAAAAATGATGAAAAATGGCGTGCTATAATATGCCGTACGGTATAGGCTATAGCCCATGGTCAAAAATGATGAAAAACGAGGTGAAAAAAAAAATCAAAGTTTCAAAAAACGATGGGCTATAACCCATGTTTTTTTTTTTTTTTTAATTTTTTTCAAATCCTCAAAAATGATGAAAAACGGCGTGCTATAATATGCCGTACGGTATAGGCTATAGCCCATGGTCAAAAATGATGAAAAACAAGGTTAAAAAACAATTTCAAATTTTCAAAAAACGATGGGCTATAACCCATGTTTTTTTTTTTTCATTTTTTTCAAATCCTCAAAAATGATGAAAAACGGCGTGCTATAATATGCCGTACCGTATAGGCTATAGCCCATGGTCAAAAATGATGAAAAACGAGGTTAATTTTTTTTTTCAAATTTTCAAAAAACGATGGGCTATAACCCATGTTTTTTGTTTTTTTCATTTTTTTCAAATCCTCAAAAATGATGAAAAACGGCGTGCTATAATATGCCGTACGGTATAGGCTATAGCCCATGGTCAAAAATGATGAAAAACGAGGTTAAAAAACAATTTCAAATTTTCAAAAAACGATGGGCTATAACCCATGTTTTTTTTTTTTTTTCATTTTTTTCAAATCCTCAAAAATGATGAAAAACGGCGTGCTATAATATGCCGTACGGTATAGGCTATAGCCCATGGTCAAAAATGATGAAAAACGAGGTTAAAAAACAATTTCAAATTTTCAAAAAACGATGGGCTATAACCCATGTTTTTTTTTTTTTTCATTTTTTTCAAATCCTCAAAAATGATGAAAAACAGCGTGCTATAATATGCCGTACAGTATAGGCTATAGCCCATGGTCAAAAATGATGAAAAACGAGGTAAATTTTTTTTTTCAAATTTTCAAGTTTTTTGTTTTTTTCATTTTTTTCAAATCCTCAAAAATGATGAAAAACGGCGTGCTATAATATGCCGTACGGTATAGGCTATAGCCCATGGTCAAAAATTATGAAAAACGAGGTTAATTTTTTTTTCAAATTTTCAAAAAACGATGGGCTATAACCCATGTTTTTTTTTTTTTTCATTTTTTTCAAATCCTCAAAAATGATGAAAAACGGCGTGCTATAATATGCCGTACGGTATAGGCTATAGCCCATGGTCAAAAATGATGAAAAACGAGGTTAAAAAACAATTTCAAATTTTCAAAAAACGATGGGCTATAACCCATGTTTTTTTTTTGTTTTTTTTTCAAATCCTCAAAAATGATGAAAAACGGCGTGCTATAATATGCCGTACGGTATAGGCTATAGCCCATGGTCAAAAATGATGAAAAACGAGGTTAATTTTTTTTTCAAATTTTCAAAAAACGATGGGCTATAACCCATGTTTTTTTTTTTTTTCTTTTTTTTCAAATCCTCAAAAATGATGAAAAACGGCGTGCTATAATATGCCGTACGGTATAGGCTATAGCCCATGGTCAAAAATGATGAAAAACAAGGTAATTCTTTTTTTTCAAATTTTCAAAAAACGATGGGCTATAACCCATGTTTTTTTTTTTTTTCATTTTTTTCAAATCCTCAAAAATGATGAAAAACGGCGTGCTATAATATGCCGTACGGTATAGGCTATAGCCCATGGTCAAAAATGATGAAAAACGAGGTTAATTTTTTTTTCAAATTTTCAAAAAACGATGGGCTATAACCCATGTTTTTTTTTTTTTTCTTTTTTTTCAAATCCTCAAAAATGATGAAAAACGGCGTGCTATAATATGCCGTACGGTATAGGCTATAGCCCATGGTCAAAAATGATGAAAAACGAGGTAATTCTTTTTTTTCAAATTTTCAAAAAACGATGGGCTATAACCCATGTTTTTTTTTTTTTTCATTTTTTTCAAATCCTCAAAAATGATGAAAAACGGCGTGCTATAATATGCCGTACGGTATAGGCTATAGCCCATGGTCAAAAATGATGAAAAACGAGGTTAAAAAACAATTTCAAATTTTCAAAAAACGATGGGCTATAACCCATGTTTTTTTTTTTTTTTCATTTTTTTCAAATCCTCAAAAATGATGAAAAACGGCTTGCTATAATATGCCGTACGGTATAGGCTATAGCCCATGGTAAAAAATGATGAAAAACGAGGTTAAAAAACAATTTCAATTTTTCAAAAAACGATGGGCTATAACCCATGTTTTTCGTTTTTTTCATTTTTTTCAAATCCTCAAAAATGATGAAAAACGGCGTGCTATAATATGCCGTACGGTATAGGCTATAGCCCATGGTCAAAAATGATGAAAAACTAGGTTAAAAAACAATTTCAAATTTTCAAAAAACGATGGGCTATAACCCATGTTTTTTTTTTTTTCATTTTTTTCCAAATCCTCAAAAATGATGAAAAACGGCGTGCTATAATATGCCGTACGGTATAGGCTATAGCCCATGGTCAAAAATGATGAAAAACGAGGTAAAAAAAAAAAATCAAAGTTTCAAAAAACGATGGGCTATAACCCATGTTTTTTTTTTTTTTTTTTTTTTTTTTCAAATCCTCAAAAATGATGAAAAACGGCGTGCTATAATATGCCGTACGGTATAGGCTATAGCCCATGGTCAAAAATGATGAAAAACGAGGTTAAGTTTTTTTTTTAAATTTTCAAAAAACGATGGGCTATAACCCATGTTTTTTTTTTTTTTCATTTTTTTCAAATCCTCAAAAATGATGAAAAACGGCGTGCTATAATATGCCGTACGGTATAGGCTATAGCCCATGGTCAAAAATGATGAAAAACGAGGTAATTTTTTTTTTTTTATTTTCAAAAAACGATGGGCTATAACCCATGTTTTTTTTTTTTTCATTTTTTTCCAAATCCTCAAAAATGATGAAAAACGGCGTGCTATAATATGCCGTACGGTATAGGCTATAGCCCATGGTCAAAAATGATGAAAAACGAGGTAAAAAAAAAAAATCAAAGTTTCAAAAAACGATGGGCTATAACCCATGTTTTTTTTTTTTTTTTTTTTTTTTTCAAATCCTCAAAAATGATGAAAAACGGCGTGCTATAATATGCCGTACGGTATAGGCTATAGCCCATGGTCAAAAATGATGAAAAACGAGGTTAAGTTTTTTTTTTTAATTTTCAAAAAACGATGGGCTATAACCCATGTTTTTTTTTTTTTTCATTTTTTTCAAATCCTCAAAAATGATGAAAAACGGCGTGCTATAATATGCCGTACGGTATAGGCTATAGCCCATGGTCAAAAATGATGAAAAACGAGGTAATTTTTTTTTTTTAATTTTCAAAAAACGATGGGCTATAACCCATGTTTTTTTTTTTTTCATTTTTTTCAAATCCTCAAAAATGATGAAAAACGGCGTGCTATAATATGCCGTACGGTATAGGCTATAGCCCATGGTCAAAAATGATGAAAAACGAGGTTAAAAAAAGAAAAATCAAATTTTCAAAAAACGATGGGCTATAACCCATGTTTTTTTTATTTTTTATTTTTTTCAAATCCTCAAAAATGATGAAAAATGGCGTGCTATAATATGCCGTACGGTATAGGCTATAGCCCATGGTCAAAAATGATGAAAAACGAGGTAATTTTTTTTTTTCAAATTTTCAAAAAACGATGGGCTATAACCCATGTTTTTTGCTTTTTTTCATTTTTTTCAAATCCTCAAAAATGATGAAAAACGGCGTGCTATAATATGCCGTACGGTATAGGCTATAGCCCATGGTCAAAAATGATGAAAAACAAGGTTAAAAAACAATTTCAAATTTTCAAAAAACGATGGGCTATAACCCATGTTTTTTTTTTTTTCATTTTTTTCAAATCCTCAAAAATGATGAAAAACGGCGTGCTATAATATGCCGTACCGTATAGGCTATAGCCCATGGTCAAAAATGATGAAAAACGAGGTTAATTTTTTTTTTCAAATTTTCAAAAAACGATGGGCTATAACCCATGTTTTTTGTTTTTTTCATTTTTTTCAAATCCTCAAAAATGATGAAAAACGGCGTGCTATAATATGCCGTACGGTATAGGCTATAGCCCATGGTCAAAAATGATGAAAAACGAGGTTAAAAAACAATTTCAAATTTTCAAAAAACGATGGGCTATAACCCATGTTTTTTTTTTTTTTTTCATTTTTTTCAAATCCTCAAAAATGATGAAAAACGGCGTGCTATAATATGCCGTACGGTATAGGCTATAGCCCATGGTCAAAAATGATGAAAAACGAGGTTAAAAAACAATTTCAAATTTTCAAAAAACGATGGGCTATAACCCATGTTTTTTTTTTTTTTCATTTTTTTCAAATCCTCAAAAATGATGAAAAACAGCGTGCTATAATATGCCGTACAGTATAGGCTATAGCCCATGGTCAAAAATGATGAAAAACGAGGTAAATTTTTTTTTTCAAATTTTCAAGTTTTTTGTTTTTTTCATTTTTTTCAAATCCTCAAAAATGATGAAAAACGGCGTGCTATAATATGCCGTACGGTATAGGCTATAGCCCATGGTCAAAAATTATGAAAAACGAGGTTAATTTTTTTTTCAAATTTTCAAAAAACGATGGGCTATAACCCATGTTTTTTTTTTTTTTCATTTTTTTCAAATCCTCAAAAATGATGAAAAACGGCGTGCTATAATATGCCGTACGGTATAGGCTATAGCCCATGGTCAAAAATGATGAAAAACGAGGTTAAAAAACAATTTCAAATTTTCAAAAAACGATGGGCTATAACCCATGTTTTTTTTTTTTTTTTTTTTCAAATCCTCAAAAATGATGAAAAACGGCGTGCTATAATATGCCGTACGGTATAGGCTATAGCCCATGGTCAAAAATGATGAAAAACGAGGTTAATTTTTTTTTCAAATTTTCAAAAAACGATGGGCTATAACCCATGTTTTTTTTCTTTTTTCTTTTTTTTCAAATCCTCAAAAATGATGAAAAACGGCGTGCTATAATATGCCGTACGGTATAGGCTATAGCCCATGGTCAAAAATGATGAAAAACGAGGTAATTCTTTTTTTTCAAATTTTCAAAAAACGATGGGCTATAACCCATGTTTTTTTTTTTTTTCATTTTTTTCAAATCCTCAAAAATGATGAAAAACGGCGTGCTATAATATGCCGTACGGTATAGGCTATAGCCCATGGTCAAAAATGATGAAAAACGAGGTTAAAAAACAATTTCAAATTTTCAAAAAACGATGGGCTATAACCCATGTTTTTTTTTTTTTTTCATTTTTTTCAAATCCTCAAAAATGATGAAAAACGGCGTGCTATAATATGCCGTACAGTATAGGCTATAGCCCATGGACAAAAATGATGAAAAACGAGGTTAATTTTTTTTTTCAAATTTTCAAAAAACGATGGGCTATAACACATGTTTTTTGTTTTTTTCATTTTTTTCAAATCCTCAAAAATGATGAAAAACGGCGTGCTATAATATGCCGTACGGTATAGGCTATAGCCCATGGTCAAAAATGATGAAAAACGAGGTTAAAAAACAATTTCAAATTTTAAAAAAACGATGGGCTATAACCCATGTTTTTTTTTGTTTTTTTTTTCAAATCCTCAAAAATGATGAAAAACGGCGTGCTATAATATGCCGTACGGTATAGGCTATAGCCCATGGTCAAAAATGATGAAAAACGAGGTTAAAAAAAAATTCAAATTTTCAAAAAACGATGAGCTATAACCCATGTTTTTTTTTTTTTTCTTTTTTTTCAAATCCTCAAAAATGATGAAAAATGGCGTGCTATAATATGCCGTACGGTATAGGCTATAGCCCATGGTCAAAAATGATGAAAAACGAGGTTAAAAAACAATTTCAAATTTTCAAAAAACGATGGGCTATAACCCATGTTTTTTTTTTTTTTAATTTTTTTCAAATCCTCAAAAATGATGAAAAACAGCGTGCTATAATATGCCGTACAGTATAGGCTATAGCCCATGGTCAAAAATGATGAAAAACGAGGTAATTTTTTTTTTTCAAATTTTCAAAAAAACGATGGGCTATAACCCATGTTTTTTTTTTTTTTTCATTTTTTTCAAATCCTCAAAAATGATGAAAAACGGCGTGCTATAATATGCCGTACGGTATAGGCTATAGCCCATGGTCAAAAATGATGAAAAACGAGGTTAAAAAACAATTTCAAATTTTCAAAAAACGATGGGCTATAACCCATGTTTTTTTTTTTTTTCATTTTTTTCAAATCCTCAAAAATGATGAAAAACAGCGTGCTATAATATGCCGTACAGTATAGGCTATAGCCCATGGTCAAAAATGATGAAAAACGAGGTTAATTTTTTTTTCAAATTTTCAAAAAAACGATGGGCTATAACCCATGTTTTTTTTTTTTTTCATTTTTTTCAAATCCTCAAAAATGATGAAAAACGGCGTGCTATAATATGCCGTACGGTATAGGCTATAGCCCATGGTCAAAAATGATGAAAAACGAGGTTAAAAAACAATTTCAAATTTTCAAAAAACGATGGGCTATAACCCATGTTTTTTTTTTTTTTTCATTTTTTTCAAATCCTCAAAAATGATGAAAAACGGCGTGCTATAATATGCCGTACAGTATAGGCTATAGCCCATGGACAAAAATGATGAAAAACGAGGTTAATTTTTTTTTTCAAATTTTCAAAAAACGATGGGCTATAACACATGTTTTTTGTTTTTTTCATTTTTTTCAAATCCTCAAAAATGATGAAAAACGGCGTGCTATAATATGCCGTACGGTATAGGCTATAGCCCATGGTCAAAAATGATGAAAAACGAGGTTAAAAAACAATTTCAAATTTTCAAAAAACGATGGGCTATAACCCATGTTTTTTTTTTTTTTTTTTTTCAAATCCTCAAAAATGATGAAAAACGGCGTGCTATAATATGCCGTACGGTATAGGCTATAGCCCATGGTCAAAAATGATGAAAAACGAGGTTAAAAAAAAATTCAAATTTTCAAAAAACGATGAGCTATAACCCATGTTTTTTTTTTTTTTCTTTTTTTTCAAATCCTCAAAAATGATGAAAAATGGCGTGCTATAATATGCCGTACGGTATAGGCTATAGCCCATGGTCAAAAATGATGAAAAACGAGGTTAAAAAACAATTTCATATTTTCAAAAAACGATGGGCTATAACCCATGTTTTTTTTTTTTTTAATTTTTTTCAAATCCTCAAAAATGATGAAAAACAGCGTGCTATAATATGCCGTACAGTATAGGCTATAGCCCATGGTCAAAAATGATGAAAAACGAGGTAATTTTTTTTTTTCAAATTTTCAAAAAAACGATGGGCTATAACCCATGTTTTTTTTTTTTTTTTCATTTTTTTCAAATCCTCAAAAATGATGAAAAACGGCGTGCTATAATATGCCGTACGGTATAGGCTATAGCCCATGGTCAAAAATGATGAAAAACGAGGTTAAAAAACAATTTCAAATTTTCAAAAAACGATGGGCTATAACCCATGTTTTTTTTTTTTTTCATTTTTTTCAAATCCTCAAAAATGATGAAAAACAGCGTGCTATAATATGCCGTACAGTATAGGCTATAGCCCATGGTCAAAAATGATGAAAAACGAGGTTAATTTTTTTTTCAAATTTTCAAAAAAACGATGGGCTATAACCCATGTTTTTTTTTTTTTTTTTTTTTTTCAAATCCTCAAAAATGATGAAAAACGGCGTGCTATAATATGCCGTACGGTATAGGCTATAGCCCATGGTCAAAAATGATGAAAAACGAGGTTAAAAAACAATTTCAAATTTTCAAAAAACGATGGGCTATAACCCATGTTTTTTTTTTTTTTCATTTTTTTCAAATCCTCAAAAATGATGAAAAACAGCGTGCTATAATATGCCGTACAGTATAGGCTATAGCCCATGGTCAAAAATGATGAAAAACGAGGTTAAAAAACAATTTCAAATTTTCAAAAAACGATGGGCTATAACCCATGTTTTTTTTTTTTTTCATTTTTTTCAAATCCTCAAAAATGATGAAAAACGGCGTGCTATAATATGCCGTACGGTATAGGCTATAGCCCATGGTCAAAAATGATGAAAAACGAGGTTAAAAAACAATTTCAAATTTTCAAAAAACGATGGGCTATAACCCATGTTTTTTTTTTTTTTCATTTTTTTCAAATCCTCAAAAATGATGAAAAACAGCGTGCTATAATATGCCGTACAGTATAGGCTATAGCCCATGGTCAAAAATGATGAAAAACGAGGTAATTTTTTTTTTTCAAATTTTCAAGTTTTTTGTTTTTTTCTCAAATCCTCAAAAATGATGAAAAACGGCGTGCTATAATATGCCGTACGGTATAGGCTATAGCCCATGGTCAAAAATGATGAAAAACGAGGTTAAAAAAAAATTCAAATTTTCAAAAAACGATGAGCTATAACCCATGTTTTTTTTTTTTTTTTTTTTTTCAAATCCTCAAAAATGATGAAAAATTGCGTGCTATAATATGCCGTACGGTATAGGCTATAGCCCATGGTCAAAAATGATGAAAAACGAGGTTAAAAAAAAATTCAATTTTTCAAAAAACGATGAGCTATAACCCATGTTTTTTGTTTTTTTTCTTTTTTTTCAAATCCTCAAAAATGATGAAAAATGGCGTGCTATAATATGCCGTACGGTATAGGCTATAGCCCATGGTCAAAAATGATGAAAAACGAGGTTAAAAAAAAATTCAAATTTTCAAAAAACGATGAGCTATAACCCATGTTTTTTTTTTTTTTCTTTTTTTTCAAATCCTCAAAAATGATGAAAAATGGCGTGCTATAATATGCCGTACGGTATAGGCTATAGCCCATGGTCAAAAATGATGAAAAACGAGGTTAATTTTTTTTTTCACATTTTCAAAAAACGATGGGCTATAATATGCCGTACAGTATAGGCTATAGCCCATGGACAAAAATGATGAAAAACGAGGTTAATTTTTTTTTTCAAATTTTCAAAAAACGATGGGCTATAACACATGTTTTTTGTTTTTTTCATTTTTTTCAAATCCTCAAAAATGATGAAAAACGGCGTGCTATAATATGCCGTACGGTATAGGCTATAGCCCATGGTCAAAAATGATGAAAAACGAGGTTAAAAAACAATTTCAAATTTTCAAAAAACGATGGGCTATAACCCATGTTTTTTTTGTTTTTTTTTTTCAAATCCTCAAAAATGATGAAAAACGGCGTGCTATAATATGCCGTACGGTATAGGCTATAGCCCATGGTCAAAAATGATGAAAAACGAGGTTAAAAAAAAATTCAAATTTTCAAAAAACGATGAGCTATAACCCATGTTTTTTTTTTTTTTCTTTTTTTTCAAATCCTCAAAAATGATGAAAAATGGCGTGCTATAATATGCCGTACGGTATAGGCTATAGCCCATGGTCAAAAATGATGAAAAACGAGGTTAAAAAACAATTTCAAATTTTCAAAAAACGATGGGCTATAACCCATGTTTTTTTTTTTTTTTCATTTTTTCCAAATCCTCAAAAATGATGAAAAACGGCGTGCTATAATATGCCGTACGGTATAGGCTATAGCCCATGGTCAAAAATGATGAAAAACGAGGTAATTCTTTTTTTTCAAATTTTCAAAAAACGATGGGCTATAACCCATGTTTTTTTTTTTTTTCATTTTTTTCAAATCCTCAAAAATGATGAAAAACGGCGTGCTATAATATGCCGTACGGTATAGGCTATAGCCCATGGTCAAAAATGATGAAAAACGAGGTTAAAAAACAATTTCAAATTTTCAAAAAACGATGGGCTATAACCCATGTTTTTTTTTTTTTTTCATTTTTTTCAAATCCTCAAAAATGATGAAAAACGGCGTGCTATAATATGCCGTACAGTATAGGCTATAGCCCATGGACAAAAATGATGAAAAACGAGGTTAATTTTTTTTTTCAAATTTTCAAAAAACGATGGGCTATAACACATGTTTTTTGTTTTTTTCATTTTTTTCAAATCCTCAAAAATGATGAAAAACGGCGTGCTATAATATGCCGTACGGTATAGGCTATAGCCCATGGTCAAAAATGATGAAAAACGAGGTTAAAAAACAATTTCAAATTTTAAAAAAACGATGGGCTATAACCCATGTTTTTTTTTGTTTTTTTTTTCAAATCCTCAAAAATGATGAAAAACGGCGTGCTATAATATGCCGTACGGTATAGGCTATAGCCCATGGTCAAAAATGATGAAAAACGAGGTTAAAAAAAAATTCAAATTTTCAAAAAACGATGAGCTATAACCCATGTTTTTTTTTTTTTTCTTTTTTTTCAAATCCTCAAAAATGATGAAAAATGGCGTGCTATAATATGCCGTACGGTATAGGCTATAGCCCATGGTCAAAAATGATGAAAAACGAGGTTAAAAAACAATTTCAAATTTTCAAAAAACGATGGGCTATAACCCATGTTTTTTTTTTTTTTAATTTTTTTCAAATCCTCAAAAATGATGAAAAACAGCGTGCTATAATATGCCGTACAGTATAGGCTATAGCCCATGGTCAAAAATGATGAAAAACGAGGTAAATATTTTTTTTCAAATTTTCAAAAAAACGATGGGCTATAACCCATGTTTTTTTTTTTTTTTCATTTTTTTCAAATCCTCAAAAATGATGAAAAACGGCGTGCTATAATATGCCGTACGGTATAGGCTATAGCCCATGGTCAAAAATGATGAAAAACGAGGTTAAAAAACAATTTCAAATTTTCAAAAAACGATGGGCTATAACCCATGTTTTTTTTTTTTTTCATTTTTTTCAAATCCTCAAAAATGATGAAAAACAGCGTGCTATAATATGCCGTACAGTATAGGCTATAGCCCATGGTCAAAAATGATGAAAAACGAGGTTAATTTTTTTTTCAAATTTTCAAAAAAACGATGGGCTATAACCCATGTTTTTTTTTTTTTTCATTTTTTTCAAATCCTCAAAAATGATGAAAAACGGCGTGCTATAATATGCCGTACGGTATAGGCTATAGCCCATGGTCAAAAATGATGAAAAACGAGGTTAAAAAACAATTTCAAATTTTCAAAAAACGATGGGCTATAACCCATGTTTTTTTTTTTTTTTCATTTTTTTCAAATCCTCAAAAATGATGAAAAACGGCGTGCTATAATATGCCGTACAGTATAGGCTATAGCCCATGGACAAAAATGATGAAAAACGAGGTTAATTTTTTTTTTCAAATTTTCAAAAAACGATGGGCTATAACACATGTTTTTTGTTTTTTTCATTTTTTTCAAATCCTCAAAAATGATGAAAAACGGCGTGCTATAATATGCCGTACGGTATAGGCTATAGCCCATGGTCAAAAATGATGAAAAACGAGGTTAAAAAACAATTTCAAATTTTCAAAAAACGATGGGCTATAACCCATGTTTTTTTTTTTTTTTTTTTTTCAAATCCTCAAAAATGATGAAAAACGGCGTGCTATAATATGCCGTACGGTATAGGCTATAGCCCATGGTCAAAAATGATGAAAAACGAGGTTAAAAAAAAATTCAAATTTTCAAAAAACGATGAGCTATAACCCATGTTTTTTTTTTTTTTCTTTTTTTTCAAATCCTCAAAAATGATGAAAAATGGCGTGCTATAATATGCCGTACGGTATAGGCTATAGCCCATGGTCAAAAATGATGAAAAACGAGGTTAAAAAACAATTTCAAATTTTCAAAAAACGATGGGCTATAACCCATGTTTTTTTTTTTTTTAATTTTTTTCAAATCCTCAAAAATGATGAAAAACAGCGTGCTATAATATGCCGTACAGTATAGGCTATAGCCCATGGTCAAAAATGATGAAAAACGAGGTAATTTTTTTTTTTCAAATTTTCAAAAAAACGATGGGCTATAACCCATGTTTTTTTTTTTTTTTCATTTTTTTCAAATCCTCAAAAATGATGAAAAACGGCGTGCTATAATATGCCGTACGGTATAGGCTATAGCCCATGGTCAAAAATGATGAAAAACGAGGTTAAAAAACAATTTCAAATTTTCAAAAAACGATGGGCTATAACCCATGTTTTTTTTTTTTTTCATTTTTTTCAAATCCTCAAAAATGATGAAAAACAGCGTGCTATAATATGCCGTACAGTATAGGCTATAGCCCATGGTCAAAAATGATGAAAAACGAGGTTAATTTTTTTTTCAAATTTTCAAAAAAACGATGGGCTATAACCCATGTTTTTTTTTTTTTTCATTTTTTTCAAATCCTCAAAAATGATGAAAAACGGCGTGCTATAATATGCCGTACGGTATAGGCTATAGCCCATGGTCAAAAATGATGAAAAACGAGGTTAAAAAACAATTTCAAATTTTCAAAAAACGATGGGCTATAACCCATGTTTTTTTTTTTTTTCATTTTTTTCAAATCCTCAAAAATGATGAAAAACAGCGTGCTATAATATGCCGTACAGTATAGGCTATAGCCCATGGTCAAAAATGATGAAAAACGAGGTTAAAAAACAATTTCAAATTTTCAAAAAACGATGGGCTATAACCCATGTTTTTTTTTTTTTTCATTTTTTTCAAATCCTCAAAAATGATGAAAAACGGCGTGCTATAATATGCCGTACGGTATAGGCTATAGCCCATGGTCAAAAATGATGAAAAACGAGGTTAAAAAACAATTTCAAATTTTCAAAAAACGATGGGCTATAACCCATGTTTTTTTTTTTTTTCATTTTTTTCAAATCCTCAAAAATGATGAAAAACAGCGTGCTATAATATGCCGTACAGTATAGGCTATAGCCCATGGTCAAAAATGATGAAAAACGAGGTAATTTTTTTTTTTCAAATTTTCAAGTTTTTTGTTTTTTTCTCAAATCCTCAAAAATGATGAAAAACGGCGTGCTATAATATGCCGTACGGTATAGGCTATAGCCCATGGTCAAAAATGATGAAAAACGAGGTTAAAAAAAAATTCAAATTTTCAAAAAACGATGAGCTATAACCCATGTTTTTTTTTTTTTTTTTTTTTTCAAATCCTCAAAAATGATGAAAAATTGCGTGCTATAATATGCCGTACGGTATAGGCTATAGCCCATGGTCAAAAATGATGAAAAACGAGGTTAAAAAAAAATTCAATTTTTCAAAAAACGATGAGCTATAACCCATGTTTTTTGTTTTTTTTCTTTTTTTTCAAATCCTCAAAAATGATGAAAAATGGCGTGCTATAATATGCCGTACGGTATAGGCTATAGCCCATGGTCAAAAATGATGAAAAACGAGGTTAAAAAAAAATTCAAATTTTCAAAAAACGATGAGCTATAACCCATGTTTTTTTTTTTTTTCTTTTTTTTCAAATCCTCAAAAATGATGAAAAATGGCGTGCTATAATATGCCGTACGGTATAGGCTATAGCCCATGGTCAAAAATGATGAAAAACGAGGTTAATTTTTTTTTTCACATTTTCAAAAAACGATGGGCTATAATATGCCGTACAGTATAGGCTATAGCCCATGGACAAAAATGATGAAAAACGAGGTTAATTTTTTTTTTCAAATTTTCAAAAAACGATGGGCTATAACACATGTTTTTTGTTTTTTTCATTTTTTTCAAATCCTCAAAAATGATGAAAAACGGCGTGCTATAATATGCCGTACGGTATAGGCTATAGCCCATGGTCAAAAATGATGAAAAACGAGGTTAAAAAACAATTTCAAATTTTCAAAAAACGATGGGCTATAACCCATGTTTTTTTTGTTTTTTTTTTTCAAATCCTCAAAAATGATGAAAAACGGCGTGCTATAATATGCCGTACGGTATAGGCTATAGCCCATGGTCAAAAATGATGAAAAACGAGGTTAAAAAAAAATTCAAATTTTCAAAAAACGATGAGCTATAACCCATGTTTTTTTTTTTTTTCTTTTTTTTCAAATCCTCAAAAATGATGAAAAATGGCGTGCTATAATATGCCGTACGGTATAGGCTATAGCCCATGGTCAAAAATGATGAAAAACGAGGTTAAAAAACAATTTCAAATTTTCAAAAAACGATGGGCTATAACCCATGTTTTTTTTTTTTTTCATTTTTTCCAAATCCT
The DNA here is from genome assembly GCF_964188405.1 of Protomyctophum parallelum. Classification (NCBI taxonomy): domain Eukaryota; kingdom Metazoa; phylum Chordata; class Actinopteri; order Myctophiformes; family Myctophidae; genus Protomyctophum; species Protomyctophum parallelum. The sequence continues at coordinate 18,577,322 of NC_139710.1, read as the reverse complement.
CAAAAATGATGAAAAACAGCGTGCTATAATATGCCGTACAGTATAGGCTATAGCCCATGGTCAAAAATGATGAAAAACGAGGTTAATTTTTTTTTCAAATTTTCAAAAAAACGATGGGCTATAACCCATGTTTTTTTTTTTTTTCATTTTTTTCAAATCCTCAAAAATGATGAAAAACGGCGTGCTATAATATGCCGTACGGTATAGGCTATAGCCCATGGTCAAAAATGATGAAAAACGAGGTTAAAAAACAATTTCAAATTTTCAAAAAACGATGGGCTATAACCCATGTTTTTTTTTTTTTCATTTTTTTCAAATCCTCAAAAATGATGAAAAACAGCGTGCTATAATATGCCGTACAGTATAGGCTATAGCCCATGGTCAAAAATGATGAAAAACGAGGTAATTCTTTTTTTTCAAATTTTCAAAAAACGATGGGCTATAACCCATGTTTTTTTTTTTTTTCATTTTTTTCAAATCCTCAAAAATGATGAAAAACGGCGTGCTATAATATGCCGTACGGTATAGGCTATAGCCCATGGTCAAAAATGATGAAAAACGAGGTTAAAAAACAATTTCAAATTTTCAAAAAACGATGGGCTATAACCCATGTTTTTTTTTTTTTTTCATTTTTTTCAAATCCTCAAAAATGATGAAAAACGGCGTGCTATAATATGCCGTACAGTATAGGCTATAGCCCATGGACAAAAATGATGAAAAACGAGGTTAATTTTTTTTTTTCAAATTTTCAAAAAACGATGGGCTATAACACATGTTTTTTGTTTTTTTCATTTTTTTCAAATCCTCAAAAATGATGAAAAACGGCGTGCTATAATATGCCGTACGGTATAGGCTATAGCCCATGGTCAAAAATGATGAAAAACGAGGTTAAAAAACAATTTCAAATTTTAAAAAAACGATGGGCTATAACCCATGTTTTTTTTTTTTTTTTTTTTCAAATCCTCAAAAATGATGAAAAACGGCGTGCTATAATATGCCGTACGGTATAGGTTATAGCCCATGGTCAAAAATGATGAAAAACGAGGTTAAAAAAAAATTCAAATTTTCAAAAAACGATGAGCTATAACCCATGTTTTTTTTTTTTTTCTTTTTTTTCAAATCCTCAAAAATGATGAAAAATGGCGTGCTATAATATGCCGTACGGTATAGGCTATAGCCCATGGTCAAAAATGATGAAAAACGAGGTTAAAAAACAATTTCAAATTTTCAAAAAACGATGGGCTATAACCCATGTTTTTTTTTTTTTTAATTTTTTTCAAATCCTCAAAAATGATGAAAAACAGCGTGCTATAATATGCCGTACAGTATAGGCTATAGCCCATGGTCAAAAATGATGAAAAACGAGGTAAATTTTTTTTTTCAAATTTTCAAAAAAACGATGGGCTATAACCCATGTTTTTTTTTTTTTTTCATTTTTTTCAAATCCTCAAAAATGATGAAAAACGGCGTGCTATAATATGCCGTACGGTATAGGCTATAGCCCATGGTCAAAAATGATGAAAAACGAGGTTAAAAAACAATTTCAAATTTTCAAAAAACGATGGGCTATAACCCATGTTTTTTTTTTTTTTCATTTTTTTCAAATCCTCAAAAATGATGAAAAACAGCGTGCTATAATATGCCGTACAGTATAGGCTATAGCCCATGGTCAAAAATGATGAAAAACGAGGTTAATTTTTTTTTCAAATTTTCAAAAAAACGATGGGCTATAACCCATGTTTTTTTTTTTTTTCATTTTTTTCAAATCCTCAAAAATGATGAAAAACGGCGTGCTATAATATGCCGTACGGTATAGGCTATAGCCCATGGTCAAAAATGATGAAAAACGAGGTTAAAAAACAATTTCAAATTTTCAAAAAACGATGGGCTATAACCCATGTTTTTTTTTTTTTTTCATTTTTTTCAAATCCTCAAAAATGATGAAAAACGGCGTGCTATAATATGCCGTACAGTATAGGCTATAGCCCATGGACAAAAATGATGAAAAACGAGGTTAATTTTTTTTTTCAAATTTTCAAAAAACGATGGGCTATAACACATGTTTTTTGTTTTTTTCATTTTTTTCAAATCCTCAAAAATGATGAAAAACGGCGTGCTATAATATGCCGTACGGTATAGGCTATAGCCCATGGTCAAAAATGATGAAAAACGAGGTTAAAAAACAATTTCAAATTTTCAAAAAACGATGGGCTATAACCCATGTTTTTTTTTGTTTTTTTTTTCAAATCCTCAAAAATGATGAAAAACGGCGTGCTATAATATGCCGTACGGTATAGGCTATAGCCCATGGTCAAAAATGATGAAAAACGAGGTTAAAAAAAAATTCAAATTTTCAAAAAACGATGAGCTATAACCCATGTTTTTTTTTTTTTTTTTTTTTTCAAATCCTCAAAAATGATGAAAAATGGCGTGCTATAATATGCCGTACGGTATAGGCTATAGCCCATGGTCAAAAATGATGAAAAACGAGGTTAAAAAACAATTTCAAATTTTCAAAAAACGATGGGCTATAACCCATGTTTTTTTTTTTTTAATTTTTTTCAAATCCTCAAAAATGATGAAAAACAGCGTGCTATAATATGCCGTACAGTATAGGCTATAGCCCATGGTCAAAAATGATGAAAAACGAGGTAAATTTTTTTTTTCAAATTTTCAAAAAAACGATGGGCTATAACCCATGTTTTTTTTTTTTTTTCATTTTTTTCAAATCCTCAAAAATGATGAAAAACGGCGTGCTATAATATGCCGTACGGTATAGGCTATAGCCCATGGTCAAAAATGATGAAAAACGAGGTTAAAAAACAATTTCAAATTTTCAAAAAACGATGGGCTATAACCCATGTTTTTTTTTTTTTTCATTTTTTTAAAATCCTCAAAAATGATGAAAAACAGCGTGCTATAATATGCCGTACAGTATAGGCTATAGCCCATGGTCAAAAATGATGAAAAACGAGGTTAATTTTTTTTTCAAATTTTCAAAAAAACGATGGGCTATAACCCATGTTTTTTTTTTTTTTCTTTTTTTTCAAATCCTCAAAAATGATGAAAAACGGCGTGCTATAATATGCCGTACGGTATAGGCTATAGCCCATGGTCAAAAATTATGAAAAACGAGGTTAAAAAACAATTTCAAATTTTCAAAAAACGATGGGCTATAACCCATGTTTTTTTTTTTTTTCATTTTTTTCAAATCCTCAAAAATGATGAAAAACAGCGTGCTATAATATGCCGTACAGTATAGGCTATAGCCCATGGTCAAAAATGATGAAAAACGAGGTTAAAAAACAATTTCAAATTTTCAAAAAACGATGGGCTATAACCCATGTTTTTTTTTTTTTTCATTTTTTTCAAATCCTCAAAAATGATGAAAAACGGCGTGCTATAATATGCCGTACGGTATAGGCTATAGCCCATGGTCAAAAATGATGAAAAACGAGGTTAAAAAACAATTTCAAATTTTCAAAAAACGATGGGCTATAACCCATGTTTTTTTTTTTTTTAATTTTTTTCAAATCCTCAAAAATGATGAAAAACAGCGTGCTATAATATGCCGTACAGTATAGGCTATAGCCCATGGTCAAAAATGATGAAAAACGAGGTAATTTTTTTTTCTTCAAATTTTCAAGTTTTTTGTTTTTTTCTCAAATCCTCAAAAATGATGAAAAACGGCGTGCTATAATATGCCGTACGGTATAGGCTATAGCCCATGGTCAAAAATGATGAAAAACGAGGTTAAAAAAAAAATCAAATTTTCAAAAAACGATGAGCTATAACCCATGTTTTTTTTGTTTTTGTTTTTTTCAAATCCTCAAAAATGATGAAAAATTGCGTGCTATAATATGCCGTACGGTATAGGCTATAGCCCATGGTCAAAAATGATGAAAAACGAGGTTAAAAAAAAATTCAATTTTTCAAAAAACGATGAGCTATAACCCATGTTTTTTGTTTTTTTTCTTTTTTTTCAAATCCTCAAAAATGATGAAAAATGGCGTGCTATAATATGCCGTACGGTATAGGCTATAGCCCATGGTCAAAAATGATGAAAAACGAGGTTAAAAAAAAATTCAAATTTTCAAAAAACGATGAGCTATAACCCATGTTTTTTTTTTTTTTTTTTTTTTCAAATCCTCAAAAATGATGAAAAATGGCGTGCTATAATATGCCGTACGGTATAGGCTATAGCCCATGGTCAAAAATGATGAAAAACGAGGTTAATTTTTTTTTTCACATTTTCAAAAAACGATGGGCTATAATATGCCGTACAGTATAGGCTATAGCCCATGGACAAAAATGATGAAAAAAGAGGTTAATTTTTTTTTTCAAATTTTCAAAAAACGATGGGCTATAACACATGTTTTTTGTTTTTTTCATTTTTTTCAAATCCTCAAAAATGATGAAAAACGGCGTGCTATAATATGCCGTACGGTATAGGCTATAGCCCATGGTCAAAAATGATGAAAAACGAGGTTAAAAAACAATTTCAAATTTTCAAAAAACGATGGGCTATAACCCATGTTTTTTTTTTTTTTCATTTTTTTAAAATCCTCAAAAATGATGAAAAACAGCGTGCTATAATATGCCGTACAGTATAGGCTATAGCCCATGGTCAAAAATGATGAAAAACGAGGTTAATTTTTTTTTCAAATTTTCAAAAAAACGATGGGCTATAACCCATGTTTTTTTTTTTTTTCATTTTTTTCAAATCCTCAAAAATGATGAAAAACGGCGTGCTATAATATGCCGTACGGTATAGGCTATAGCCCATGGTCAAAAATGATGAAAAACGAGGTTAAAAAACAATTTCAAATTTTCAAAAAACGATGGGCTATAACCCATGTTTTTTTTTTTTTTCATTTTTTTCAAATCCTCAAAAATGATGAAAAACAGCGTGCTATAATATGCCGTACAGTATAGGCTATAGCCCATGGTCAAAAATGATGAAAAACGAGGTTAAAAAACAATTTCAAATTTTCAAAAAACGATGGGCTATAACCCATGTTTTTTTTTTTTTTCATTTTTTTCAAATCCTCAAAAATGATGAAAAACGGCGTGCTATAATATGCCGTACGGTATAGGCTATAGCCCATGGTCAAAAATGATGAAAAACGAGGTTAAAAAACAATTTCAAATTTTCAAAAAACGATGGGCTATAACCCATGTTTTTTTTTTTTTTAATTTTTTTCAAATCCTCAAAAATGATGAAAAACAGCGTGCTATAATATGCCGTACAGTATAGGCTATAGCCCATGGTCAAAAATGATGAAAAACGAGGTAATTTTTTTTTCTTCAAATTTTCAAGTTTTTTGTTTTTTTCTCAAATCCTCAAAAATGATGAAAAACGGCGTGCTATAATATGCCGTACGGTATAGGCTATAGCCCATGGTCAAAAATGATGAAAAACGAGGTTAAAAAAAAAATCAAATTTTCAAAAAACGATGAGCTATAACCCATGTTTTTTTTTTGTTTTTTTTTTTCAAATCCTCAAAAATGATGAAAAATTGCGTGCTATAATATGCCGTACGGTATAGGCTATAGCCCATGGTCAAAAATGATGAAAAACGAGGTTAAAAAAAAATTCAATTTTTCAAAAAACGATGAGCTATAACCCATGTTTTTTGTTTTTTTTCTTTTTTTTCAAATCCTCAAAAATGATGAAAAATGGCGTGCTATAATATGCCGTACGGTATAGGCTATAGCCCATGGTCAAAAATGATGAAAAACGAGGTTAAAAAAAAATTCAAATTTTCAAAAAACGATGAGCTATAACCCATGTTTTTTTTTTTTTTCTTTTTTTTCAAATCCTCAAAAATGATGAAAAATGGCGTGCTATAATATGCCGTACGGTATAGGCTATAGCCCATGGTCAAAAATGATGAAAAACGAGGTTAATTTTTTTTTTCACATTTTCAAAAAACGATGGGCTATAATATGCCGTACAGTATAGGCTATAGCCCATGGACAAAAATGATGAAAAACGAGGTTAATTTTTTTTTTCAAATTTTCAAAAAACGATGGGCTATAACACATGTTTTTTGTTTTTTTCATTTTTTTCAAATCCTCAAAAATGATGAAAAACGGCGTGCTATAATATGCCGTACGGTATAGGCTATAGCCCATGGTCAAAAATGATGAAAAACGAGGTTAAAAAACAATTTCAAATTTTCAAAAAACGATGGGCTATAACCCATGTTTTTTTTGTTTTTTTTTTTCAAATCCTCAAAAATGATGAAAAACGGCGTGCTATAATATGCCGTACGGTATAGGCTATAGCCCATGGTCAAAAATGATGAAAAACGAGGTTAAAAAAAAATTCAAATTTTCAAAAAACGATGAGCTATAACCCATGTTTTTTTTTTTGTTTTTTTTTTCAAATCCTCAAAAATGATGAAAAATGGCGTGCTATAATATGCCGTACGGTATAGGCTATAGCCCATGGTCAAAAATGATGAAAAACGAGGTTAAAAAACAATTTCAAATTTTCAAAAAACGATGGGCTATAACCCATGTTTTTTTTTTTTTTCATTTTTTTCAAATCCTCAAAAATGATGAAAAACAGCGTGCTATAATATGCCGTACAGTATAGGCTATAGCCCATGGTCAAAAATGATGAAAAACGAGGTAATTTTTTTTTTTCAAATTTTCAAAAAAACGATGGGCTATAACCCATGTTTTTTTTTTTTTTCATTTTTTTCAAATCCTCAAAAATGATGAAAAACGGCGTGCTATAATATGCCGTACGGTATAGGCCATAGCCCATGGTCAAAAATGATGAAAAACGAGGTTAATTTTTTTTTCAAATTTTCAAAAAAACGATGGGCTATAACCCATGTTTTTTTTTTTTTTCATTTTTTTCAAATCCTCAAAAATGATGAAAAACGGCGTGCTATAATATGCCGTACGGTATAGGCTATAGCCCATGGTCAAAAATGATGAAAAACGAGGTTAAAAAACAATTTCAAATTTTCAAAAAACGATGGGCTATAACCCATGTTTTTTTTTTTTCCATTTTTTTCAAATCCTCAAAAATGATGAAAAACAGCGTGCTATAATATGCCGTACAGTATAGGCTATAGCCCATGGTCAAAAATGATGAAAAACGAGGTTAAAAAACAATTTCAAATTTTCAAAAAACGATGGGCTATAACCCATGTTTTTTTTTTTTTTCATTTTTTTCAAATCCTCAAAAATGATGAAAAACAGCGTGCTATAATATGCCGTACAGTATAGGCTATAGCCCATGGTCAAAAATGATGAAAAACGAGGTAAATTTTTTTTTTCAAATTTTCAAGTTTTTTGTTTTTTTCATTTTTTTCAAATCCTCAAAAATGATGAAAAACGGCGTGCTATAATATGCCGTACGGTATAGGCTATAGCCCATGGTCAAAAATGATGAAAAACGAGGTTAAAAAAAAATTCAAATTTTCAAAAAACGATGAGCTATAACCCATGTTTTTTTTTTTTTTGTTTTTTTTCAAATCCTCAAAAATGATGAAAAATGGCGTGCTATAATATGCCGTACGGTATAGGCTATAGCCCATGGTCAAAAATGATGAAAAACGAGGTTAAAAAAAAATTCAAATTTTCAAAAAACGATGAGCTATAACCCATGTTTTTTTTTTTTTTCTTTTTTTTCAAATCCTCAAAAATGATGAAAAACGGCGTGCTATAATATGCCGTACGGTATAGGCTATAGCCCATGGTCAAAAATGATGAAAAACAAGGTTAATTTTTTTTTTCAAATTTTCAAAAAACGATGGGCTATAACCCATGTTTTTTGTTTTTTTCATTTTTTTCAAATCCTCAAAAATGATGAAAAACGGCGTGCTATAATATGCCGTACGGTATAGGCTATAGCCCATGGTCAAAAATGATGAAAAACGAGGTTAAAAAACAATTTCAAATTTTCAAAAAACGATGGGCTATAACCCATGTTTTTTTTTTTTTTTTTTTTTTTCAAATCCTCAAAAATGATGAAAAATGGCGTGCTATAATATGCCGTACGGTATAGGCTATAGCCCATGGTCAAAAATGATGAAAAACGAGGTAAATTTTTTTTTTCAAATTTTCAAAAAACGATGGGCTATAACCCATGTTTTTTGTTTTTTTCATTTTTTTCAAATCCTCAAAAATGATGAAAAACGGCGTGCTATAATATGCCGTACGGTATAGGCTATAGCCCATGGTCAAAAATTATGAAAAACGAGGTAATTTTTTTTTTCAAATTTTCAAAAAACGATGGGCTATAACCCATGTTTTTTGCTTTTTTTCATTTTTTTCAAATCCTCAAAAATGATGAAAAACGGCGTGCTATAATATGCCGTACGGTATAGGCTATAGCCCATGGTCAAAAATGATGAAAAACAAGGTTAATTTTTTTTTTCAAATTTTCAAAAAACGATGGGCTATAACCCATGTTTTTTGTTTTTTTCATTTTTTTCAAATCCTCAAAAATGATGAAAAACGGCGTGCTATAATATGCCGTACGGTATAGGCTATAGCCCATGGTCAAAAATGATGAAAAACGAGGTTAAAAAACAATTTCAAATTTTCAAAAAGCGATGGGCTATAACCCATGTTTTTTTTTTTTTTTCATTTTTTTCAAATCCTCAAAAATGATGAAAAACAGCGTGCTATAATATGCCGTACAGTATAGGCTATAGCCCATGGTCAAAAATGATGAAAAACGAGGTAATTTTTTTTTCTTCAAATTTTCAAGTTTTTTGTTTTTTTCATTTTTTTCAAATCCTCAAAAATGATGAAAAACGGCGTGCTATAATATGCCGTACGGTATAGGCTATAGCCCATGGTCAAAAATGATGAAAAACGAGGTTAAAAAAAAAATCAAATTTTCAAAAAACGATGAGCTATAACCCATGTTTTGTTTTTTTTTCTTTTTTTTCAAATCCTCAAAAATGATGAAAAATGGCGTGCTATAATATGCCGTACGGTATAGGCTATAGCCCATGGTCAAAAATGATGAAAAACGAGGTTAAAAAAAAAATTCAAATTTTCAAAAAACGATGAGCTATAACCCATGTTTTTTTTTTTTGTTTTTTTTTCAAATCCTCAAAAATGATGAAAAACAGCGTGCTATAATATGCCGTACAGTATAGGCTATAGCCCATGGTCAAAAATGATGAAAAACGAGGTAATTTTTTTTTTCAAATTTTCAAAAAAACGATGGGCTATAACCCATGTTTTTTTTTTTTTTCATTTTTTTCAAATCCTCAAAAATGATGAAAAACGGCGTGCTATAATATGCCGTACGGTATAGGCTATAGCCCATGGTCAAAAATGATGAAAAACGAGGTTAAAAAACAATTTCAAATTTTCAAAAAACGATGGGCTATAACCCATGTTTTTTTTTTTTTTCATTTTTTTCAAATCCTCAAAAATGATGAAAAACAGCGTGCTATAATATGCCGTACAGTATAGGCTATAGCCCATGGTCAAAAATGATGAAAAACGAGGTTAATTTTTTTTTCAAATTTTCAAAAAAACGATGGGCTATAACCCATGTTTTTTTTTTTTTTCATTTTTTTCAAATCCTCAAAAATGATGAAAAACGGCGTGCTATAATATGCCTTACGGTATAGGCTATAGCCCATGGTCAAAAATGATGAAAAACGAGGTTAAAAAACAATTTCAAATTTTCAAAAAACGATGGGCTATAACCCATGTTTTTTTTTTTTTTCATTTTTTTCAAATCCTCAAAAATGATGAAAAACAGCGTGCTATAATATGCCGTACAGTATAGGCTATAGCCCATGGTCAAAAATGATGAAAAACGAGGTTAAAAAACAATTTCAAATTTTCAAAAAACGATGGGCTATAACCCATGTTTTTTTTTTTTTTCATTTTTTTCAAATCCTCAAAAATGATGAAAAACAGCGTGCTATAATATGCCGTACAGTATAGGCTATATCCCATGGTCAAAAATGATGAAAAACGAGGTAATTTTTTTTTTTCAAATTTTCAAGTTTTTTGTTTTTTTCATTTTTTTCAAATCCTCAAAAATGATGAAAAACGGCGTGCTATAATATGCCGTACGGTATAGGCTATAGCCCATGGTCAAAAATGATGAAAAACGAGGTTTAAAAAAAATTCTAATTTTCAAAAAACGATGAGCTATAACCCATGTTTTTTTTTTTTTTTTTTTTTTTCAAATCCTCAAAAATGATGAAAAATGGCGTGCTATAATATGCCGTACGGTATAGGCTATAGCCCATGGTCAAAAATGATGAAAAACGAGGTTAAAAAAAAATTCAAATTTTCAAAAAACGATGAGCTATAACCCATGTTTTTTTTTTTTTTTTCTTTTTTTTCAAATCCTCAAAAATGATGAAAAATGGCGTGCTATAATATGCCGTACGGTATAGGCTATAGCCCATGGTCAAAAATGATGAAAAACGAGGTTAAAAAAAAATTCAAATTTTCAAAAAACGATGAGCTATAACCCATGTTTTTTTTTTGTTTTTTTTTTTTCAAATCCTCAAAAATGATGAAAAATGGCGTGCTATAATATGCCGTACGGTATAGGCTATAGCCCATGGTCAAAAATGATGAAAAACGAGGTTAATTTTTTTTTTCAAATTTTCAAAAAACGATGGGCTATAACCCATGTTTTTTGTTTTTTTAATTTTTTTCAAATCCTCAAAAATGATGAAAAACGGCGTGCTATAATATGCCGTACGGTATAGGCTATAGCCCATAATCAAAAATGATGAAAAACGAGGTTAAATTTTTTTTCAAATTTTCAAAAAACGATGAGCTATAACCCATGTTTTTTTTTTTTTTCTTTTTTTTCAAATCCTCAAAAATGATGAAAAATGGCGTGCTATAATATGCCGTACGGTATAGGCTATAGCCCATGGTCAAAAATGATGAAAAACGAGGTTAAAAAAAAATTCAAATTTTCAAAAAACGATGAGCTATAACCCATGTTTTTTTTTTTTTTCTTTTTTTTCAAATCCTCAAAAATGATGAAAAATGGCGTGCTATAATATGCCGTACGGTATAGGCTATAGCCCATGGTCAAAAATGATGAAAAACGAGGTTAATTTTTTTTTCAAATTTTCAAAAAACGATGAGCTATAACCCATGTTTTTTTTTTTTTTTTTTTTTTCAAATCCTCAAAAATGATGAAAAACGGCGTGCTATAATATGCCGTACGGTATAGGCTATAGCCCATGGTCAAAAATTATGAAAAACGAGGTTAAAAAACAATTTCAAATTTTCAAAAAACGATGGGCTATAACCCATGTTTTTTTTTTTTTTCATTTTTTCAAATCCTCAAAAATGATGAAAAATGGCGTGCTATAATATGCCGTACGGTATAGGCTATAGCCCATGGTCAAAAATGATGAAAAACGAGGTTAAAAAAAAAATCAAATTTTCAAAAAACGATGAGCTATAACCCATGTTTTTTTTTTTTTTTTTTTTTTTTCAAATCCTCAAAAATGATGAAAAATGGCGTGCTATAATATGCCGTACGGTATAGGCTATAGCCCATGGTCAAAAATGATGAAAAACGAGGTTAAAAAAAATTTCAAATTTTCAAAAAACGATGAGCTATAACCCATGTTTTTTTTTGTTTTTTTTTTTTTCAAATCCTCAAAAATGATGAAAAATGGCGTGCTATAATATGCCGTACGGTATAGGCTATTGCCCATGGTCAAAAATGATGAAAAACGAGGTTAATTTTTTTTTTCAAATTTTCAAAAAACGATGGGCTATAACCCATGTTTTTTGTTTTTTTAATTTTTTTCAAATCCTCAAAAATGATGAAAAACGGCGTGCTATAATATGCCGTACGGTATATGGTCAAAAATTATGAAAAACGAGGTTAAAAAACAATTTCAAATTTTCAAAAAACGATGGGCTATAACCCATGTTTTTTTTTTTTTTCATTTTTTCAAATCCTCAAAAATGATGAAAAATGGCGTGCTATAATATGCCGTACGGTATAGGCTATAGCCCATGGTCAAAAATGATGAAAAACGAGGTTAAAAAAAAATTCAAATTTTCAAAAAACGATGAGCTATAACCCATGTTTTGTTTTTTTTTTCTTTTTTTTCAAATCCTCAAAAATGATGAAAAATGGCGTGCTATAATATGCCGTACGGTATAGGCTATAGCCCATGGTCAAAAATGATGAAAAACGAGGTTAAAAAAAAATTCAAATTTTCAAAAAACGATGAGCTATAACCCATGTTTTTTTTTTTTTTTTTTTTTTTCAAATCCTCAAAAATGATGAAAAATGGCGTGCTATAATATGCCGTACGGTATAGGCTATAGCCCATGGTCAAAAATGATGAAAAACGAGGTTAATTTTTTTTTTCAAATTTTCAAAAAACGATGGGCTATAACCCATGTTTTTTGTTTTTTTAATTTTTTTCAAATCCTCAAAAATGATGAAAAACGGCGTGCTATAATATGCCGTACGGTATAGGCTATAGCCCATGGTCAAAAATGATGAAAAACGAGGTTAAAAAAAAATTCAAATTTTCAAAAAACGATGAGCTATAACCCATGTTTTTTTTTTTTTTTTTTTTTTCAAATCCTCAAAAATGATGAAAAATGGCGTGCTATAATATGCCGTACGGTATAGGCTATAGCCCATGGTCAAAAATGATGAAAAACGAGGTTAAAAAAAAATTCAAATTTTCAAAAAACGATGAGCTATAACCCATGTTTTTTTTGTTTTGTTTTTTTTCAAATCCTCAAAAATGATGAAAAACGGCGTGCTATAATATGCCGTACGGTATAGGCTATAGCCCATGGTCAAAAATGATGAAAAACGAGGTTAATTTTTTTTTCAAATTTTCAAAAAACGATGGGCTATAACCCATGTTTTTTTTTTTTTCATTTTTTTAAAATCCTCAAAAATGATGAAAAATGGCTTGCTATAATATGCCGTACGGTATAGGCTATAGCCCATGGTCAAAAATGATGAAAAACGAGGTTAAAAAACAATTTCACATTTTCAAAAAACGATGGGCTATAACCCATGTTTTTTTTTTTTTTTCTTTTTTCAAATCCTCAAAAATGATGAAAAACGGCGTGCTATAATATGCCGTACGGTATAGGCTATAGCCCATGGTCAAAAATGATGAAAAACGAGGTTAATTTTTTTTCAAATTTTCAAAAAACGATGGGCTATAACCCATGTTTTTTTTTTTTTTCATTTTTTTCAAATCCTCAAAAATGATGAAAAATGGCGTGCTATAATATGCCGTACGGTATAGGCTATAGCCCATGGTCAAAAATGATGAAAAACGAGGTTAAAAAAAAAAAATCTAATTTTCAAAAAACGATGGGCTATAACCCATGTTTTATTTTTTTCATTTTTTTCAAATCCTCAAAAATGATGAAAAACGGCGTGCTATAATATGCCGTACGGTATAGGCTATAGCCCATGGTCAAAAATTATGAAAAACGAGGATAATTTTTTTTTCAAATTTTCAAAAAACGATGGGCTATAACCCATGTTTTTTGTTTTTTTCATTTTTTTCAAATCCTCAAAAATGATGAAAAACGGCGTGCTATAATATGCCGTACGGTATAGGCTATAGCCCATGGTCAAAAATGATGAAAAACGAGGTTAATTTTTTTTTCAAATTTTCAAAAAACGATGGGCTATAACCCATGTTTTTATTTTTTTTCATTTTTTTAAAATCCTCAAAAATGATGAAAAATGGCTTGCTATAATATGCCGTACGGTATAGGCTATAGCCCATGGTCAAAAATGATGAAAAACGAGGTTAAAAAACAATTTCACATTTTCAAAAAACGATGGGCTATAACCCATGTTTTTTTTTTTTTTTTTTTTTTCAAATCCTCAAAAATGATGAAAAACGGCGTGCTATAATATGCCGTACGGTATAGGCTATAGCCCATGGTCAAAAATGATGAAAAACGAGGTTCAAAAAAAAAAAATCAAATTTTCAAAAAACGATGGGCTATAACCCATGTTTTTTGTTTTTTTCAAATCCTCAAAAATGATGAAAAATGGCGTGCTATAATATGCCGTACGGTATAGGCTATAGCTCATGGTCAAAAATGATGAAAAACGAGGTAATTTTTTTTTTTCAAATTTTCAAAAAACGATGGGCTATAACCCATGTTTTTCATTTTTTTCATTTTTTTCAAATCCTCAAAAATGATGAAAAATGGCGTGCTATAATATGCCGTACGGTATAGGCTATAGCCCATGGTCAAAAATGATGAAAAACGAGGTAAAAAAAAAAAAATCTAATTATCAAAAAACGATGGGATATAACCTATGTCTTTTTTTTTTTTTCTTTTTTTTCAAATCCTCAAAAATGATGAAAAACGGCGTGCTATAATATGCCGTACGGTATAGGCTATAGCCCATGGTCAAAAATGATGAAAACGAGGTTAATTTTTTTTTCAAATTTTCAAAAAACGATGGGCTATAACCCATGTTTTTCATTTTTTTCATTTTTTTCAAATCCTCAAAAATGATGAAAAACGGCGTGCTATAATATGCCGTACGGTATAGGCTATAGCCCATGGTCGAAAATGATGAAAAACGAGGTTAAAAAACAATTTCAAATTTTCAAAAAACGATGGGCTATAACCCATGTTTTTTTTGTTTTGTTTTTTTCAAATCCTCAAAAATGATGAAAAACGGCGTGCTATAATATGCCGTACGGTATAGGCTATAGCCCATGGTCAAAAATTATGAAAAACGAGGTTAATATTTTTTTCAAATTTTCAAAAAACGATGGGCTATAACCCATGTTTTTTTTTTTTTTCATTTTTTTCAAATCCTCAAAAATGATGAAAAACGGCGTGCTATAATATGCCGTACGGTATAGGCTATAGCCCATGGTCAAAAATGATGAAAAACGAGGTTAAAAAACAATTTCAAATTTTCAAAAAACGATGGGCTATAACCCATGTTTTGTTTTTTTTTCATTTTTTTCAAATCCTCAAAAATGATGAAAAACGGCGTGCTATAATATGCCGTACAGTATAGGCTATAGCCCATGGACAAAAATGATGAAAAACGAGGTTAATTTTTTTTTTCAAATTTTCAAAAAACGATGGGCTATAACACATGTTTTTTGTTTTTTTTCATTTTTTTCAAATCCTCAAAAATGATGAAAAACGGCGTGCTATAATATGCCGTACGGTATAGGCTATAGTCCATGGTCAAAAATGATGAAAAACGAGGTTAAAAAACAATTTCAAATTTTCAAAAAACGATGGGCTATAACCCATGTTTTTTTTTTTTTTTCATTTTTTTAAAATCCTCAAAAATGATGAAAAACGGCGTGCTATAATATGCCGTACGGTATAGGCTATAGCCCATGGTCAAAAATGATGAAAAACGAGGTTAATTTTTTTTTCAAATTTTCAAAAAACGATGGGCTATAACCCATGTTTTTATTTTTTTTCATTTTTTTAAAATCCTCAAAAATGATGAAAAATGGCTTGCTATAATATGCCGTACGGTATAGGCTATAGCCCATGGTCAAAAATGATGAAAAACGAGGTTAAAAAACAATTTCACATTTTCAAAAAACGATGGGCTATAACCCATGTTTTTTTTTTTTTTTTTTTTTCAAATCCTCAAAAATGATGAAAAACGGCGTGCTATAATATGCCGTACGGTATAGGCTATAGCCCATGGTCAAAAATGATGAAAAACGAGGTTCAAAAAAAAAAAATCAAATTTTCAAAAAACGATGGGCTATAACCCATGTTTTTTGTTTTTTTCAAATCCTCAAAAATGATGAAAAATGGCGTGCTATAATATGCCGTACGGTATAGGCTATAGCTCATGGTCAAAAATGATGAAAAACGAGGTAATTTTTTTTTTTCAAATTTTCAAAAAACGATGGGCTATAACCCATGTTTTTCATTTTTTTCATTTTTTTCAAATCCTCAAAAATGATGAAAAACGGCGTGCTATAATATGCCGTACGGTATAGGCTATAGCCCATGGTCGAAAATGATGAAAAACGAGGTTAAAAAACAATTTCAAATTTTCAAAAAACGATGGGCTATAACCCATGTTTTTTTTGTTTTGTTTTTTTCAAATCCTCAAAAATGATGAAAAACGGCGTGCTATAATATGCCGTACGGTATAGGCTATAGCCCATGGTCAAAAATTATGAAAAACGAGGTTAATATTTTTTTCAAATTTTCAAAAAACGATGGGCTATAACCCATGTTTTTTTTTTTTTTCATTTTTTTCAAATCCTCAAAAATGATGAAAAACGGCGTGCTATAATATGCCGTACGGTATAGGCTATAGCCCATGGTCAAAAATGATGAAAAACGAGGTTAAAAAACAATTTCAAATTTTCAAAAAACGATGGGCTATAACCCATGTTTTTTTTTTTTTTCATTTTTTTCAAATCCTCAAAAATGATGAAAAACGGCGTGCTATAATATGCCGTACAGTATAGGCTATAGCCCATGGACAAAAATGATGAAAAACGAGGTTAATTTTTTTTTTCAAATTTTCAAAAAACGATGGGCTATAACACATGTTTTTTGTTTTTTTCATTTTTTTCAAATCCTCAAAAATGATGAAAAACGGCGTGCTATAATATGCCGTACGGTATAGGCTATAGTCCATGGTCAAAAATGATGAAAAACGAGGTTAAAAAACAATTTCAAATTTTCAAAAAACGATGGGCTATAACCCATGTTTTTTTTTTTTTTTCATTTTTTTAAAATCCTCAAAAATGATGAAAAACGGCGTGCTATAATATGCCGTACGGTATAGGCTATAGCCCATGGTCAAAAATGATGAAAAACGAGGTTAAAAAACAAATTTAAATTTTCAAAAAACGATGGGCTATAACCCATGTTTCTTTTTTTTTTCATTTTTTTCAAATCCTCAAAAATGATGAAAAACGGCGTGCTATAATATGCCGTACGGTATAGGCTATAGCCCATGGTCAAAAATTATGAAAAACGAGGTTAATTTCTTTTTCAAATTTTCAAAAAACGATGGGCTATAACCCATGTTTTTTTTTTTTTTTTCATTTTTTTCAAATCCTCAAAAATGATGAAAAACGGCGTGCTATAATATGCCGTACAGTATAGGCTATAGCCCATGGACAAAAATGATGAAAAACGAGGTAATTTTTTTTTTCTAATTTTCAAAAAACGATGGGCTATAACACATGTTTTTCATTTTTTTCATTTTTTTCAAATCCTCAAAAATGATGAAAAATGGCGTGCTATAATATGCCGTACGGTATAGGCTATAGCCCATGGTCAAAAATGATGAAAAACGAGGTAAAAAAAAAAAAATCTAATTATCAAAAAACGATGGGATATAACCTATGTCTTTTTTTTTTTTCTTTTTTTTCAAATCCTCAAAAATGATGAAAAACGGCGTGCTATAATATGCCGTACGGTATAGGCTATAGCCCATGGTCAAAAATTATGAAAAACGAGGTTAATTTTTTTTTCAAATTTTCAAAAAACGATGGGCTATAACCCATGTTTTTTTTTTTTTTCATTTTTTTCAAATCCTCAAAAATGATGAAAAACGGCGTGCTATAATATGCCGTACGGTATAGGCCAGGGGTCGGCAACCCAAGATGTTGAATGAGCCATTTTCGACCAAAATTTTTTATTCAAAATCTATCTGGAGCCGCAACATTTTTTTAGCCATAAAATGCTTATATAATGAAGACAAAAGGGCTGCAAGTGGATATTAGCCTATCTATCAAAATAAAAAGTGCGCTATGGTTTAACTTTCATTACGGGCCCGTTCGGAAATAGCGCACTGAGCGCACTGTGCAATGCAAACTAATATAGGCGAGTGCGCTCCCGGTGCGCATTTCCGAACGCAGTCAACGCACCCTCCATTATTATGCCATGTTTTTTGCATTGTGTTCTTACCCGTTTAATGTGATTTCTGTGTGTGGACATCGCTGGAGAGCTTCTCAACACTGGGCACGTAAAATGTCACTTTAATCTTCACACACAACTGCGCAGGCTCTCATCGGTGAGGCGTGTGCGGTATTTGGATTTAATGTAGTTCATGTTTGAGAATATCTGCTCACAACGTTACTCCACAAATACTCCAAATGCGAGTTTCTTCATGTTCACATAATTGTCTGGAAGAGCATTCCATATTTTCCACACAAGTGTGTCGTGTTTTGGGAGGTTTACAATATCGGTATTTGCCTGTATGCTTAATCTGCAGTGACAAACTATCAAACAATAAAAAAGTAACGTTGAAAGACATTTCCAGGGAAAGCATGCTAAGTTTGCATGAATGAGAGAAAGAGGGCTGTTGCAGTCACAGAACTGCTGAAGAAAGCAGAAGGGAGCAAAGTCAGCAAACTATAACTTTTAAGAAGTGGATCGCAATCATCGCAGCTTTAAACTCCACCACTGCTGGCTGCTGCTATAGTTTCGTTGCAACACGGGAGATAATACAACGTCTATATGACTCCTTCATATACTGTAGTCACCGTCTGTGAACGGCTTGCCACGTTTTATTTATTGTTTGATAAGTTTGTCACTGCAGATTTAGCCATGGTGCGTCATGGCAACTGCAGCCTGTTTTATGCAATCGCTACATTTACATTGTAAACGTGTACATAAACATTCAGATTCCAAATATAAAGTACTCGCCACGTGTGCCACTGGTGTTAGAATGTTGCTGGTACAGCGATTAGCATTTCTGCATCCCGCGTTGTTTAATAAAAAGCATTTTTATCCGAGCTGTTATTTTGCCATTGGCTTTCAACTACGCGCCCCCAACCGGTGTGCAACTGTGGATTTCCCAACCCCGTTTGAGACAAGTAGCCGGGGCGCTCGGATAAAAATGCTTTTTATTAAACAACGCGGGATGCAGCAATGCTAATCACTGTACCAGCAAATTTCTAACCCCCGTGGCACATGTGGCGAGGACCTTATATTTGAAATCGGAATGTTTATATACACGTTTGGACTGCGATTGCGTAAAACAGGCTGCTGTTGCGTCATGGGATACTGCAGATTAAGCATACAGGTAATCCATCTTCTGCATTGGCTGTGAAGGCATAAGCGTCTGTCCACGAATTGTTAAATCCTCTGTTTTCGTCGGCTATCTTTCTTTTTCTCCCTGTAGATGTAGAAGCCATAGCGTAGCAGGCACCGCACCAGCCTCACACACCCACCGGTTTGTTTATAATAGTGTCAGGCGCGCAGCATGCGAGTGTGTCGCATGCTATGACGCGAATTTTAGTTGACATTATTGAAACTTAATATTTATTCTACACATTTTTACAAAATTGGGAAACTTAAGAATGTTTCTGTCACGTTTTGCCTCCTACAGAAACCATAAATGAAAAATAAAAATGTGAAAAAATAAACATTTATACATTTTCATCGATTTTTTTGTAATGCTACAGAGAGCCACCAGGGGAGTGCTCAAGAGCCGCATGCGGCTCTAGAGCCGCCGGTTGCCGACCCCTGGTATAGGCTATAGCCCATGGTCAAAAATGATGAAAAACGAGGTTAAAAAACAATTTCAAATTTTCAAAAAACGATGGGCTATAACCCATGTTTTTTTTTTTTTTTCATTTTTTTCAAATCCTCAAAAATGATGAAAAACGGCGTGCTATAATATGCCGTACAGTATAGGCTATAGCCCATGGACAAAAATGATGAAAAACGAGGTTAATTTTTTTTTTCAAATTTTCAAAAAACGATGGGCTATAACACATGTTTTTTGTTTTTTTCATTTTTTTCAAATCCTCAAAAATGATGAAAAACGGCGTGCTATAATATGCCGTACGGTATAGGCTATAGCCCATGGTCAAAAATGATGAAAAACGAGGTTAAAAAACAATTTCAAATTTTCAAAAAACGATGGGCTATAACACATGTTTTTTGTTTTTTTTCATTTTTTTCAAATCCTCAAAAATGATGAAAAACTGCGTGCTATAATATGCCGTACGGTATAGGCTATAGCCCATGGTCAAAAATGATGAAAAACGAGGTTAAAAAACAATTTCAAATTTTCAAAAAACGATGGGCTATAACCCATGTTTTTTTTTTTTTTTCATTTTTTTAAAATCCTCAAAAATGATGAAAAACGGCGTGCTATAATATGCCGTACGGTATAGGCTATAGCCCATGGTCAAAAATGATGAAAAACGAGGTTAAAAAACAATTTTAAATTTTCAAAAAACGATGGGCTATAACCCATGTTTTTATTTTTTTTCATTTTTTTCAAATCCTCAAAAATGATGAAAAACGGCGTGCTATAATATGCCGTACGGTATAGGCTATAGCCCATGGTCAAAAATTATGAAAAACGAGGTTAATTTCTTTTTCAAATTTTCAAAAAACGATGGGCTATAACCCATGTTTTTTTTTTTTTTTCATTTTTTTCAAATCCTCAAAAATGATGAAAAACGGCGTGCTATAATATGCCGTACAGTATAGGCTATAGCCCATGGACAAAAATGATGAAAAACGAGGTAAATTTTTTTTTTCTAATTTTCAAAAAACGATGGGCTATAACACATGTTTTTTGTTTTTTTCATTTTTTTCAAATCCTCAAAAATGATGAAAAACGGCGTGCTATAATATGCCGTACGGTATAGGCTATAGCCCATGGTCAAAAATGATGAAAAACGAGGTTAATTTTTTTTCAAATTTTCAAAAAATGATGGGCTATAACCCATGTTTTTTTTTTTTTTTCATTTTTTTCAAATCCTCAAAAATGATGAAAAACGGCGTGCTATAATATGCCGTACGGTATAGGCTATAGCCCATGGTCAAAAATGATGAAAAACAAGGTTAAAAAACAATTTAAAATTTTCAAAAAACGATGGGCTATAACCCATGTTTTTTTTTTTTTTCATTTTTTTCAAATCCTCAAAAATGATGAAAAACGGCGTGCTATAATATGCCGTACGGTATAGGCTATAGCCCATGGTCAAAAATTATGAAAAACGAGGTTAATTTTTTTTTCAAATTTTCAAAAAACGATGGGCTATAACCCATGTTTTTTTTTTTTTTCATTTTTTTCAAATCCTCAAAAATGATGAAAAACGGCGTGCTATAATATGCCGTACGGTATAGGCTATAGCCCATGGTCAAAAATGATGAAAAACGAGGTTAAAAAACAATTTCAAATTTTCAAAAAACGATGGGCTATAACCCATGTTTTTTTTTTTTTTTCATTTTTTTCAAATCCTCAAAAATGATGAAAAACGGCGTGCTATAATATGCCGTACAGTATAGGCTATAGCCCATGGACAAAAATGATGAAAAACGAGGTTAATTTTTTTTTTCAAATTTTCAAAAAACGATGGGCTATAACACATGTTTTTTGTTTTTTTCATTTTTTTCAAATCCTCAAAAATTATGAAAAACGGCGTGCTATAATATGCCGTACGGTATAGGCTATAGCCCATGGTCAAAAATGATGAAAAACGAGGTTAAAAAACAATTTCAAATTTTCAAAAAACGATGGGCTATAACCCATGTTTTTTTTTGTTTTTTTCTTTCAAATCCTCAAAAATGATGAAAAACGGCGTGCTATAATATGCCGTACGGTATAGGCTATAGCCCATGGTCAAAAATGATGAAAAACGAGGTTAATTTTTTTTTCAAATTTTCAAAAAACGATGGGCTATAACCCATGTTTTTTTTTTTTTTTTTTTTTTCAAATCCTCAAAAATGATGAAAAACGGCGTGCTATAATATGCCGTACGGTATAGGCTATAGCCCATGGTCAAAAATGATGAAAAACGAGGTTAATTTCTTTTTTCAAATTTTCAAAAAACGATGGGCTATAACACATGTTTTTTGTTTTTTTCATTTTTTTCAAATCCTCAAAAATGATGAAAAACGGCGTGCTATAATATGCCGTACAGTATAGGCTATAGCCCATGGACAAAAATGATGAAAAACGAGGTTAATTTTTTTTTTCAAATTTTCAAAAAACGATGGGCTATAACACATGTTTTTTGTTTTTTTAATTTTTTTTCAAATCCTCAAAAATGATGAAAAACGGCGTGCTATAATATGCCGTACAGTATAGGCTATAGCCCATGGACAAAAATGATGAAAAACGAGGTTAATTTTTTTTTTCAAATTTTCAAAAAACGATGGGCTATAACACATGTTTTTTGTTTTTTTCATTTTTTTCAAATCCTCAAAAATGATGAAAAACGGCGTGCTATAATATGCCGTACGGTATAGGCTATAGCCCATGGTCAAAAATGATGAAAAACGAGGTTAAAAAACAATTTTAAATTTTCAAAAAACGATGGGCTATAACCCATGTTTTTATTTTTTTTCATTTTTTTCAAATCCTCAAAAATGATGAAAAACGGCGTGCTATAATATGCCGTACGGTATAGGCTATAGCCCATGGTCAAAAATTATGAAAAACGAGGTTAATTTCTTTTTCTAATTTTCAAAAAACGATGGGCTATAACACATGTTTTTTGTTTTTTTCATTTTTTTCAAATCCTCAAAAATGATGAAAAACGGCGTGCTATAATATGCCGTACGGTATAGGCTATAGCCCATGGTCAAAAATGATGAAAAACGAGGTTAATTTTTTTTCAAATTTTCAAAAAATGATGGGCTATAACCCATGTTTTTTTTTTTTTTTCATTTTTTTCAAATCCTCAAAAATGATGAAAAACGGCGTGCTATAATATGCCGTACGGTATAGGCTATAGCCCATGGTCAAAAATGATGAAAAACAAGGTTAAAAAACAATTTAAAATTTTCAAAAAACGATGGGCTATAACCCATGTTTTTTTTTTTTTTCATTTTTTTCAAATCCTCAAAAATGATGAAAAACGGCGTGCTATAATATGCCGTACGGTATAGGCTATAGCCCATGGTCAAAAATTATGAAAAACGAGGTTAATTTTTTTTTCAAATTTTCAAAAAACGATGGGCTATAACCCATGTTTTTTTTTTTTTTCATTTTTTTCAAATCCTCAAAAATGATGAAAAACGGCGTGCTATAATATGCCGTACGGTATAGGCTATAGCCCATGGTCAAAAATGATGAAAAACGAGGTTAAAAAACAATTTCAAATTTTCAAAAAACGATGGGCTATAACCCATGTTTTTTTTTTTTTCATTTTTTTCAAATCCTCAAAAATGATGAAAAACGGCGTGCTATAATATGCCGTACAGTATAGGCTATAGCCCATGGACAAAAATGATGAAAAACGAGGTTAATTTTTTTTTTCAAATTTTCAAAAAACGATGGGCTATAACACATGTTTTTTGTTTTTTTCATTTTTTTCAAATCCTCAAAAATTATGAAAAACGGCGTGCTATAATATGCCGTACGGTATAGGCTATAGCCCATGGTCAAAAATGATGAAAAACGAGGTTAAAAAACAATTTCAAATTTTCAAAAAACGATGGGCTATAACCCATGTTTTTTTTTTTTTTTTTCTTTCAAATCCTCAAAAATGATGAAAAACGGCGTGCTATAATATGCCGTACGGTATAGGCTATAGCCCATGGTCAAAAATGATGAAAAACGAGGTTAATTTTTTTTTCAAATTTTCAAAAAACGATGGGCTATAACCCATGTTTTTTTTTTTTTTTTTTTTTTCAAATCCTCAAAAATGATGAAAAACGGCGTGCTATAATATGCCGTACGGTATAGGCTATAGCCCATGGTCAAAAATGATGAAAAACGAGGTTAATTTTTTTTTTCAAATTTTCAAAAAACGATGGGCTATAACACATGTTTTTTGTTTTTTTCATTTTTTTCAAATCCTCAAAAATTATGAAAAACGGCGTGCTATAATATGCCGTACAGTATAGGCTATAGCCCATGGACAAAAATGATGAAAAACGAGGTTAATTTTTTTTTTCAAATTTTCAAAAAACGATGGGCTATAACACATGTTTTTTGTTTTTTTAATTTTTTTTCAAATCCTCAAAAATGATGAAAAACGGCGTGCTATAATATGCCGTACAGTATAGGCTATAGCCCATGGACAAAAATGATGAAAAACGAGGTTAATTTTTTTTTTCAAATTTTCAAAAAACGATGGGCTATAACACATGTTTTTTGTTTTTTTCATTTTTTTCAAATCCTCAAAAATGATGAAAAACGGCGTGCTATAATATGCCGTACGGTATAGGCTATAGCCCATGGTCAAAAATGATGAAAAACGAGGTTAAAAAACAATTTCAAATTTTCAAAAAACGATGGGCTATAACACATGTTTTTTGTTTTTTTTCATTTTTTTCAAATCCTCAAAAATGATGAAAAACTGCGTGCTATAATATGCCGTACGGTATAGGCTATAGCCCATGGTCAAAAATGATGAAAAACGAGGTTAAAAAACAATTTCAAATTTTCAAAAAACGATGGGCTATAACCCATGTTTTTTTTTTTTTTTCATTTTTTTAAAATCCTCAAAAATGATGAAAAACGGCGTGCTATAATATGCCGTACGGTATAGGCTATAGCCCATGGTCAAAAATGATGAAAAACGAGGTTAAAAAACAATTTTAAATTTTCAAAAAACGATGGGCTATAACCCATGTTTCTTTTTTTTTTCATTTTTTTCAAATCCTCAAAAATGATGAAAAACGGCGTGCTATAATATGCCGTACGGTATAGGCTATAGCCCATGGTCAAAAATTATGAAAAACGAGGTTAATTTCTTTTTCAAATTTTCAAAAAACGATGGGCTATAACCCATGTTTTTTTTTTTTTTTCATTTTTTTCAAATCCTCAAAAATGATGAAAAACGGCGTGCTATAATATGCCGTACAGTATAGGCTATAGCCCATGGACAAAAATGATGAAAAACGAGGTAAATTCTTTTTTTCTAATTTTCAAAAAACGATGGGCTATAACACATGTTTTTCATTTTTTTTCATTTTTTTCAAATCCTCAAAAATGATGAAAAATGGCGTGCTATAATATGCCGTACGGTATAGGCTATAGCCCATGGTCAAAAATGATGAAAAACGAGGTAAAAAAAAAAAAATCTAATTATCAAAAAACGATGGGATATAACCTATGTCTTTTTTTTTTTTTCATTTTTTTCAAATCCTCAAAAATGATGAAAAACGGCGTGCTATAATATGCCGTACGGTATAGGCTATAGCCCATGGTCAAAAATTATGAAAAACGAGGTTAATTTTTTTTTCAAATTTTCAAAAAACGATGGGCTATAACCCATGTTTTTTTTTTTTTTCATTTTTTTCAAATCCTCAAAAATGATGAAAAACGGCGTGCTATAATATGCCGTACGGTATAGGCTATAGCCCATGGTCAAAAATGATGAAAAACGAGGTTAAAAAACAATTTCAAATTTTCAAAAAACGATGGGCTATAACCCATGTTTTTTTTTTTTTTTCATTTTTTTCAAATCCTCAAAAATGATGAAAAACGGCGTGCTATAATATGCCGTACAGTATAGGCTATAGCCCATGGACAAAAATGATGAAAAACGAGGTTAATTTTTTTTTTCAAATTTTCAAAAAACGATGGGCTATAACACATGTTTTTTGTTTTTTTCATTTTTTTCAAATCCTCAAAAATGATGAAAAACGGCGTGCTATAATATGCCGTACGGTATAGGCTATAGCCCATGGTCAAAAATGATGAAAAACGAGGTTAAAAAACAATTTCAAATTTTCAAAAAACGATGGGCTATAACACATGTTTTTTGTTTTTTTTCATTTTTTTCAAATCCTCAAAAATGATGAAAAACTGCGTGCTATAATATGCCGTACGGTATAGGCTATAGCCCATGGTCAAAAATGATGAAAAACGAGGTTAAAAAACAATTTCAAATTTTCAAAAAACGATGGGCTATAACCCATGTTTTTTTTTTTTTTTCATTTTTTTAAAATCCTCAAAAATGATGAAAAACGGCGTGCTATAATATGCCGTACGGTATAGGCTATAGCCCATGGTCAAAAATGATGAAAAACGAGGTTAATTTTTTTTTTCAAATTTTCAAAAAACGATGGGCTATAACACATGTTTTTTGTTTTTTTCATTTTTTTCAAATCCTCAAAAATGATGAAAAACGGCGTGCTATAATATGCCGTACAGTATAGGCTATAGCCCATGGACAAAAATGATGAAAAACGAGGTTAATTTTTTTTTTCAAATTTTCAAAAAACGATGGGCTATAACACATGTTTTTTGTTTTTTTAATTTTTTTTCAAATCCTCAAAAATGATGAAAAACGGCGTGCTATAATATGCCGTACAGTATAGGCTATAGCCCATGGACAAAAATGATGAAAAACGAGGTTAATTTTTTTTTTCAAATTTTCAAAAAACGATGGGCTATAACACATGTTTTTTGTTTTTTTCATTTTTTTCAAATCCTCAAAAATGATGAAAAACGGCGTGCTATAATATGCCGTACGGTATAGGCTATAGCCCATGGTCAAAAATGATGAAAAACGAGGTTAAAAAACAATTTCAAATTTTCAAAAAACGATGGGCTATAACCCATGTTTTTTTTTTTTTTTCATTTTTTTAAAATCCTCAAAAATGATGAAAAACGGCGTGCTATAATATGCCGTACGGTATAGGCTATAGCCCATGGTCAAAAATGATGAAAAACGAGGTTAAAAAACAATTTTAAATTTTCAAAAAACGATGGGCTATAACCCATGTTTCTTTTTTTTTTCATTTTTTTCAAATCCTCAAAAATGATGAAAAACGGCGTGCTATAATATGCCGTACGGTATAGGCTATAGCCCATGGTCAAAAATTATGAAAAACGAGGTTAATTTCTTTTTCAAATTTTCAAAAAACGATGGGCTATAACCCATGTTTTTTTTTTTTTTTTCATTTTTTTCAAATCCTCAAAAATGATGAAAAACGGCGTGCTATAATATGCCGTACAGTATAGGCTATAGCCCATGGACAAAAATGATGAAAAACGAGGTAATTTTTTTTTTTCTAATTTTCAAAAAACGATGGGCTATAACACATGTTTTTCATTTTTTTTCATTTTTTTCAAATCCTCAAAAATGATGAAAAATGGCGTGCTATAATATGCCGTACGGTATAGGCTATAGCCCATGGTCAAAAATGATGAAAAACGAGGTAAAAAAAAAAAAATCTAATTATCAAAAAACGATGGGATATAACCTATGTCTTTTTTTTTTTTTCTTTTTTTTCAAATCCTCAAAAATGATGAAAAACGGCGTGCTATAATATGCCGTACGGTATAGGCTATAGCCCATGGTCAAAAATTATGAAAAACGAGGTTAATTTTTTTTTCAAATTTTCAAAAAACGATGGGCTATAACCCATGTTTTTTTTTTTTTTCATTTTTTTCAAATCCTCAAAAATGATGAAAAACGGCGTGCTATAATATGCCGTACGGTATAGGCTATAGCCCATGGTCAAAAATGATGAAAAACGAGGTTAAAAAACAATTTCAAATTTTCAAAAAACGATGGGCTATAACCCATGTTTTTTTTTTATTTTCATTTTTTTCAAATCCTCAAAAATGATGAAAAACGGCGTGCTATAATATGCCGTACAGTATAGGCTATAGCCCATGGACAAAAATGATGAAAAACGAGGTTAATTTTTTTTTTTCAAATTTTCAAAAAACGATGGGCTATAACACATGTTTTTTGTTTTTTTCATTTTTTTCAAATCCTCAAAAATGATGAAAAACGGCGTGCTATAATATGCCGTACGGTATAGGCTATAGCCCATGGTCAAAAATGATGAAAAACGAGGTTAAAAAACAATTTCAAATTTTCAAAAAACGATGGGCTATAACACATGTTTTTTGTTTTTTTTCATTTTTTTCAAATCCTCAAAAATGATGAAAAACTGCGTGCTATAATATGCCGTACGGTATAGGCTATAGCCCATGGTCAAAAATGATGAAAAACGAGGTTAAAAAACAATTTCAAATTTTCAAAAAACGATGGGCTATAACCCATGTTTTTTTTTTTTTTTCATTTTTTTAAAATCCTCAAAAATGATGAAAAACGGCGTGCTATAATATGCCGTACGGTATAGGCTATAGCCCATGGTCAAAAATGATGAAAAACGAGGTTAAAAAACAAATTTAAATTTTCAAAAAACGATGGGCTATAACCCATGTTTTTATTTTTTTTCATTTTTTTCAAATCCTCAAAAATGATGAAAAACGGCGTGCTATAATATGCCGTACGGTATAGGCTATAGCCCATGGTCAAAAATTATGAAAAACGAGGTTAATTTCTTTTTCAAATTTTCAAAAAACGATGGGCTATAACCCATGTTTTTTTTGTTTTTTTCATTTTTTTCAAATCCTCAAAAATGATGAAAAACGGCGTGCTATAATATGCCGTACAGTATAGGCTATAGCCCATGGACAAAAATGATGAAAAACAAGGTAATTTTTTTTTTTCTAATTTTCAAAAAACGATGGGCTATAACACATGTTTTTTGTTTTTTTCATTTTTTTCAAATCCTCAAAAATGATGAAAAACGGCGTGCTATAATATGCCGTACGGTATAGGCTATAGCCCATGGTCAAAAATGATGAAAAACGAGGTTAATTTTTTTTTCAAATTTTCAAAAAATGATGGGCTATAACCCATGTTTTTTTTTTTTTTTCATTTTTTTCAAATCCTCAAAAATGATGAAAAACGGCGTGCTATAATATGCCGTACGGTATAGGCTATAGCCCATGGTCAAAAATGATGAAAAACGAGGTTAAAAAACAATTTAAAATTTTCAAAAAACGATGGGCTATAACCCATGTTTTTTTTTTTTTTCATTTTTTTCAAATCCTCAAAAATGATGAAAAACGGCGTGCTATAATATGCCGTACGGTATAGGCTATAGCCCATGGTCAAAAATTATGAAAAACGAGGTTAATTTTTTTTTCAAATTTTCAAAAAACGATGGGCTATAACCCATGTTTTTTTTTTTTTTCATTTTTTTCAAATCCTCAAAAATGATGAAAAACGGCGTGCTATAATATGCCGTACGGTATAGGCTATAGCCCATGGTCAAAAATGATGAAAAACGAGGTTAAAAAACAATTTCAAATTTTCAAAAAACGATGGGCTATAACCCATGTTTTGTTTTTTTTTTCATTTTTTTCAAATCCTCAAAAATGATGAAAAACGGCGTGCTATAATATGCCGTACAGTATAGGCTATAGCCCATGGACAAAAATGATGAAAAACGAGGTTAATTTTTTTTTTCAAATTTTCAAAAAACGATGGGCTATAACACATGTTTTTTGTTTTTTTCATTTTTTTCAAATCCTCAAAAATTATGAAAAACGGCGTGCTATAATATGCCGTACGGTATAGGCTATAGCCCATGGTCAAAAATGATGAAAAACGAGGTTAAAAAACAATTTCAAATTTTCAAAAAACGATGGGCTATAACCCATGTTTTTTTTTGTTTTTTTCTTTCAAATCCTCAAAAATGATGAAAAACGGCGTGCTATAATATGCCGTACGGTATAGGCTATAGCCCATGGTCAAAAATGATGAAAAACGAGGTTAATTTTTTTTTCAAATTTTCAAAAAACGATGGGCTATAACCCATGTTTTTTTTTTTTTTCTTTTTTTTCAAATCCTCAAAAATGATGAAAAACGGCGTGCTATAATATGCCGTACGGTATAGGCTATAGCCCATGGTCAAAAATGATGAAAAACGAGGTTATTTTTTTTTCAAATTTTCAAAAAACGATGGGCTATAACCCATGTTTTTTTTTTTTTTCATTTTTTTCAAATCCTCAAAAATGATGAAAAACGGCGTGCTATAATATGCCGTACGGTATAGGCTATAGCCCATGGTCAAAAATGATGAAAAACGAGGTTAAAAAACAATTTCAAATTTTCAAAAAACGATGGGCTATAACCCATGTTTTTTTTTTTTTTTCATTTTTTTCAAATCCTCAAAAATGATGAAAAACGGCGTGCTATAATATGCCGTACAGTATAGGCTATAGCCCATGGACAAAAATGATGAAAAACGAGGTTAATTTTTTTTTTCAAATTTTCAAAAAACGATGGGCTATAACACATGTTTTTTGTTTTTTTCATTTTTTTCAAATCCTCAAAAATGATGAAAAACGGCGTGCTATAATATGCCGTACGGTATAGGCTATAGCCCATGGTCAAAAATGATGAAAAACGAGGTTAAAAAACAATTTCAAATTTTCAAAAAACGATGGGCTATAACCCATGTTTTTTTTTTTTTTTTTTTTCAAATCCTCAAAAATGATGAAAAACGGCGTGCTATAATATGCCGTACGGTATAGGCTATAGCCCATGGTCAAAAATGATGAAAAACGAGGTTATTTTTTTTTTCAAATTTTCAAAAAACGATGGGCTATAACCCATGTTTTTTTTTTTTTTCATTTTTTTCAAATCCTCAAAAATGATGAAAAACGGCGTGCTATAATATGCCGTACGGTATAGGCTATAGCCCATGGTCAAAAATGATGAAAAACGAGGTTAAAAAACAATTTCAAATTTTCAAAAAACGATGGGCTATAACCCATGTTTTTTTTTGTTTTTTTTTTTCAAATCCTCAAAAATGATGAAAAACGGCGTGCTATAATATGCCGTACAGTATAGGCTATAGCCCATGGACAAAAATGATGAAAAACGAGGTTAATTTTTTTTTTCAAATTTTCAAAAAACGATGGGCTATAACACATGTTTTTTGTTTTTTTCATTTTTTTCAAATCCTCAAAAATGATGAAAAACGGCGTGCTATAATATGCCGTACGGTATAGGCTATAGCCCATGGTCAAAAATGATGAAAAACGAGGTTAAAAAACAATTTCAAATTTTCAAAAAACGATGGGCTATAACCCATGTTTTTTTTTTTTTTTTTTTTCAAATCCTCAAAAATGATGAAAAACGGCGTGCTATAATATGCCGTACGGTATAGGCTATAGCCCATGGTCAAAAATGATGAAAAACGAGGTTAATTTTTTTTTCAAATTTTCAAAAAACGATGGGCTATAACCCATGTTTTTTTTTTTTTTCATTTTTTTCAAATCCTCAAAAATGATGAAAGACGGCGTGCTATAATATGCCGTACGGTATAGGCTATAGCCCATGGACAAAAATGATGAAAAACGAGGTTAATTTTTTTTTTCAAATTTTCAAAAAACGATGGGCTATAACACATGTTTTTTGTTTTTTTCATTTTTTTCAAATCCTCAAAAATGATGAAAAACGGCGTGCTATAATATGCCGTACGGTATAGGCTATAGCCCATGGTCAAAAATGATGAAAAACGAGGTTAAAAAACAATTTCAAATTTTCAAAAAACGATGGGCTATAACCCATGTTTTTTTTTGTTTTTTTTTTCAAATCCTCAAAAATGATGAAAAACGGCGTGCTATTATATGCCGTACGGTATAGGCTATAGCCCATGGTCAAAAATGATGAAAAACGAGGTTATTTTTTTTTTCAAATTTTCAAAAAACGATGGGCTATAACCCATGTTTTTTTTTTTTTTCATTTTTTTCAAATCCTCAAAAATGATGAAAAACGGCGTGCTATAATATGCCGTACGGTATAGGCTATAGCCCATGGTCAAAAATGATGAAAAACGAGGTTAAAAAACAATTTCAAATTTTCTAAAAACGATGGGCTATAACCCATGTTTTTTTTTTTTTTCATTTTTTTCAAATCCTCAAAAATGATGAAAAACGGCGTGCTATAATATGCCGTACGGTATAGGCTATAGCCCATGGTCAAAAATTATAAAAAACGAGGTTAATTTTTTTTTAAAATTTTCAAAAAACGATGGGCTATAACCCATGTTTTTTTTTTTTTTCATTTTTTTCAAATCCTCAAAAATGATGAAAAACGGCGTGCTATAATATGCCGTACGGTATAGGCTATAGCCCATGGTCAAAAATGATGAAAAACGAGGTTAAAAAACCATTTCAAATTTTCAAAAAACTATGGGCTATAACCCATGTTTTTTTTTTTTTTCATTTTTTTCAAATCCTCAAAAATGATGAAAAACGGCGTGCTATAATATGCCGTACAGTATAGGCTATAGCCCATGGACAAAAATGATGAAAAACGAGGTTAATTTTTTTGTTCAAATTTTCAAAAAACGATGGGCTATAACACATGTTTTTTGTTTTTTTCATTTTTTTCAAATCCTCAAAAATGATGAAAAACGGCGTGCTATAATATGCCGTACGGTATAGGCTATAGCCCATGGTCAAAAATGATGAAAAACGAGGTTAAAAAACAATTTCAAATTTTCAAAAAACGATGGGCTATAACCCATGTTTTTTTTTTTTCCATTTTTTTCAAATCCTCAAAAATGATGAAAAACGGCGTGCTATAATATGCCGTACGGTATAGGCTATAGCCCATGGTCAAAAATGATGAAAAACGAGGTTAAAAAACAATTTCAAATTTTCAAAAAACGATGGGCTATAACACATGTTTTTTGTTTTTTTCATTTTTTTCAAATCCTCAAAAATGATGAAAAACGGCGTGCTATAATATGCCGTACGGTATAGGCTATAGCCCATGGTCAAAAATGATGAAAAACGAGGTTAAAAAACAATTTCAAATTTTCAAAAAACGATGGGCTATAACCCATGTTTTTTTCTTTTTTTCATTTTTTTCAAATCCTCAAAAATGATGAAAAACGGCGTGCTATAATATGCCGTACGGTATAGGCTATAGCCCATGGTCAAAAATGATGAAAAACGAGGTTAAAAAACAATTTCAAATTTTCAAAAAACGATGGGCTATAACCCATGTTTTTTTTTTTTTTCTTTTTTTTCAAATCCTCAAAAATGATGAAAAACGGCGTGCTATAATATGCCGTACGGTATAGGCTATAGCCCATGGTCAAAAATTATGAAAAACGAGGTTAATTTTTTTTTCAAATTTTCAAAAAACGATGGGCTATAACACATGTTTTTTGTTTTTTTCATTTTTTTCAAATCCTCAAAAATGATGAAAAACGGCTTGCTATAATATGCCGTACGGTATAGGCTATAGCCCATGGTCAAAAATGATGAAAAACGAGGTTAAAAAACAATTTCAAATTTTCAAAAAACGATGGGCTATAACCCATGTTTTTTTTGTTTGTTTTTTTTTCAAATCCTCAAAAATGTTGAAAAACGGCGTGCTATAATATGCCGTACGGTATAGGCTATAGCCCATGGTCAAAAATTATGAAAAACGAGGTTAATTTTTTTTTCAAATTTTCAAAAAACGATGGGCTATAACCCATGTTTTTTTTTTTTTTTCATTTTTTTCAAATCCTCAAAAATGATGAAAAACGGCGTGCTATAATATGCCGTACGGTATAGGCTATAGCCCATGGTCAAAAATGATGAAAAACGAGGTTAAAAAACAATTTCAAATTTTCAAAAAACGATGGGCTATAACCCATGTTTTTTTTTTTTTCCATTTTTTTCAAATCCTCAAAAATGATGAAAAACGGCGTGCTATAATATGCCGTACAGTATAGGCTATAGCCCATGGACAAAAATGATGAAAAACGAGGTAAATTTTTTTGTTCAAATTTTCAAAAAACGATGGGCTATAACACATGTTTTTTGTTTTTTTCATTTTTTTCAAATCCTCAAAAATGATGAAAAACGGCGTGCTATAATATGCCGTACGGTATAGGCTATAGCCCATGGTCAAAAATGATGAAAAACGAGGTTAAAAAACAATTTCAAATTTTCAAAAAACGATGGGCTATAACACATGTTTTTTGTTTTTTTTTCATTTTTTTCAAATCCTCAAAAATGATGAAAAACGGCGTGCTATAATATGCCGTACAGTATAGGCTATAGCCCATGGTCAAAAATTATGAAAAACGAGGTTAATTTCTTTTTCAAATTTTCAAAAAACGATGGGCTATAACCCATGTTTTTTTTTTTTTTTTCATTTTTTTCAAATCCTCAAAAATGATGAAAAACGGCGTGCTATAATATGCCGTACAGTATAGGCTATAGCCCATGGACAAAAATGATGAAAAACGAGGTACATTTTTTTTTTCTAATTTTCAAAAAACGATGGGCTATAACACATGTTTTTTGTTTTTTTAATTTTTTTCAAATCCTCAAAAATGATGAAAAACGGCGTGCTATAATATGCCGTACGGTATAGGCTATAGCCCATGGTCAAAAATTATGAAAAACGAGGTTAATTTTTTTTTCAAATTTTCAAAAAACGATGGGCTATAACCCATGTTTTTTTTTTTTTTTCATTTTTTTCAAATCCTCAAAAATGATGAAAAACGGCGTGCTATAATATGCCGTACGGTATAGGCTATAGCCCATGGTCAGAAATGATGAAAAACGAGGTTAAAAAACAATTTCAAATTTTCAAAAAACGATGGGCTATAACCCATGTTTTGTTTTTTTTTTCATTTTTTTCAAATCCTCAAAAATGATGAAAAACGGCGTGCTATAATATGCCGTACAGTATAGGCTATAGCCCATGGACAAAAATGATGAAAAACGAGGTTAATTTTTTTTTTCAAATTTTCAAAAAACGATGGGCTATAACACATGTTTTTTGTTTTTTTCATTTTTTTCAAATCCTCAAAAATGATGAAAAACGGCGTGCTATAATATGCCGTACGGTATAGGCTATAGCCCATGGTCAAAAATGATGAAAAACGAGGTTAAAAAACAATTTCAAATTTTCAAAAAACGATGGGCTATAACCCATGTTTTTTTTTTTTTTTTTTTTTAAATCCTCAAAAATGATGAAAAACGGCGTGCTATAATATGCCATACGGTATAGGCTATAGCCCATGGTCAAAAATGATGAAAAACGAGGTTAATTTTTTTTCCAAATTTTCAAAAAACGATGGGCTATAACCCATGTTTTTTTTTTTTTCTTTTTTTTCAAATCCTCAAAAATGATGAAAAACGGCGTGCTATAATATGCCGTACGGTATAGGCTATAGCCCATGGTCAAAAATGATGAAAAACGAGGTTAATTTTTTTTTCAAATTTTCAAAAAATGATGGGCTATAACCCATGTTTTTGTTTTTTTTTCATTTTTTTCAAATCCTCAAAAATGATGAAAAACGGCGTGCTATAATATGCCGTACGGTATAGGCTATAGCCCATGGTCAAAAATGATGAAAAACGAGGTTAAAAAACAATTTCAAATTTTCAAAAAACGATGGGCTATAACCCATGTTTTTTTTTTTTTTCATTTTTTTCAAATCCTCAAAAATGATGAAAAACGGCGTGCTATAATATGCCGTACGGTATAGGCTATAGCCCATGGTCAAAAATGATGAAAAACGAGGTTAATTTTTTTTTCAAATTTTCAAAAAACGATGGGCTATAACCCATGTTTTTTTTTTTTTTCATTTTTTTCAAATCCTCAAAAATGATGAAAAACGGCGTGCTATAATATGCCGTACAGTATAGGCTATAGCCCATGGACAAAAATGATGAAAAACGAGGTTAATTTTTTTGTTCAAATTTTCAAAAAACGATGGGCTATAACACATGTTTTTTGTTTTTTTCATTTTTTTTAAATCCTCAAAAATGATGCAAAAACGGCGTGCTATAATATGCCGTACGGTATAGGCTATAGCCCATGGTCAAAAATGATGAAAAACGAGGTTAAAAAACAATTTCAAATTTTCAAAAAACGATGGGCTATAACACATGTTTTTTGTTTTTTTTTCATTTTTTTCAAATCCTCAAAAATGATGAAAAACGGCGTGCTATAATATGCCGTACAGTATAGGCTATAGCCCATGGTCAAAAATTATGAAAAACGAGGTTAATTTCTTTTTCAAATTTTCAAAAAACGATGGGCTATAACCCATGTTTTTTTTTTTTTTTTCATTTTTTTCAAATCCTCAAAAATGATGAAAAACGGCGTGCTATAATATGCCGTACAGTATAGGCTATAGCCCATGGACAAAAATGATGAAAAACGAGGTAATTTTTTTTTTTCTAATTTTCAAAAAACGATGGGCTATAACACATGTTTTTTGTTTTTTTAATTTTTTTCAAATCCTCAAAAATGATGAAAAACGGCGTGCTATAATATGCCGTACGGTATAGGCTATAGCCCATGGTCAAAAATGATGAAAAACGAGGTTAATTTTTTTTTCAAATTTTCAAAAAATGATGGGCTATAACCCATGTTTTTGTTTTTTTTTCATTTTTTTCAAATCCTCAAAAATGATGAAAAACGGCGTGCTATAATATGCCGTACGGTATAGGCTATAGCCCATGGTCAAAAATGATGAAAAACGAGGTTAAAAAACAATTTCAAATTTTCAAAAAACGATGGGCTATAACACATGTTTTTTGTTTTTTTTTCATTTTTTTCAAATCCTCAAAAATGATGAAAAACGGCGTGCTATAATATGCCGTACAGTATAGGCTATAGCCCATGGTCAAAAATTATGAAAAACGAGGTTAATTTCTTTTTCAAATTTTCAAAAAACGATGGGCTATAACCCATGTTTTTTTTTTTTTTTTCATTTTTTTCAAATCCTCAAAAATGATGAAAAACGGCGTGCTATAATATGCCGTACAGTATAGGCTATAGCCCATGGACAAAAATGATGAAAAACGAGGTAATTTTTTTTTTTCTAATTTTCAAAAAACGATGGGCTATAACACATGTTTTTTGTTTTTTTAATTTTTTTCAAATCCTCAAAAATGATGAAAAACGGCGTGCTATAATATGCCGTACGGTATAGGCTATAGCCCATGGTCAAAAATGATGAAAAACGAGGTTAATTTTTTTTTCAAATTTTCAAAAAATGATGGGCTATAACCCATGTTTTTGTTTTTTTTTCATTTTTTTCAAATCCTCAAAAATGATGAAAAACGGCGTGCTATAATATGCCGTACGGTATAGGCTATAGCCCATGGTCAAAAATGATGAAAAACGAGGTTAAAAAACAATTTCAAATTTTCAAAAAACGATGGGCTATAACCCATGTTTTTTTTTTTTTTCATTTTTTTCAAATCCTCAAAAATGATGAAAAACGGCGTGCTATAATATGCCGTACGGTATAGGCTATAGCCCATGGTCAAAAATTATGAAAAACGAGGTTAATTTTTTTTTCAAATTTTCAAAAAACGATGGGCTATAACCCATGTTTTTTTTTTTTTTCATTTTTTTCAAATCCTCAAAAATGATGAAAAACGGCGTGCTATAATATGCCGTACGGTATAGGCTATAGCCCATGGTCAGAAATGATGAAAAACGAGGTTAAAAAACAATTTCAAATTTTCAAAAAACGATGGGCTATAACCCATGTTTTTTTTTTTTTTTCATTTTTTTCAAATCCTCAAAAATGATGAAAAACGGCGTGCTATAATATGCCGTACAGTATAGGCTATAGCCCATGGACAAAAATGATGAAAAACGAGGTTAATTTTTTTTTTCAAATTTTCAAAAAACGATGGGCTATAACACATGTTTTTTGTTTTTTTCATTTTTTTCAAATCCTCAAAAATGATGAAAAACGGCGTGCTATAATATGCCGTACGGTATAGGCTATAGCCCATGGTCAAAAATGATGAAAAACGAGGTTAAAAAACAATTTCAAATTTTCAAAAAACGATGGGCTATAACCCATGTTTTTTTTTTTTTTTTTTTTTAAATCCTCAAAAATGATGAAAAACGGCGTGCTATAATATGCCATACGGTATAGGCTATAGCCCATGGTCAAAAATGATGAAAAACGAGGTTAATTTTTTTTTCAAATTTTCAAAAAACGATGGGCTATAACCCATGTTTTTTTTTTTTTTCTTTTTTTTCAAATCCTCAAAAATGATGAAAAACGGCGTGCTATAATATGCCGTACGGTATAGGCTATAGCCCATGGTCAAAAATGATGAAAAACGAGGTAATTTTTTTTTTCAAATTTTCAAAAAACGATGGGCTATAACCCATGTTTTTTTTTTTTTTTTTTTTTTTCAAATCCTCAAAAATGATGAAAAACGGCGTGCTATAATATGCCGTACGGTATAGGCTATAGCCCATGGTCAAAAATGATGAAAAACGAGGTTAAAAAACAATTTCAAATTTTCAAAAAACGATGGGCTATAACCCATGTTTTTTTTTTTTTTTTCATTTTTTTCAAATCCTCAAAAATGATGAAAAACGGCGTGCTATAATATGCCGTACAGTATAGGCTATAGCCCATGGACAAAAATGATGAAAAACGAGGTTAATTTTTTTTTTCAAATTTTCAAAAAACGATGGGCTATAACACATGTTTTTTGTTTTTTTCATTTTTTTCAAATCCTCAAAAATGATGAAAAACGGCGTGCTATAATATGCCGTACGGTATAGGCTATAGCCCATGGTCAAAAATGATGAAAAACGAGGTTAAAAAACTATTTCAAATTTTCAAAAAACGATGGGCTATAACCCATGTTTTTTTTTGTTTTTTTTTTCAAATCCTCAAAAATGATGAAAAACGGCGTGCTATAATATGCCGTACGGTATAGGCTATAGCCCATGGTCAAAAATGATGAAAAACGAGGTTATTTTTTTTTTCAAATTTTCAAAAAACGATGGGCTATAACCCATGTTTTTTTTTTTTTTCATTTTTTTCAAATCCTCAAAAATGATGAAAAACGGCGTGCTATAATATGCCGTACGGTATAGGCTATAGCCCATGGTCAAAAATGATGAAAAACGAGGTTAAAAAACAATTTCAAATTTTCAAAAAACGATGGGCTATAACCCATGTTTTTTTTTTTTTTCATTTTTTTCAAATCCTCAAAAATGATGAAAAACGGCGTGCTATAATATGCCGTACGGTATAGGCTATAGCCCATGGTCAAAAATTATAAAAAACGAGGTAAATTTTTTTTTCAAATTTTCAAAAAACGATGGGCTATAACCCATGTTTTTTTTTTTTTCATTTTTTTCAAATCCTCAAAAATGATGAAAAACGGCGTGCTATAATATGCCGTACGGTATAGGCTATAGCCCATGGTCAAAAATGATGAAAAACGAGGTTAAAAAACCATTTCAAATTTTCAAAAAACGATGGGCTATAACCCATGTTTTTTTTTTTTTTCATTTTTTTCAAATCCTCAAAAATGATGAAAAACGGCGTGCTATAATATGCCGTACAGTATAGGCTATAGCCCATGGACAAAAATGATGAAAAACGAGGTTAATTTTTTTGTTCAAATTTTCAAAAAACGATGGGCTATAACACATGTTTTTTGTTTTTTTCATTTTTTTCAAATCCTCAAAAATGATGAAAAACGGCGTGCTATAATATGCCGTACGGTATAGGCTATAGCCCATGGTCAAAAATGATGAAAAACGAGGTTAAAAAACAATTTCAAATTTTCAAAAAACGATGGGCTATAACACATGTTTTTTGTTTTTTTCATTTTTTTCAAATCCTCAAAAATGATGAAAAACGGCGTGCTATAATATGCCGTACGGTATAGGCTATAGCCCATGGTCAAAAATGATGAAAAACGAGGTTAAAAAACAATTTAAAATTTTCAAAAAACGATGGGCTATAACCCATGTTTTTTTTTTTTTCATTTTTTTCAAATCCTCAAAAATGATGAAAAACGGCGTGCTATAATATGCCGTACGGTATAGGCTATAGCCCATGGTCAAAAATGATGAAAAACGAGGTTAAAAAACAATTTCAAATTTTCAAAAAACGATGGGCTATAACCCATGTTTTTTTTTTTTTTCATTTTTTTCAAATCCTCAAAAATGATGAAAAACGGCGTGCTATAATATGCCGTACGGTGTAGGCTATAGCCCATGGTCAAAAATGATGAAAAACGAGGTTAATTTTTTTGTTCAAATTTTCAAAAAACGATGGGCTATAACACATGTTTTTTGTTTTTTTCATTTTTTTCAAATCCTCAAAAATGATGAAAAACGGCGTGCTATAATATGCCGTACGGTATAGGCTATAGCCCATGGTCAAAAATGATGAAAAACGAGGTTAAAAAACAATTTCAAATTTTCAAAAAACGATGGGCTATAACACATGTTTTTTGTTTTTTTCATTTTTTTCAAATCCTCAAAAATGATGAAAAACGGCGTGCTATAATATGCCGTACGGTATAGGCTATAGCCCATGGTCAAAAATGATGAAAAACGAGGTTAAAAAACAATTTCAATTTTTCAAAAAACGATGGGCTATAACCCATGTTTTTTTCTTTTTTTCATTTTTTTCAAATCCTCAAAAATGATGAAAAACGGCGTGCTATAATATGCCGTACGGTATAGGCTATAGCCCATGGTCAAAAATGATGAAAAACGAGGTTAAAAAACAATTTCAAATTTTCAAAAAACGATGGGCTATAACCCATGTTTTTTTTTTTTTTCATTTTTTTCAAATCCTCAAAAATGATGAAAAACGGCGTGCTATAATATGCCGTACGGTATAGGCTATAGCCCATGGTCAAAAATTATGAAAAACGAGGTTAATTTTTTTTTCAAATTTTCAAAAA
The DNA here is from genome assembly GCF_964188405.1 of Protomyctophum parallelum. Taxonomy (NCBI): domain Eukaryota; kingdom Metazoa; phylum Chordata; class Actinopteri; order Myctophiformes; family Myctophidae; genus Protomyctophum; species Protomyctophum parallelum. The sequence goes on along the minus strand of NC_139710.1, from coordinate 18,536,857 downwards.
ACGATGGGCTATAACACATGTTTTTTGTTTTTTTCATTTTTTTCAAATCCTCAAAAATGATGAAAAACGGCGTGCTATAATATGCCGTACGGTATAGGCTATAGCCCATGGTCAAAAATGATGAAAAACGAGGTTAAAAAACAATTTCAAATTTTCAAAAAACGATGGGCTATAACACATGTTTTTTGTTTTTTTCATTTTTTTCAAATCCTCAAAAATGATGAAAAACGGCGTGCTATAATATGCCGTACGGTATAGGCTATAGCCCATGGTCAAAAATGATGAAAAACGAGGTTAAAAAACAATTTCAAATTTTCAAAAAACTATGGGCTATAACCCATGTTTTTTTCTTTTTTTCATTTTTTTCAAATCCTCAAAAATGATGAAAAACGGCGTGCTATAATATGCCGTACGGTATAGGCTATAGCCCATGGTCAAAAATGATGAAAAACGAGGTTAAAAAACAATTTCAAATTTTCAAAAAACGATGGGCTATAACACATGTTTTTTGTTTTTTTCATTTTTTTCAAATCCTCAAAAATGATGAAAAACGGCGTGCTATAATATGCCGTACGGTATAGGCTATAGCCCATGGTCAAAAATGATGAAAAACGAGGTTAATTTTTTTTTCAAATTTTCAAAAAACGATGGGCTATAACCCATGTTTTTTTTCTTTTTCATTTTTTTCAAATCCTCAAAAATGATGAAAAACGGCGTGCTATAATATGCCGTACGGTATAGGCTATAGCCCATGGTCAAAAATGATGAAAAACGAGGTTAAAAAAAAAATCAAATTTAAAAAAAACGCTGGGCTATAACCCATGTTTTTTTTTTTTTTCATTTTTTTCAAATCCTCAAAAATGTAGAAAAACGGCGTGCTATAATATGCCGTACGGTATAGGCTATAGCCCATGGTCAAAAATGATGAAAAACGAGGTTAATTCTTTTTTTCAAATTGTCAAAAAACGATGGGCTATAACCCATGTTTTTTTTTTTTTCATTTTTTTCAAATCCTCAAAAATTATGAAAAATGGCGTGCTATAATATGCCGTACGGTATAGGCTATAGCCCATGGTCAAAAATGATGAAAAACGAGGTTAAAAAAAAAAAATCTAATTTTCAAAAAACGATGTATAACCCATGTTTTGTTTTTTTTTTCTTTTTTTTCAAATCCTCAAAAATGATGAAAAACTGCGTGCTATAATATGCCGTACGGTATAGGCGCCCATGGTCAAAAATGATGAAAAACAAGGTTAATTTTTTTTTTCAAATTTTCAAAAAACGATGGGCTATAACCCATGTTTTTTTTTTTTTTTTTTTTTCAAATACTCAAAAATGATGAAAAACGGCGTGCTATAATATGCCGTACGGTATAGGCTATAGCCCATGGTCAAAAATGATGAAAAACGAGGTTAATTTTTTTTTCACATTTTCATAAAACGATGGGCTATAACCCATGTTTTTTTTTTTTTTTTTTTTTCAAATCCTCAAAAATGATGAAAAACGGCGTGCTATAATATGCCGTACGGTATAGGCTATAGCCCATGGTCAAAATGATGAAAAACGAGGTACATTTTTTTTTCACATTTTCAAAAAACGATGGGCTATAACCCATGTTTTTTTTTTTTTCATTTTTTTCAAATCCTCAAAAATGATGAAAAATGGCATGCTATAATATGCCGTACGGTATAGGCTATAGCCCATGGTCAAAAATGATGAAAAACGAGGTTAAAAAAAAATTCAAATTTTCAAAAAACGATGGGCTATAACCCATGTTTTTTTTTTTAATCCTCAAAAATGATGAAAAACGGCGTGCTATAATATGCCCTACGGTATAGGCTATAGCCCATGGTCAAAAATGATGAAAAACGAGGTTAATTTTTTTTTCAAATTTTCAAAAAACGATGGGCTATAACCCATGTTTTTTTTTTTTTTTTCATTTTTTTCAAATCCTCAAAAATGATGAAAAATGGCATGCTATAATATGCCGTACGGTATAGGCTATAGCCCATGGTCAAAAATGATGAAAAACGAGGTTAAAAAAAGAATTCAAATTTTCAAAAAACGATGGGCTATAACCCATGTTTTTTGTTTTTTTCATTTTTTTCAAATCCTCAAAAATGATGAAAAATGGCGTGCTATAATATGCCGTACGGTATAGGCTATAGCCCATGGTCAAAAATGATGAAAAACAAGGTTAAAAAAAAAAATCTAATTTTCAAAAAACGATAGGCTATAACCCATGTTTTTTTTTTTTTTTTTTTTTTTTTTTCAAATCCTCAAAAATGATGAAAAATTGCGTGCTATAGTATGCCGTACGGTAGGGGCTATAGCCCATGGTCAAAAATGATGAAAAACAAGGTAATTTTTTTTTCCAAAAATTCAAAAAACGATGGGCTATAACCCATGTTTTTTTTTGTTTTTTTTTTTTTTAATCCTCAAAAATGATGAAAAATGGCGTGCTATAGTATGCCAAACGGTAGGGGCTATAGCCCATGGTCGAAAATGATGAAAAACAAGGTTAATTCTTTTTTTTTCAAATTTTCAAAAAACGATAGACTATAACCCATGTTTTTTTTTGTTTTTTTTTTTTTTAATCCTCAAAAATGATGAAAAATGGCGTGCTATAGTATGCCATACGGTATGAGCTATAGCCCATGGTCTAAAATGATGAATATTGAGGATTAAAAAAAAATCAAAATTTCAAAAAAACGATGGGCTATGACCCATCTTTTTTTCATTTTTTAATTTTTTTCAAATCCTCAAAATTGATGAAAAACGGTATGGGCTATTAGACGAGCCTCTAAAGATGGGATAAAAAACGTCTAAAAATAGACGTCTAAAACACGTCTATTTTTAGACGTCTATTTTTAGACGTCTATTTTTAGACGTTTTTTATCCCATTTTTAGACGCACGTCTAATAGCCGGCTGTTGCTCAGTGGGATGGTCAAAAATGATGAAAAACGAGGATAAAAAAAAATATATATATATATCAAAAATGATGAAAAACGGCGTGCTATAGTATGCGTACGGTATGGGCTACAGCCCATGGTAAAAAATGATGAAAAACAAGGATAATTTTTTTTCAAAAATTAAAAAAACGATGGGCTATAACCCATCTTTTTTTCATTTTTTTGAAAAAATCCTCGAAAATGATGAAAAACTGCGTGCTATAGTATGCCCTACGATATGGGCTATAGCCCATGGTCTAAAATGAAGAAAAACGAGGATAAAAAAAAGAATCAAAAATTCTAAAAACGATATGCTATAACCCATCGTTTTTTTTTCATTTTTTCAAATCCTCAAAAATGATGAAAAACGGCGTGCTATAGTATGCCGTACGATATGGGCTATATAGCCAATGGATCTAAATTGATGTAAAACGAGGATAATTTTATTTATTTTTAATTAAAAAAACGATGGGCTATAACCCCATTCACACTTTTTATTATTCAGCCACTTAACGGCACACAGTGCTACCTACTCGTACTCTAGGTGATGGTCAGCACGAACCCACTAAGTATTCTATGGATATTATCTGATATATCCACCGGGCCACTTAACGGCACACTAGGTACCTCTACACTCTAGGTGATGGTGATATGAACCAGCACCATTCTATGTCAGGTTTGAACCGGCAGACTTCTACTAGGTATTCTATGGATATTATCTGATTCATCCACCAGGGTTCTTAACTGCACACACTCCTACCTACTCAGCATCCTACTAGGAGTATGTGGCCAGCATACTTCTACTAGGACAGGGATATGGACAGCGTCAGTGATCTATGGATATCAATTATGCACTGACTGTGATTTGAGTATGTCAGGGTTTGAACCGGCACACTTCTATTAGGTATACTACGGATATCATCTGACTTACCTGTTGGGCCACTGAGGCACACAATCATGGGGACTTTCTGTGCTGCTTTAAAGTTGTCCTTCTGAAAGTCAATGTGCAAAGCAAAGTGTCACAGAGCCACATGACTAATGTAAGATTTGAACCCTGGACCTGTGTATCACAAGCTCAGCCACTCATCACACTGAGCTAACTGCTGGTTACTACAACACAGTTTTTCTGTGCTACTTGATGTTAGTGTGGAATGCAAAGTGTCACAGTAAAGAATGGGGTGGGATTGGCCCCTTTATTTCTTTGTTTGAACTTGAGTGGGGTTTGAACCCACCATGTGGCATCGTTCTAACACAGTGAGCCACTGGTTCCAGACAATTCACAGTGCTTTTTTGTTTGTTTTGTTCTTCTATAAATCGGTCTTGAAAGTAAAGAATTGAGTGTGGTTTGAACTCACCATCTCCCTATCATGAGGCAGCGTTCTAACACACTGAGCCACTGGCTCCAGACAATTCACAGTGCTTTTTTGTTTGTTTTATTCTTCTGAAATTGGTCTTGAAAGTAAATACTTGAGTGTGGTTTGAACTTACCATCTCCCGATCAGGTGGCAGCGTTCTAACACACTGAGCCACTGGCTCCAGACAATTAACACTGCTTTTTTGTTTGTTTTGTTCTGCTGAAATTGGTCTTGAAAATAAAGACTTGAGTGGGGCTTGAACTGACCATCTCCCGATCATGTGGCCAATGTTCTAAGACATCTGTGCTACTTGATGTCAGTGTGGGAAGTAAAGTGTCACAGTAAAGACTGGGGTTGGATTTGAACCCTGGACCTGTGGATCACAAGGACAGCCTGTCTTCAGATTGAGCTATCTGCAAGTTACTAAAAAACAGCTTTGTTGTGCTACTTGAAGAGAAGAAACGTGGATTGAATATCAAAAAGACAATATTAAATATGTCAATATTAAAATAGAAAGCACCAATAGATTAGAAATACATGCAAATGGTGACGTTTCAATATAAGCAAGGTCTAAAGGTATTCCGAGATGAGAAATTAGGATTTGAAAAAAAGACGAAAATCACTCCATGGTCCATGGTCTCTGAGTGATTTTCGTCTTTTTTTCAAATCCTCAAAAATGATGAAAAACGGCATGCTACAGTACCCTAACCCTAACCCTAACCCGGTTATAATCCATGGTCAAAATGATTAAGTGATTTTGTCTTTTTTACAAATCCTCGTTTTTCCAGACCATGGCATGCTGCAGTACCCTAACCCAGGATAATGGGGTGTTCCACGGTTTCTCATCAACTCCATGTTAAATCACCCAATTAGCCCCCAACGGTCCCTAACCCTTGATCGTAGGAGATAGTAATGTAGGGCTGTCCAGTCATAAAGTTTGAACACTACAGAAAAACTGGAAACACCGCCAATGTGGCGCACTGCATCCTATCCATAGGAATGAACAATCGACAGCAGGGGACAACAGAAACAGGACGGAAGACAATGAGGGCGGACACAAGTGTGGCCTACATGGGTCACATATAATTCGCCCAGCTGGTACCCACTTAAGGCCCAATCAGATCCCAGTTCAAACCCATATAGGCAAACACAGGTGGCGCACACATGATTCTAAAATAAAATGGCCCATTTGGATACCACCTAAGACCCAGTTAGAAACCCACGTAAGCCCATATGGGCTAACACAGGTGGGCCCTTTGTGAAAACTGGGTGCACGGCCCACTTGGGTTTTGACATGGGCTATGGGCATGGATTCCATGGGGCCCAGATGGACATGTTAGCTGGGTAGTAGCATGCCAAAGTTTGTGCTATTGCCATTGAGAATGCATTGGGCGTTTAAGTGAAATAACTCAGAAACTACAAAACATTTCAAAGTAAAAAGTTCCAGCATGTGTCTCCACAGTAAACTGAATTATAAAAAGTGTGAATGGAGTTTATAGGTGAAAGTGCTTTTTTGACGTGCCAGTGTCTGCCATTGAGCCCCATTGTAAATTTCTCAAATTTGAAAGCACTATATTTCTAAAACTATGAAACATTTCAAAGATTCCTTAGTCCACCGTAAGATGAACCTAAATAGGTTTGAATGGGGTTTCTAGGCGTAAGTATGTAGGACTAGTAGCATGCCAAAGTTTATGCTATTGCCATTAAGAATGCATTGGGCGTTTAAGTTAAACTAGAAAGCAGTTCCTGTAGAAACTGCGTGGGCTCGCATAAAATGCAATGTATAAAGTTATTGCTGTGTCAAGTTTGAAACTTGGGGACCGGAGTAATAGTGTTCCCATTGGTGGTCTAAATCTATGCCCGAACAAATTGCTCTATCGCAAAAAGTAAAAGTCGAATGCAAATATTTTTTTCGCTGTGAGTGGCCTGAGATATTGAGGTACACCATGTGCGATTGTGGTGTTGGTACGATCGAAAATGTGGTTATAAGAGCGAGTTAAGAATTGTCATTGCGATAATTTCCTCGTAAGAATTATACAATGGAGGTCAATTAGCAGCTTGACTGTCTTTGTGTCACTTCAAAGGCCGTAGTTCACATTCTGTATGTCTCTGTGCTTTGGTGGTCACATTGTGTGAAAGAGGACATGTGTGGCTACAAAATGACCAAAGAACATGCGTGTAAAATGAATATTTTGGCCGGGACGACAATTTGTTTGGTAAATTTTCAAGGAAAGAATTTCAGTTTCCACACTCTAGTCAAATAAGCCCCGTACTCTAAGTTGGCACTAATTAGGCGAAACGGCCTGCGATTGAACTGCGATTTCGGAAAAAACGTTTAACATATTCGAATACGGTTTGAACCACGAAAAAGTCCAGAGTCGTGTGAGCTTTCTAAAGTTTAAATCACGTTTCTACGACAAAGTATGCCAGAGTAATGAGGCTGCAAATGTGAGTTTGATAAAATCCCATACATTGTCTATGGGAGGAAAAAACTATAAATAAAGTTAAATATTTTTAAAAGTATAAACTTTTTCAAAACAACTTTTTCACCAATGAAAGTTCAAAGATAGATGAACATTATAAAGTTTGAATGAAGTTTCAAAGTGTAATAAGAGCTCAAAAAAGTTAAATGTGAAAAATGGGACCTTTCTTCCATCGACTCTCATTATAAAGAATGTAAAAAAAAGTTAAAAAGTATAAAAAGTATAAAACTTTGTAAAAATTCAAATGCAAGCATAAATAACTGCAAAGAGCTGAACAGTTTGAAGTTTGAACTACATTTCTAGCATAAAGTATGTGGAAGTAGTTGGCGGAATAAATGGCGGAATAAATAAAGAATAAATAAATATAAACTGGCAATAACTAGTGTGTGCTCGCTGTGGCGAGCCCACAATAACTGATGAAAATCATGAAAAAACGGCATACTATAGTTCATGGTTTCGGTAAAAAATGATGAGCCTTGTCTGGAACATCCTGAGGATCATGATATACCCAATGTCTTAAGGGAGCCACCATGTTCTCTGTAACCTATCACAGTTTTAGGGTGTTCTACTGGACGTCAGAGGGCCTATACTGAACCAAACTACTACAGCCAGCCCAGCTGGCTCCAGGCAGATTCTTATCAGGCTGTTTACTCACGGGCGAATTACAGCGAACAATTCATACTGCACATCTTATATCAACAGGAAAATGGAGCAGAGCTCTCTGATACGCATAACCTGAAATAAACTCTGCTTATCTCAGTAAATATAGCTATCGAGGAAGTCAAACACCTATTTCTTCCCTGAAGTCGAGAATGATTCCGTCCGTTCAGGTGTACTTTGGATCGGAAGTGGTATCTTCACAAGATTTCGATCTCACCGTTGGTCACTTACTGTACATTTTGTTTTTCTGACAAAGGGTTTTTAAGGTCAAGGAAGGAGCATTTCTCTCAAATGGATTCTCTGTTGACATGCCCATACCTTTCTGGGCCTTGGCCAAACGTGGACTGTATTTCCCTATAGAATCTAGCGAGGACGACTAAAGGAGCCACAGCACTCAGACAGACAAGGCACATAATCCCGATCTTCATGACAAGAATTTATTTTTATTTTTTTCTCCTTTTATTACATTTTGCATTAAATTAAAGAGATTTTTATTTCTTTACAACATACATTAAGCCGTGAATCGGATGTTAGGAAAGTGGAAAGTAGGGCAAAAAACCTGGTGACACCACAATATTTTACAAGCTTACAAAGTTCAAAGGGTCAAGAACAGAGAGAGAGAATGTATGACTTGGTTTGTATCTAATAGCAGTGTATTATAGTGAGGGTGTAAGACAAAAAAAGGCACACACCAAAGAATCTCAGTGTCCACAGCAGCTTTCACATCCAGCCCAATTCAGACTTTAAAAACAGTCCAGCCCTGCACTAACTTCAAAATGCTTGATGCTCCCTTACAAAAAGAAAAGAGGAAAAAAAGAAAGAAAATGTACTCAATAATTACTACATGTCCATGAAAAATATGAGCTTTCAGCATTGTGACCTTTGCTGACAGCATCAGAGAATTTCAATCCGTATGGACACGGCAGTTTCCTAAGCACAAGCAACAGCAGCTAAGGGCGAAATGTTTCTACACAGTAAATCTTTAGACCAGCATTATTCTAGACCTGGGAAAACAGCCGGTTCAAGTGCTCTTTGACATTATTGTAAATTAGGCCTTATTGTTTCCAGGGACAGGGTCTACTCTGTTGTGGTGGGAACTAAAAAGATGGCCTTGCCCCAAATTAATTCACCTCCAGATACTGATCTTGCACCACTTGTACAGATAGTTTTATCCACTTAAACCCTCTATTCTTAGTAAAACGGACCTGAGTTGCAACTATATTTGGACCTTTTTTCCGTCTATACCAAATCTAGTTGCCAAAAATACCTGATCTACAAGCTCACAACGCGTGCGTCTCAGTGCAACGAGTTGTAGATCTGCTATTCTTGGCAAATGTTCCTCCTAGAATTGTCATGCTGGGGTTCAAGTGGTTAAGTTATGGTGGATAAAATGCACAAATCTGATAGCAGACCTGGTCCTGAGAGTGAACCTCCCTTGACTCCCTCTTTGACTAAACCTAAACTATTGCACATGACCCGGTCACCTGCAACCGAACACTGCAAGCGTCTATGTAGTACATGTACAGGTATGTTAGTTTAGAACAGGTCACATGATTACACTCGTTCTTATGTTAGCTGTGGATTGAGACGTAGTTGGCTTTCCTCCAAGGACAAAAAGAAAAATACTTGACATAAAAAAAGGAAAAAAAACTCAACTTATCTACAAACACTGAAGGGAGTGCTCCGTTGATTTAAGTGTGCAGGGGTGATGGATAGGAAACCTCCAGGTCAGATAGTAAATGACAATGTACAGTAAGACCTTGATAATGACAGTTAGTGGAATAAAACAAAATAAAGGATCACTAAACCTCTTCGAACTGTTTCATGTAAAAAATTAAAAATAAACTAAAACAAGGAAAAGGCATGGGTTAAACAACATACATCTGCTAAATATTGTTGTTTTTAATGCATGTCTCTTCACAGGAACCAGCCTGTTTCTGCAAACTGCCAACAAAGTGAGTGTTAGGGTGTCTGTTAGAAGCCCTGTGTACTGAACCATGGTTTATTATTGCAGTGCACCAGCAAGACCTTCTGGCCCCCCTCAGTTAACAAAATGTTCATTGTTCAATTAAACAATCAATTAACCATCACTGCAATCAAACAAAACAGCAAAAGAAAGTGAAAGTAAAAACAAAATAACCAGGACATTTATAATGGCATGAAATAGAAAACAAATTAAAACACTCAACAACATCATCATTGACACTGCCAACACAACATAAAGGGCATTAAGAGCATTAATGGCACAATCAGAAATTAACCACAAACGTGTGTGTGTGTGTGTGTGCGTGTGTGTGCGTGCGTGTGTGTGTGCGTGTGTGTGAGCAAGAGGGAGGAAAGGATACCCTATATCTTCTCCTCTTCAGTACTGTATGTTTAGGGACCAGATTTTCAACAAGAACACCTACATTCTTTAATTGCCTTTTTTTTTATCAAACAGGGAAATATGATTCGAGAAAAATAAAAAATACTACGAGGAGACAAAGATAACAGCTGAAAAAAGAAAACATTGTCACTACTTTTAGGGTGTAAGGCACAAATTTACATGTGGAAGAGAAACAGGCAATTTGAACAGGTTTTCTCGTTTCTCTTTTTTCCTACTCATCTGCGTGATGCGGATTGAAGAGGATGATGCGTCTCAGGGCGGAGGCACTGCTCCATCGCTGCGCATGTGCATACGTGGATTTCCATCCTGTCACCGCTGTCTTTCTTTGCAACGTGCAACGTGGTGAGCTTCGATGGCAGATCATGGTGCCAGCAAGCCGGCGACCAATAGGGCCCACGTACACAAAACCACAGTGCTGATTGGAGGGATGCTCTTTGAAGGAGTGAAAGGGTGATTTTGAGGAAGTCACTTTTCTTTACTGATTGATCTAAAACAACAGAGATTCTGGTCCGCAAAAGGGAAAAGTCCTTGTCTGGCACAGTTTAAATAAATATCTCCTCCTTTAACACGGAGGTTACATATATCTTAATCTGCAGAACACCTGGGTCCCACTGACCAAATAGTAAGACCACGTGGACCTTTAATCATCAACAACGTTCTACTGGCTCCAGTTTAATGACTTTAAATTAAAAAAAAGATTTCACACTTGATTAATTCATATTAAAAGATTTCTTCTCCCACATCTTTCTCTCGTTCTCTTTTGCTGAGCCTAAAATGTCAGTCTTTTTGTTTTATTGTCTTCAAAAGCACTTAATAAAAATAAATACAACAAGCTATTAGTGTTTAACAGTCATTGTGTTATTCAGTAACCAGTACAGTAGAGATTCTTCTGGCCCACGCTTGCAGCCAAACCAAAGGCAGGACTTGATTGCTTGTGTCCAGGATCACTGTAACACTGAGAGGCCTTTCACAGTTTCCTACGTAAACCTGGGCTGCTGTCTGACTCGCTAGGTCCAAGTGCCCGCTGGCGTTATGTCCCCCAGTGCGTGACAGCTGTACTGTACATAAATGTCTCCACGCTGTCATCTTGTGTGCTTTCGTCAGATTGATGATGAGAAACTAAACAGTCAGTACAAGTTGCGACGGTCAAACAGTACAGCAGAGTCAACACAGCCGCAACCTTTCGGACGCTACAGGTCGGCTCGTTTCGCCATCGGGTTAAATAACTTGGGAACAAGCATCATCATCTTCGGTGTTCCCGCGCGTGTGTGTTAACAGAGGGAGCCACGAGCCAGACAGAGCCTGGACTTAATGGCGGGGAGCACACGACGACAACCATTTGTATCATATTTACATATTTATATGAAAAGGAAAAGGAAAAACATTCTTAGAAAAAAAGGTGTTGGAATTTCCACTGTACTGTACACCGACCGCAAAAAGACATAAAGGAGATGCTCATTGTGTTCCCTGTTTTATTTTCCTTCTATTATTTCTCTCCGAAAACAAAAAAACATTTCACTACCGTCCGTTCACATCAGAAGTGACTGGCTGACTCTGACTCTCTAACTATGTACAGGAGTCACTGCACTTAACTTTCGTCGAGAGCGACACTATGGAGGGTTTGGGCGGGACGTCGGGCTTGAGGTGTTTGACCCCCGCTCGGGGGAGCGAGCCGTAGACACCGATGCCGACCTGCCGCGACAGAGACATGCCCTGCACGGTCATGTGTATGGAGTCCACCCTCTGGGGGGCAGGGGGCGGGGTCTCCACACGGTTAAAGCTGTGATGCCGCGCCAGGTGGGAGGAGTTGGACGAGTTGGTGTTGTGCCTCTTCAGTGCGGAAGAGCCGGACGCCGAGGAACCCGAGCCCTTCCGCAGCCCGTACACTGAGGAGTGGACCTCCAGGCGTTTGCCCATCTGCGGGACGGCAGGCGGGATGGTGAGTGAGGCCTCCCGCTGGGGCACGCGGGGTGGCAGCATCCCGTCCGGATCCACCATGTTGATGCCGTGACACGGGCTCTTCATTGTCTTGTACTCCAGAGTGGCACCCTGGTCAATGGCCTCCATGGCACCGTGACCCATGGTCAGGTCAGCGCGGTGTGGCTGCTCCACGTACTCATGCTGGTAGGTCTGTGGGTGCTGCTGGAGGTGGGGCTGCAGCTGGTGCTGGTGCTGCGGCAGAGGCAGAACCACCACGCTGGGGATGTGGCCTGGAGAGCCCCTGAGGGGCAGGTCTGTAGGGATGACAACCGACCCCATGTGCATGCCCTCCTTTGTGCAGGCATTGATGAGGTTCTGGTTCCGCTCCCACTCGCGGCTCCCCCGGCTGGGCTTACGGCGAGGCTGCATGGGTGTGGACTCTGGTGTCGGTAGAGCTGCTAGGTCCAGGTGGTGCTGGTCAGCTTTGATCAACATCTTGGTGTTGGGCGTCAGCCTGCCGTTGTGCATCAGGGGGGTGAGGATGGCCTCGGGGCGGCCGTCTTTCATGGCCTGCGTCTCAAACAGGCCAGTTAGCTTGGTGACGCTGTTCATAGAGCCCCGGCGGGAGTGGAGGTGGAGGGCGTCTTTCTCCTTGCGGCCCGCCAGGTCCACGTCGCGCCGCTTGTGGTCACAGATGCAGTAGACGATGATGCCAGAGAAGATGGCGCCCATTGCAAAGGCCAGGATGACAGCAATAGCCAAAAGGGTGATGGGGACGAGCTGGTCACGGCCCTTCTGGAAGCTCTCACGGATGACGCCTGCAGAGAGAGATGGAGAGGATCAGAATGATAGATGAGCAAAGGACAGAAGTTAATGATGTTATTGTTGTGCTTTTCAAAGATGACCTGTGATGTGTTTGTAAGGAAGAGGAGCTGTTGGGAAGGCAATAATATTAGCAGAGGGAAAACAAACCAGGATAAAGGGGGAAAAAGTGTGTTAAATTACAATAAAATTATATTTTCTGAGTAAACAACATTAGTGTCTCGAACAATTTCATGGAAAAAACACATAAAAAAACAGAGAGCTATTAAAATTGGACACAAAGGTTGCGTTTAAAGTAAAAAATATTCTGCACTTCCCCCAAATCCAATCCAAACGTAGCAGGGTTATTGGGATTCACATATATGAGATAAAAAACCTCGGCTGAAATGAAAAAAAGATATGAGCAGAGATAAAGGAGCCCCAAACGTCTGAACCCTTTCTTCTCATAGATGCAAATAGGACGCTTTTCATAAAGCATGGATCCAATCTCATGAATCACAGAGAATATATTAAAAACCCTCTTAGTAGGTGCTAAATCCAATGGGCTGTGTCATAAGTGTATTATGAAAGCTCTACTTTCAAGGACCAGCAAAGGCAATCTGTGATCTGGCCAAATAAAGGATTATTCAATAAAGAAAAATCTTTCATAGTATTCCAGCAATGGGGAATAATACTATTAGGAGAGTGACACCAGTTCTGAGGCTGTGTGTAATAAAATGGACTATAACACATGAGAATAAGGGCCATAATCTAACACACATCTACGCAGACAGACACCCAACCATTCCATTTTTATACTTTTTTTGGGCCATTTATTTGAAAGCTAAAGCCAGAAATATCAGATCTACAAGCTCACACATTTTGAGATTGTAGATGCTATATTTGGTGTATTTTTGGTGCCCCAAAAATACACAATATAAAAATACATAATAAAGTTTTAACCGTAAAAGCATACATCACACACAGACAAAGACATGCGCGCGCGTGCGTACATCACACACACACACACACACACACACACACACACACACACACACACACACACACACACACACACACATCCCGTCTGGTGACAAATGTAGCTCTGTGTTCCTTGTATTACACACGCCATTCCAGACATGACCTGTGGCCAGCACAGATCCGTTACTACAGACAGGGGATTAGCCAGGTGGATTCTATCATGTAGCCCCAGCTTTGTACTAGCAATTTGTGCTACAATAACTCACCTTGGGAACAGCTGAAACTTGGTTGGTTTTTGAACAATGTTTAGTTCTGTTTTTCAATTTGTTATAAATGTTTTGGTTTGGCTCCGAAAATGGTTTCTACAATAATTTGCATACTTGCTACTACTCAAACAAAAATGTTAGTTATCCAAAAAAATGTACAAAACTCTGAAGCAGGCCACCAATTAGTGGCAATTACTCATCTAGCCTTTCTATCTTGGCTGTGTCACAAACATGCACATATCTCTGGGTCTCTTCTACAAGGACATAACACAGAAACAGAGCACACTAATCTGTTCAAATAGAATGCTACTTTAACTCCGAGGGTGTTAACACTGTGGCGAAACAAACATCCATATGGCAGTCTTATTTCATTTGTTCTTAGACATGTTTAAAATCTCCTTTGCAGCCAAAATATACACCTAATCTCTATCCAGTATATTATAATTACGATTTTCTTTGTCCATTTGAGACTCGGGTATATTGCTTGGCAGGGCCGGATTTACCATCCCAAGGGCCCCCGGGCTAGACAAAATGTCAGGGCCCCCCTGGGCTGCGCGGTGCGTTTCTGTTGCACGGCAGCCGGGAAAAAATTGGGGTATTTTGTTTTCATTTCGCTGCAATTTTGGGGTACCCGCAGCCCCCCCAAAAGAGAGAGGCAGGCAGGCAGACTAGTCGCTGAATGAATGCAGCCACTAGTAGCCAGTAGTGCACTAATGCAGTTTTACAACAAAATATTTCACAATGTGCTCTATTAAATCACAGGGAGATGAGCAATAAAGAAAGAGTAAAGCCACTAAAAGTGCACTAATGCAGTTGCCATTTTTACAGCAAAATTTGTTTTAATTTTGGTGTAATTTTGGGGTACCCAGCCCCTCAAAAGAGAGAGACAGACAGACAGACAGACAGACAGACAGACAGACAGACAGACAGACAGACAGACAAGTCGACAGCAGAGCAGAAGCTCTCAATGTTTTAACCATAACACAAAATATACAATAACTAAACATCACTTGAAATGGATTGCAATAATTTCAAATCATACAATTTTATTTTTTTGGCCCTTCCCAGTCAGGGGCCCCCGGGTTGCAGCCCACCCTAGCCCAATGGTAAGTCCGGACCTGTTGCTTGGTTAAATTTGTATGGGTTAGATTCAACCAGAGAAGTTCAGTGTGTACACACATTCCAGATCAACTGCAAAAACAAATACGTACAACGCTTGTCTCTATGGCCTCTGTCACAGTAACCATCATGGACAATAAAGAAAATGTCATTCAGTGTTGAGCCAACCTTTCTGGGACATCTTTCTCGGGCCAAAGTAGTTTCTTATCGGCGGATTTGTCCAGCGACGCAGAGAGTCCGAGAAGTGATGACTTTTATCTCCAGTGCATTATTAATGTTTGACATGTGTTAGGCAGCAGTCTGGGAAGACAAAGTGACCTGTCCGTGTGTGAAAGCATCTGCTTCCCATCTCAACACAACACCATCTAAGAACCAGAGAGATACTTTTACTCGCCGCTATCTTTCATCTCGCCAGCTTTCTACTTCTTGTTCTAAAGTGCTATATCTTTTTTTTCCTTCTTCTTCTTCCTTTTGGCTTTCTTCTTGCCTTGCTCTATACTGGTCTACAGAACAATGAATCACTTCTCTGGCTTTCTTCTCTTCTACGGGGTAATTTCTTCCATATAATCCGGCTCCCATACAGGAGCTGTTCTCCTCGGGAAAAAAGAAACACTGTAATTTTAACCTTGTGGTCATTATGAGTTATCTTCCTCTGACAGAAATGGCAAGTTGTGATGTGTGCTCTTTGAGAAGTGCCGGGTTGGAACATTTCGTTCCCGAGATGAGGGAGAGAACCGCGAGAAGAACGGAACTCAGCTTGAGGTTAGGAGTCCTGAAAAGTCTCTGAATAGTGTTTACATAAGAAAGAAAGTGTGAGCATAAACACAACGTTTGGCAAAGTCTTTGTTCCATAATCATTGTTAAAACTAAATACAGTCTTTCATCTGTTTACAGTGCTGGTGATATATCCTGATCGAGAACATACAAAGAAAAGAAAATAAGAGCTGCTGCTGGACTGGACATTGAATTTAGTGCTACTGGCTAACGTTCCTTGGATTTCACATTGAATAACATGGCCTGCAGGCAATGAGAGGGTTGACATTCTCTTTTGATCGAGGCATATAGGGAGGTTAAGGCCTCCATTTAACCTGCACTGGATGGGTTCTGCCTCTGTCATCTCTTTCCATCTTTTTCTCCTCTCGTCTGTTATTGACACACACACACACACACACACACACACACACACACACACACACACACACACACACACACACACACACACACACACACACACACACACACACACACACACACACACACACACACACACACACACATAATGTCTTACTTTGAAAGGTTCTGAGGGTAAATACACCTTACCTAAGGCCTCAAAAAAGAAATGAAAAGCACTGGTTCTTAAAGTGGGGTTCGGGGACACCCAGGGGCACTTGAGGAGGCTCTAGGGGGTCCCCACTCCCCAGCAATACTTATGCTAGGGTGACCATCCATGCTCTTTGACCTGGACATGTCCTCTTTTGGGGAGCTGTGCGGCCTGTCCTGGGTTTTCTGCACGTATCGCACTCACAGATCAATAAAGGGACACTTCACCCCTTTTGCAACAAGATCTAATTTTAATGATGTTTGGGAGACAAGAAACACTTTCCTGGGGGTTTTTATGTGGGTAATATGTGTTTTTTGATATTTTAGTATTTAGTGTCCATGATAGATATGTCCGGCAGCCGACTTTTGTTTAAAGTGGGAAATTTGGTATAGTCTTTTTTATTGGCCTAAAATATTGTCTATATACATACATTCATGAATCCACTTGCTGACCTGCTGTCAGGATTGAGCAATTTTTTTTATTGGGGTTTCTTGTGACCCTACCATTAACATCCCATGGCATGCAAAATTGTCAAAAATGTCAACATGTCCTTTAAGTCAAACTAGGGGGTTTTCTTGATTCTGAATCCATTCCAAGCATTAGTTTTGCACAAAAAACACTTGGGCAAGTGGATATGGCTGTTTTTAGCCCAATGCTGATAAATCTTCCCTTATGGGAGTCCCACACACACACATTTCCAAATGGGGTCTCATTAAGACAAATATATATCAATTTGGGGAACTTTGACATGAAAAGGTTTGCGAACCACTTAAAGAGTTCCATCTTTCATGTATGGACTCTGTTGTTCCTGCTCTGAACATCAAAGACAGTGGAGTTTTGAAGGACACTGGGGCTTCCAGACGACAGCAGGCTTTTAAATCAAGGTGGCTTTGCTCAGTTATTTAAAAGGCTAATTTGTTACCATACAAACCCAATGGGAATGGGAAACTCTTTGCTTCAAACCCCGACCCAACCTTGAACAGTGTATCAAAGAGTTGTGTAAATGTATTGATTTTCTGCTTTGGGTTTACCTTGTATAACTTTCTGACTATACAGCGACTTATAATCAACCAGCTTCACTTGTTTGGAAGCTCCCAGGATGCTTTGCAAGAAAACACAGAGACTCAACACTTGCGGTATTGATCAGAATTTCATACTGCCTCAGGCCTTAATATACGGACATTAAATACACATTGCTTGCTGTCAAAAGAGCCAGGGTCAGCGAACTTACTGTACTTCTAAATGAGAAGTATTGAAATCTGGAATATAATGCATAATCTATCTCTTTCTCACACGCATGCGCACACGCACGCGCGCACACACACACACGCACGCACGCACGCACGCACGCACGCACGCACGCACGCACACACGCACACACGCACACACGCACACACACACACACACACACACACACACACACACACACACACACACACACACACACACACAAATTTTCTTTTAATCTCTTCAGAATTGCACCAACCGAATTAAGCCTACAGAGCTCCCCTTTGTCTGGTGTTGAGAAAACTTCAAAGACAGTTTAACATCACAGAGAGGTTGCGTAGGGGGCCTTAACCTCCAACTTTGGGACATTACACAAAAATACATTGTCTGGAAGTGATACAAGTGGTCTTATCAGTCCGAAACGGCACACACTTAAGTATTGGTCGGCGTCTTGAAAGACAAAACTCATTTGCTCATGAGCACTAAAGTTGGACAAAGAGCGAGACGAGTTGAAGGGAGGAGTAGGCTAGAGGAATTAAACTGGCTCAGGGCAGGATTCGATAAGGGGGGACATCAATGCATGCATTTAAGAACGACTTTTACGGTGGTCGTTTTTTATTTTGTATTGATTAAGTTCACTAAGATGGCACTCTTCACACACCACCCTATGAATAGCTATCGGTTGCTAGGTGATTGATGACCAGGAAATGGTCCGGCAATGAAAAAGTTCCCCTCCATCCACTTCAATCTTAACAGAATGTTTTGAATCCAGTATTTTCCCAGATTGCATTTTTGATCAAAACAAGCTAAAGCGTCACTGGTCAGGATTGCATTATACTGTATGTAACATAACATTACATTTATGTTTCGGGTGAATGAAAAAAGAGGCTAACTTTACATTTACTTTACTTCTGGTTCACGGCCCGCAAGTTTTTGGTCTTCAAAATAAGAGCTCACTCTGAAATGACGTGGGAGAACAGGGAGCAAAATAAATCGGGCAGTATATAAGATGTGTCAAAATATAATGTTGTTCAATTAAAAATAATAGATCTACAAGCTCACAAGGCATCACGCCTTGATGCCTTGTGATCACGAGAGCTGCAATTTTCAGCATGTTTTATAAAGGGTTTAATATCTTCTTTTTTTAAAAACAAATCAAACCCTGTAGGAGAGCAAAAATGACTCAGGTAAATTGAACTCAGGATTATTTACATGTCCTCACAATTACATTTACTCTTAGCTACATCTACTAACTAATCTTCTTCAGTAAGTGGAGGAGGCCATTTAGAGGAAATTCATGTTGCAATTTAAACCATGCATAGGATGTTATTGTGTGTAAATAGGATATTATCGCCTTTAAATCATGAAAGGAATGTTGTGTTTTAAAAGGTGTGCAGGGTATTACCACGTTTAGACGTGTCTACTCGGCACAGTGTTTGCATTCTGGGAGGCTCTTAACTTGCAATGTTAAAACTGTTATTCAATATTAATTTAGACGACGGCGGCTCGTAATGAACTGTGTGCTGATGAGCGAGTTAAAAGGTAATTAAGCACCCAATTATGTCTTAATGGATTGTAGGTATTATTGCAATGTACCTCTCCACCAACGTCCTAAAGTACAGTGCAGCGGTTTGTCACGATCATTCCTAATCAACCCAGCGCTAATCGTTTTGGTAACATTTTCCATCATCTGCATGATTCAGCTGAGACTAACTTTGTATTCATGGATGATATGCATATTAAGAGACTCCACTCTGCATAAATAAGCCAACCCAACTATACCCAATTACCTCTCAATCTGCATGAATAGTTCGCTGACAATGGCTGCACATTAGGGATTTACTCAAATGTCTCACAGAGATTTTCAGAAAAGTTGGAAAATTACTTTTGTGGCAAGGCACTTGAATTTGAATTGCTGTCTGACTATTATCCATAGAATGGATTGATGAATTATTCAGACCTGGTGAATCACCATTCTAAAATCATGTTATGGCCAATAGAGCCAGTGTCAAGCCTCTGAATTCTACTATGGTTGATTGTCGTCAAGTGTTTAGCCCATCACACACTGTCTGCGACCGCCGCGCGTTAAAAAACAGCCGCCTTCAATATTTTCAATGAACCTATCGCACACCGGCGGCGTCCGATGCACGCTGGCGCCTCGCCTGGCGCGCCGATAGAACCAGTTCTATTTTCCAGGCGGCGCCCCGCGGCAACGCGTCGGACGGAGCCGGTGTGTGTTGGGCTTTAGGCTTTAGTGTATTAGTTGTAATTGTCCTGTATGCAGTAGGAGCCCATAATCATTCATAATTAGAGCTCAATTGACTTCATCCGAGTACCTGAACTTGAACAATGACGTTTGAATTCAAGTGGTTGACTCACTCATGTAGACAGTTGACAATGTTCATTTTCAAGAGAGAAAATCCTATCACTGTAGTCAAACGCACCAAAAGAAAAATAGTAAAATGTAACATGTAGTCAAATGTACGTAGTGAAAGACATCCCACAGTGCAAGTTTGTTTTCATAAACTCCAGCACAGGCATGAGGTCTCATTAAAATGGGTCCCCAATCAGCAAAATGGAGAAGGAAATAGAGAGTGTGTGTGTGTGTGTGTGTGTGTGTGTGTGTGTGTGTGTGTGTGTGTGTGTGTGTGTGTGTGTGTGTGTGTGTGTGTGTGTGTGTGTGTGACAACATGCTGTAAAGTGTGGCTTGATGTCACGTCAAGGAAGTGCAGAACAAGGAATATCACAGCATCCAATCCTGTTTTTCTTAAGACTTACAACAAACTCACTTTTAGGAGTGCAATAATTATTCAACAAAGAGTCATGTATTAATTATAGAATGTTTGCACATGTGTATTGTGCCGTCCAGGATTCAGAAAACATTCCTTGTAAAAACTCTTATAGTCTATGTCATCATGATTCTGAATCCATTGCAAGCATTAGTTTTACACGAAAAACACTCCTTCGTATAAGAACGGCCATAGCCGTCATCACAAATATGATGAGGTCAGCACATTTGGGCAGTGGCTATGGCCGAATTTAGCCCAAGGAGTGTTTTTTGTGCAAAACTAATGCTTACAATGGATTTTAAATATTGTTTTAAAGCTGCTATAAGCAATATGTCACATTTTTAATGACCGTTTTTTTTTTTTTTTTTTTTTAATATTCAGACAGCCAGCAATGGGTAGAATGCTCCCAAAAAATGTAAGTCTCTGTGACACATCTAGGGGCTGCAATCTGCATTAAAAGATTTTCCTAGAAGCTTTGTCAATGGTCGATTTGCCTGTCTACTTCCTGATTGGTTAGTCATTGCGACTGGGCTTTTTTTGACCAATGACAAAGCTTCTAGGAACATCTTTGAATGCAGATTGCGGCCCCTAGATGTGTCACAGAGACTACATTTCTGTGACATTATTATTGCAGCTTTAAATTATTATGCTAATTGTGAAAATTGCCCAACATTTGCAAGTTAGCATCCGGCAGTTCCTAAATGCTGGGGACCCATACTCAACATTTCTAACATAAAACCTTAGGCTACTCAAAATTTCCAGGTTCACATTCTGGCAAGTAGACTATTTATACAGTGCAATTGTTCAGCCTTCAATGGGTACATGTTTACCAATGTGAAACCACCAAGAGTGAGTCTGAGTAAAGTGCTCAAAATATCAGGATTTTTGGCACAAACAAGTAATTGGCATCACCTGTGTGAGAGACGTCTGACTGTACCCCCGATAAACCTTGGCAAAATCATTTCAGAAAGATGCATGAGGCTGAAAATAACCCTCTCCCAGCAGCTGTCAGACAGCCTATATCATTGGGAAATCCTGACACACAGGGGGCCCATATTTCTTGATAAGCTATATATTATTTGGCCAAGAAATGTCTTTAAGTCATAAAAGACACAACTGAAATGTATCCAGGTTATCCATAAAAGCTTGACATGCCTGTCATATTGAGCAAATCAAATTCACGGAGACAAGTGAATTGTACGTGTTATGTGTTCTGCAGAAACCGATTCTGAGCACCATCCTTGATGAGGAAATAGCTGTGAATTCGTATCATTGTGAAATATGAGTATGACAAGAAAAGTTAATCTCATACGCCAAAGGTACTGAACAGTACAGTTCTACAGATTTTCTCTTCATTTGGTTTATCCTCATAAGATGTTCCAATACCAGTCCGATACCAGTCCAACACGGATTCCTTCCAAATGCATTTCCAGTGTCTTGGTACAGTAGCTACTGGTGACTAATCATAAGTATTAGTTTAAACTAACACAGGGTTTTACTGCTAGATGAGCTCAGTTAGTTGAGTGCACATATAACAGAGAGCATATAGATTGTGCAAAGTTAGAGTTGTGGACTGGTGCGCACACGGACAGAGACAAGGCAAACATGAGGAGAGAGAAAACACTGTCATTACACCCCTCTGCTCTGTTTAACTTTCACTCTTATCTCCCTTTCCGTCCTGTTCTCTTCCTCTCCCATCCCTCTCTGCCGCTCAGTACTGTATCTAGCTCAGTTTCTCAGTCTTCTATCTCTTCACATCTTGCCATCAACCTTGTCTGTCGCACTTCTCTATTCTCAGCAGTTTGGCATTAGTGCTGATTCCTCCCTGATCGCTGTCTCTCCGTTTTTCTCTCTCACAGTATCTTCCCGGTTCCTGTGTTTTTCTCCAGCTTTCTTATCCTCACATCTCTCTCTCTCTCTCTCTCTCTCTCTGCTTAGATTGCCTCTATAATTAACCCATAAATTGAAACGACACAGCAATGGCTACAGGTCTAGGTGGGGGAGGGATAGATAGAGATAGATAGGTTGAGGAGGGATATTAAATAAGAAGGGGGGTTGAGAAAGACGTGAACGAGAGAGAGCGAGAGAGAGACAGACAGAGAGAGAGAAAAATTGTGAGAGAGAAGAAAAGCAGGGCAGGGCTCAGGGACTCATTCAAGAGCTATGACCCTGGCTGGAGAGGAGACAGAGAGCGAGGGGAGAGAACCAAAGAGGAGACGAAGACATGTGGGGAAGGAGGTGAAGAGGGGAGGTAGGAAGGTGAGGGATGCTCTATAAATACATGTAGGAATTCATTTGCGCTAGCTAAGGTATAGCCTTGGAACATGCCATCCTATACTCGGATGAGAGAGGTCCTGTGGAAGGGAGTCTAATCACAATGGCAGCAGATGGGGCAGAGGACAGAGGAGAGGTTGACATGGGACTCAGGAGGAGCAGGGATTATTTGGGGCAGGGGAGAAGTGGCAAATATCACACAGACAGATGAGAGCCAGACAGATTGAAGGGCAGACAGACACAAACACTGAGATCAAATGTACTGTGGAGAAACCCGCTGGTACACTGGGTAACCATGCCACTGGATGCTAAGTATCACCAGTGTGTGAATGCACATCTCTTTTTAGCTTTTTGTAATTGCTCTGGCGGTGCTGGGAAAACACATACTGGCAGTGCTGTACAGTAATATTCATTAGCCGATAAGCTCCCACAATGACTCGACTGCAAATGAAAAAAGTTGGAGGGTAATTCTAGTTTCTTGCGAATTACAGAGAAGCTCGCCAAACAACTTTCTGGGAGTCATTACTGTGTGACTTTGAATTTCATTGAGCGTAACAAACTTTTACTGAACTTGTCAAATGAACAGTCTAGCTAAATGTTTATCCCCCCATACAGTCTATAAACTGTGCGCCATAAATTAATCAGTATGCAGCTAAAATTATGATTATATTTTTCCATTATGTGAAATAGTTAGTGTCTGAATCAATTACATTCAATGTAAAGAGTTTTCACAGTACATTTGGCACCTGAAGCCAATAAAGTAATAGACGATGCACGATGGGGAAAGAGGGAAATGAGCAGGGTTCGATTTGCTGGAGGAAATCCATGTCTCTGATAAATCATTTCCATCACCGGGGGGATACGTTTTATCTCTGCTTCTTGTCAAATTGAATTAAATAAATGCATTTACTTTGGGGAAATGTTTCATAAATATGTTTGATAATATCACAATTAATCAATGTAATTAGATATGTTAACCCTAGGTTAACTCACAATGTGTCTAATCGCAACACATTCTGAGCTTGGAGATCGGCTATATTTGACATTAAGTGTTTACGCAAATGTCCTCGCCTTAGTTTTCGTTTTGTTACAAATCGAACCCTGGGAACTAGCACTCTTGACTGCAGTGCTCAATTTGCCATGCAGAAATAAATGCATTAAGCTGCGTGGAGCAAAAACTGTGCTTAATACCATCAAAGCATAAACAGCAGGACATTTTTAAATAAATATATAAATAGCGAAGAAAAGAACATCTCCAAACCATGCAAAAGAACACCATGAAACACTGACAAGAAATCAACAAAAGAAAAACACAAATCTCATCATAGCTGACTTTTAGAAAATGCAAAAGAAATGAAACAGTAGAGCGGAACAGAATATTTACTGAAATAAGCTTTAAAAGGTGTCATATAAAAACAATAACAATAATACAGAAAAAAAGCGAGAAGCATTGTTTTGAAATGTGAGCCCTCATTGCTGGTTACCTGAGCAATATAAGACACATTTGACTGACAGCCACGTCCCCAAGAAACTAAATTAAGACATCCATCACCTTCATCATACAGTATAATTAATTTGTAAACCTCCTGGATGCATGTTTTGGTTCACCAGGCGACATAGTTCCATTTAGCACTCAGTAAAATCTGCAGTGTTCATTTAAAGTTGCAATCCGTAACTTTTATATACGACCTGGGATTTGAACCCTGGTCTCCTGCTTGAGAGACCACATTTCTATCGCTCAGCCAAGAAGCAATCCCCAGTTTGCCAGGGGAGATATTTCACTTATGATCTTCAGGCAGTACTACTTGTTGGTAGGATTAGGGAGTATGGAGATTGTATTAATATACTCTACCATACTGATTAGTTAAAACAAGTGTATTCATTGAAATAAGTTCCGGATTGCAGCTGGTCTGTGTCGATCCTTAAAAAAGGGCTCTCAGTCAAGTGACACCTGCTCAGGTAAAGGCATTGAGGGCAGTGACAGCATGTCTTGATGCTAGCTGGGGGCATGCTGTCTGAAGTGTCTGCCACCATTGTGCTCTGAAACTACCAAGAGGGTGCTGGGTGCTGCTTCCGGCTGACGCGTGCCACACTAACGGTAACGGTGAGCCACGCCCCAAAGACGGTTGCACACAGAGGTCAGCATGGAGAGCCTTTTCACAGCCAACATTTTGATGAGGTATAAATGCAGCTGCATGCAATAACGTTAATCATGGGCGTGTTTCATTTTGGTGTTTCTGGGCGCATGAAGTTAGCTGTCACTGTAAACAACACACCCACAATGAATGTTATTACCTTCAGCTGTGTTTATCCGTCACACGAAAAGGGTCTATTAGAAAGTGTGAGTGGGTTGAAATGTGTGTATGAGGGATATGCTTGTACAATCAATAACGTATTTTTTTCTCTGTATGCATTAGGCTGTTTTTTAATAAAGAGATTTGTGGTTTTAAGTGCTTTAAAAAAATTACGGCCGTGTGAAATATAAAGCTACTGCGGCAGTAGTCATCATTATTGATAATCCATATCTACTCATCACTGTGGCCGTGCTAATATCATGAACCATAATGTAATGCAGGAGGGACATGTTGTCACATGTTGGGTTAATGGGACCAGTAATGTATCTGTTGTATTAGAGTATGAAACCGTAGCCCTGCAGTATGTGATTGCTTTTATTTCTCATTTACATGACACTTATCTCTTCCTGTTCTTTGCTTTGTCTCCTCTCTCTCTCTCTCTCTCTCTCTCTCTCTCTCAACCGTTCATCCCCGTTCATCCAGAGAGCTGTCCTTGAGGCAGTGTAATGTTAGGTAGGTTGTTAACACAGGAGAAAAGGGCGTTCAATGTCATATCACTATGTCACAGCGCTTGACGGAGGGCCAGGGCCGTCTTCTTGCGGAAATAAATACATTGCAATCTCCTTCTTCAGAGCGTAATGGTCTGGATATTACATCTCCTGTGGGACATTACAGTCCGTGGCTAATAAATCTATCCTACAGGCTTCGTGTGTGTTCAAATACACATCTTTAATACCGCCGTATCTCTCCATATGTACAAGCGCATTTGTGTATGAATGTTCCTGCCCATGCATGTGCGCGTGTATGTTTGCACGTGTATGCGTATATAATGCGTTATATGTGCAGTGCGAGTGCAATTTGTCCCCCAGTGACAGATTCATCCGCTATCTCTGTGTCTAGTCAGCCGGAAGCAGCCAGGCAGCGGTAAATCTCAATTACCATGAACCCCCTCCCTGGCTCCCCCTGAGCCCCCCCCCCATCCCCGCCAGCCCATCCCCTCCTCCCTCGCCACAGGTGACAGTGGACCAAATGGACCCTTTATTGTTTCTCGTTCCAAGGCTTACCATTAGTTTCAGGCTGCGTCTGAGATGGCACGGCCATGTAGGGCTCCTCCCCTTTGTCTGAGCTCATGGGTTCCACCATGCGGCCCCGGCCCAGGGGGCCCTCTGCCGCCTCCGGCAGGGCGGAGGTGGGGAGTGGGAGGGTGTGGTGGTGGTGGTGATGGCCTGCCGGACACAGCACAGGTTAAACTAAGGCTCGGTATGGACACACACACACGCACACATGCACGCACACACGCACGCGCGCACACACACACACACACACACACACACACACACACACACACACACACACAGTCACACACACAGAGAGAACATGCTGGCAGGGATGCACGCTTTCAAGCAAAGACTTGAGAGACCGCCTGTATAGTGTTTCTCTGGTAGTTTCTCTGTATAGTGTTTCTCCCCAACAATACACGCACACACACACGCAGGTATGCACACCCCCACACACACACATCCACATGAAACTCTCTTATAAACTAG
This sequence comes from Protomyctophum parallelum, assembly GCF_964188405.1. Taxonomy (NCBI): domain Eukaryota; kingdom Metazoa; phylum Chordata; class Actinopteri; order Myctophiformes; family Myctophidae; genus Protomyctophum; species Protomyctophum parallelum. The sequence continues at coordinate 18,510,482 of NC_139710.1, read as the reverse complement.
TGACTAGAGCACAGACAGCTGTGTGAGGCAGAAAAGTGTTTCTCTCTGGTGACCCCGCCGGCAACTCATTAGCAAGTACTGTATACGAGAGAGAGAGAGAGAGAGAGAGAGAGTGTGTGTGTGTGTGTGTGCACACATGTCAAAGCCATGGCCCTGCCCCAGTATCTTCCCTTGTGTCTCAGTGTGTGTACCCTCTCCTTCTGTGTCCCCTGTTGGTCTGTGTGTGTGTGTGTGTGTGTGTGTGTGTGTGTGTGTGTGTGTGTGTGTGTGTGTTTTTGTGTGTGCGTGTGTGCGTGCGTGCGTGCGGGTGGAAAGCGTTAACCTCCCCTCATCTCCCGTGTACGTGTTTTGCATGTGAGTTTGCTCTGAACTCCTTAGAGGAGTGTTCCTCTCTCGTGACCTTGGTGTGGAACAAAAGAAGGTCTCTTTCTCTCGCTGGGTACATCTCTAGTCTCTTATTTCCTTGATCCTTACTTGACCCAGAATTCGTTCTCTCGACAGTTGTCCCTAAAAGCCCTTATTTCTCTGCCGAGGAGCTATGAGCACCAGAGCACCCTTCCCGGAAGACTTTCAGCTGAACGCCATGACATTAATTACATGTCTCCCAACCCGTTCTGCGTCGTGACTAACAACAACCCGTGGACATTTTAAAATCACTGTAAACCACAACCTCTTGGTGCTTATTGCTTTAACATATTATGTGAGTGAAATAATGTGCAGTGTATCCCACAGAATTAATGTGCATCTGTGGTGAGGGGTGATGCAGTTTAGTTGCAGTTGTATGTATGTGTGTGTGTGTGTGTGTGTGTGTGTGTGTGTGTGTGTGTGTGTGTGTGTGTGTGTGTGTGTGTGAGAGTTAATAATGCATAAATAATAAGATGTTTATAACGTGTGTGTGTGTGTGTGTGTGTGTGTGTGTGTGTGTGTGTGTGTGTGTGTGTGTGTGTGTGTGTGCGTGCGTGCGTGCGTGCGTGCGTGCGTGCGTGCGTGCGTGCGTGCGTGCGTGCGTGCGTGCGTGCGTGCGTGCGTGCGTGCGTGCGTGTGTGTGTAAGTGTCGCCAGTGTTGGTAATATGCCGACATGAAACTGCAGTGGGGCAAATTAAACCGTGGCCACAATTTAATATATTAATGAGAAACCCTGGTGGGTCGTGGCTTGTAGGTTACCCTTTACTGATAGGTCTGAAATATGTTTCATTTAACAGTGACAGAGTACTTGGCACAGAAGCAAGGCTAAAGACTGTTCTTTCATTTCCATCAACAAGCAGGTCATCAGCCTATCAGTGTGGCAAACTATGACAAATGACTCAATAACAATGTAAATACAAGTAAATGTGTCTAAACAGAGTCATGAAGACTACCGCTCGTGTCAGCGTGTATATAACGGTATAACAACAGATGCTGGCAGCAGATCCAGCTGTGCCACCATAATCAAAAACGGATGTTGCTTCGCATGACTCTTCAAAGGGGGTGAAAAACCCCCACATTTCCTCATTTCCTCTCTCCTCACATGGTTGTCTTGCGTCTCTCCGTATATTATCATCAGATAAGATGAAGAAGACACAAGGAAAGTGAGAGAAACATGGATGCAATTAAGAGACTTGGGATGCACACTCCATCTCTCTCCTGTTGTCACTGCAAATTTAACCCATTTTGGACTGAGGCCGATTCTACAAACGCTTCTAAATCCTGACATTCGTTTTCTGAAAAACTTCAAATATTTATATAGCAGCATCAAAGAAATACTGTACATACTGTACAGAACCCCAAGATTCCCATCCAGAATGGTTAGAACACCAAAATGGATTCCCGCCCAGAATGGGTTAAGACCACAAGGCTCATGCATGTGTCTCTAATAGGGACCCTTTAATAACGCCTCTGAACCTCTTTTTATTTAAATGCACAGCCATAAACACTGATTTCATTCCTGTCTCTCCGTCTGTCTATCTGTCTGTCTTAATTTAAGTACAGCACATTTTGGAAGACTTAGCAGATCAATCATTTGAGAGGTCGCTGGTGCGGCTTAATTAATTTCCTCCGATCGAACTCATCCTTGTAATTACACTTCCTAATGGGGACCCAGGATGACTGGCCAACAGTTCAACAGGCTGCAGCTATAGTGAGGGCAGAGCCATGATGAGGAGACATCTGCTCTCATCTGATCTCCAAGATTAGGATTTATTTATCAGAACCTTATAGAGAAAGTTTCACTTGTACATCTTCAAATGTAAAAGTGTTAGCACTGCCTCATTGCTGTGGGCCGGCCCTAGTGCACCCCCCCCCCCCCCCCCCCGCCCCTCCCCCCCTCACCTCATCTTTCATCTGAGCTTCTTCCACCGTCTCAATCCATCACTGTCAGACTTCTGTCTGCCAGAACCTGCCTGCCGGTCTCTGTACATCTGCACGTATTAATAGCCAAACTCCTTTCTCCTTACTACGTATCGCAGACTTGTGGCTCTATATTTTCGTCACTGCCTTACCCCTTATCCCTAAACTTCTTTGCCTTTTTTACTATTTTTAAAAACATTTTACAATTTTACAATCGACACGTTGTGAGCTTGTAGATCGGCTAGAAGTTTAGGGATAAGGGGTAAGGTATAGTGACAAAAATACTGCCCTTGGTGTGTACGATGGTCCCTTCATATAAGCGGAGGCATTATTTCCAAGCCACAGCATTCACATTATGCATCCCACGTACTCATGGCAAATTTACCGTAGATGATTTTCGTATAAGCTCCACTTGGCCATGCTGTGAGTTATAGGAGTTGTTATGTTATGTTATGTTATGGAAGGCAACGTTTAAGCCCCTATGTTAAATATGAAGATGGGCTACACGCTGATCAACAGCCCTGCTGGTAATCAGCCCCCCGGACTGCAGTAAACCATTTTAACACGCTCCCTTCAATGCGGGGGCGGTATGCACGCCAAGTGTATACGTATGTGTGTTTGCGAGTATTGCAAAACAATATTGTGACCATGCACGTGTCCAATGAGGGTGACATTTGAGGGGGCTAACAATACTGCTGTTGGTGAACTATAGGCACAACAGCACAGACAGACTAACATCCTCCCCGCATCCCAGCATCCTCCTCCTCCTCCCCGTGTGGCGTGGCAATCATTAAAATGATTTATTTAACTATTGGCCCAAGGCTGAAAGATTAGTGTGACAGGCCTATTTTATAATTCAACCACCCCCCCATCCCCCCCCCCCCCCCCGCCCCGCCCAACACCAGGGGAAGTGCAATTCAAGGCAGATGACACGCATAGAGAGAGTGGGAGGGAGGGGGAGGGGGGAGGAGGGGTGGGGGCTCTTCTGCAGATTCGGTGAAAAGAAAAACTAAACTGCCGACGGATGCACATCCCTCTCTTTCTCCAGATTAAAAGAGAGGAGAGGATGTCACGTCTGGAGCAGAGGAGAGGAGTGAGAGAGAGAGGGGCGGGGGGCATTTATTTATCTTTTAAGTCCATATCTACTGCTGGCAGACAGACTGAGTCTGAGACTTGATGCAGAAGTGCAAACTAGGTGTTGTCTGACTGTGAATGTATGCATGTTTGCATGTGTGTGCGTGTGCGTGTGCATGCGTGTGTGCTCTATCACACACGTATTGTCGTCTAGGTACATGTACAGTATGTGTACACGCCAGTGCAAATGTGTTTGTAAATGTGTGCACGTGTGCATGTGTGTGTGCTCATCCATGTACAGTAGCTGTACAAATTCCTTGTGTGATGCTAACGGCTATTTCCTATAGAGCGTCACAGCCCCGCCCCCTACCAGGGCCCAGGAAATTATTCTCCGTTCATTTTCCTCATAGACATTTCAAAAAGTGTTTATTTAAAGACCTTTTAAGCCTTGTGCAAAGCCAACTCTTGTCGTGACAAATCATGACAACAAACACATTCTTTCGGGCCGAACAAATACTTAGAAAGAAGAACACACTTTTTTTGTTGTTTTTCTTCTTTGTAATTATTTGTTTGGTCCAAAATATTGTGTTTGTTGTCATGATTTGTCACAACTCGAGTTGGGTTTGTACGACGCTTATAAGGTCTTTGAATAATTACGTTTTGAAATGTCTATATGGGAAAAATGCATTGTCATGAAAGGGGGCGTGTCTAAAAACCCAGATCCAAACCTGTGTGAACGTATTCATTGTCGGAGCGCACCTCCCTACAGATGACCCTGTGTCTATACAGAAGGATCCTCACAGTGGGGGGTGGTCATCTCCGTGACCCTGTGTCTATACAGAAGGATCCTCACAGTGGGGGGTGGTCATCTCCGTGACCCTGTGTCTATACAGAAGGATCCTCACAGTGGGAGGTGGTCATCTCTGTGACCCTGTGTCTATACAGAAGGATCCTCACAGTGGGAGGTGGTCATCTCTGTGACCCTGTGTCTATACAGAAGGATCCTCACAGTGGGGGGTGGTCATCTCTGTGACCCTGTGTCTATACAGAAGGATCCTCACAGTGGGAGGTGGTCATCTCTGTGACCCTGTGTCTATACAGAAGGATCCTCACAGTGGGGGGTGGTCATCTCTGTGACCCTGTGTCTATACAGAAGGATCCTCACAGTGGGGGGTGGTCATCTCTGTGACCCTGTGTCTATACAGAAGGATCCTCACAGTGGGGGGTGGTCATCTCTGTGACCCTGTGTCTATACTAAAGGATCCTCACAGTGGGGGGTGGTCATCTCTGTGACCCTGTGTCTATACAGAAGGATCCTCACAGTGGGGGGTGGTCATCTCTGTGACCCTGTGTCTATACTAAAGGATCCTCACAGTGGGCGATGGTCATCTCTGTGACCCTGTGTCTATACAGAAGGATCCTCACAGTGGGGGGTGGTCATCTCTGTGACCCTGTGTCTATACAGAAGGATCCTCACAGTGGGGGGTGGTCATCTCTGTGACCCTGTGTCTATACAGAAGGATCCTCACAGTGGGGGGTGGTCATCTCTGTGACCCTGTGTCTATACAGAAGGATCCTCACAGTGGGAGGTGGTCATCTCTGTGACCCTGTGTCTATACAGAAGGATCCTCACAGTGGGGGGTGGTCATCTCTGTGACACTGTGTCTATACAGAAGGATCCTCACAGTGGGGGGTGGTCATCTCTGTGACCCTGTGTCTATACAGAAGGATCCTCACAGTGGGGGGTGGTCATCTCTGTGACCCTGTGTCTATACAGAAGGATCCTCACAGTGGGGGGTGGTCATCTCTGTGACCCTGTGTCTATACAGAAGGATCCTCACAGTGGGGGGTGGTCATCTCCGTGACCCTGTGTCTATACAGAAGGATCCTCACAGTGGGGGGTGGTCATCTCTGTGACCCTGTGTCTATACAGAAGGATCCTCACAGTGGGGGGTGGTCATCTCTGTGACCCTGTGTCTATACAGAAGGATCCTCACAGTGGGGGGTGGTCATCTCTGTGACCCTGTGTCTATACAGAAGGATCCTCACAGTGGGGGGTGGTCATCTCTGTGACCCTGTGTCTATACAGAAGGATCCTCACAGTGGGGGGTGGTCATCTCTGTGACCCTGTGTCTATACAGAAGGATCCTCACAGTGGGGGGTGGCCATCGGGGGTTACGGGAGTCAGGCGATCTGGAATGACTTCAAAATAGATATTGTCGTCTCATTCCATATGGATCTGACTGTTTTGATCTAGCAGCTGCAAGGTACGTGCGCGTGCATCCTTGCGTGCGTGCATGCGTGTGTGTGTGTGTGTGTACGCATGCGTGCATGCTCGTCGATGTCACAGATAAGTGTGACAGAGCTGCAGGCGGATCACATCTGTTTACCATTCCCTAAAAAGCCCTCGAAGAGAAAATGACATCAATCATCCGCCACCTAGAATGCGCTGTAAACACACTAACGGAGGTACAGTATGATTGGTGGAATTACACTCTATGATTGTGAGAGAATATGTATATGACTTAGAATGAATGAGTCAGAGATCAAAGGTGTCAGGATGTCAGTATGTGTGTGTGTGTGTGTGTGTGTGTGTGTGTGTGTGTGTGTGTGTGTGTGTGTTTACATTTGCCTTTTTTGTATAAGCAGTCGTGGAGTGTATACTGTGTGCCAACCATACAATGCTTGGTTGTGGGTTTTTTTTTTCAAACACACATCTAAGCCTTTCTCACTCTAAACAGACTAGCTTCTGTTTAAACTCTCTCTCTCTTTCGCGCGCGCACACGCACGCACACGCACACGCACACGCACACGCACACGCACACACACACACACACACACACACACACACACACACACACACACACACACACACACACACTCTCTCTCTCTCTCTCTCTCTCTCTCTGTCTGTCAACAAGTTGTACTATTAATGGTCATGTTGATGCGTCCCCTCACCACCAAGCCCTTAACCACTAACAACCAGATCCGTCCAATTAGGCAAGCAAAGGTCAGGGCCAATCGATGCTATTGGACAACAGGGTGAGGAGCCTTCATTCAGTCTCAGGGAGGGGAGGGGCAAGAAAGCATGTCTAACAGAACCCAGAAAACAGAAGCAATACGAATACATTCTAATACTCTATTGTGCTGAATGCTAGGTTAGAAACCAATGGTTCTCAAAGTAGGGTCCCGGGAAAAATAGCCAATCTACAAGCTCACAATGCAGTGTGATGTGTCGCGTTGTCAACTTGTAGATCTCCCCGGCACAGAATATTCACACATCAATTTGGGTGTCCTTCACATGAAAATGTTTCAAAACCACGGTTTTGAACGATTCTAAACAACAGGGACTGATTTAGGGTTGGGGCCAAACTGGACTTTGGGCTTTGCAAGTTGTTTAAACTGACCATGCTGCAACCTTTCATGACCTTCATAACAACTGGGTTGACCGTCTATAAAGAAAAAGAAGGAATCAAATGAATTCCACTGTAAAAACCCGGAGTCATTAATAACCTCTCGTTGCACATGTGGGCGGGGTTTTCATTTCCCTGAGAGGGAGTGAGTGATTGATTGACTGAAGTGGGTGGGGCTGAAGATAAAAGAGTGAGGGGAGATGAAATGCAGCTCTCCTCGTCCTTTTATCTGATTACCTCTAGCATGGAATACTTACCATTGAGAGCCACAAAGGAATCTAGAAAATGGGGAAAGAAGATGAAGGGAAAATGTGTTAGTACAGAAGTAGAGATGGCCTGTGCTTTAACATGATGAAAACAAACAGATAACTCCAAACAAAATAACATGACCTTTAAAGTAATTTGAAATCGACTAGCTGCTCAGTGTTGTCCCAGCATCTAATCAGTGGTGATCTATAAATGGCTCCTTCAGCTAATGCAGGTCAAATGTTACTGTCTCCCTTGCTGGTCAAATCGAATGAAAGGAATATTCATAGCCATTATTTTCTCAGAGTCAACCAAGTTGAAATGAAATGAGTTGGGCGGTATAATGTTAACATGTGCCTGAAAACTGTCTCGCATCCAAATTGGCTGGATGTGACATCCAGCCAGTTGAACAAATATCACAAACATGACACATCTGAAAACAAGTTAGACGAAGACACAGTTTTGATTTCCCACTGTCGACAGAAAGAAATCAATTGTCTGCATTGCTGTATGGTCTACTATAAAAGAGAGCTTTTAAGTGGCCGGGCGGGCTTGTGAGAGTGACTGCTTGGGGTTGTGTTGTGTGTTGTGTGTTCTCTGCCTTGTGTCCTGCATTGAATTGAACTCTGTGACAGCTTTGGGTAAACCATTTCCCTGTGTCGATGAAGGCATGTGTTGTGTGTTGTGCTTTTGCATGTCGCAGTCCTTGCCCTATGGGACACAAGGCTATTGAGTACCATCAACACCAGAAGACCAGAGAAAACAGGGGGTGGGAGGCAGAGAGGGACAGATGGACGAACGGACCTGAGAGCAAGGATTGTGAGGGAAGGACGGAGAGAGAGAGAGAAAGGTGACAGAGAGGAGAGGGATGGAGGGAAGAGGCAGACAGTTACAGGGAAAGAAGGAAGGAAGGAAGGGGAGGGAAAGCGCACATAGAAGACTGAGAGAAAGATGGAGGGAAGGGGGCCTGCTTACTTTGGCAGTCTCCCAGGCCATCTGTGTTGCCATGCTCCACGTCCTGCTCAAAGGCTGATCTGCAGGGAACAGAGACATCATGGTCAGCAGCTGAAAACAGGCCATGCCATGCAGGCCACGCCACACCAGACAAGGCCAGCTACAACAACAAGCTAACTATTGATAAGATGCTGCATTGGACCCCAACAGCAAACACAAACCCATACGCCACAAGCTAACTTTGTGGTTTGTGTTATCTTGCAATAAGCCAAGAAGAAAACCAACACTGGCAAGAAATCAAGTAAAAAAAGTGCTGGCACTATGCAGGCCAAAGAACATTACTCGTGATGAAGGACTCTGGACAGCCGAATGAAACCATAGTAAAACCATAGAAAACACAGGGCTGTTGGCCAGATCATAGTGGATCAGTACCAGCAATACATATTTTTGTTAGAATGCATGAGAAAATATGCAATAATTGGCAACAGATAATGATAACTGTTATTTAAGCAAAAAATTGCAATGCATCCCAAAACCAGCAAAAACCTCAACGCCCCTCCCTCCGCATTAAAAAGAAACCTCACTTGAGAGCATGCCATTTGAACAGAGTGATACAAAGCTATAATCAAAATCACATGGCCCACAGCCAGGCCAGGGAAGGGGATCCATGCTGGGTGCCATCATATGACGGGGGTGGGGTGGGTGGGGGTTATGAGAGAGAGGGGGGGGGGGGTGAGAGAGAGGGAGAGCAACAAGCATACAGAGAAAGACAGAGCCAAAGCTTTTCGGGGAGAGAGAGAGAGAGAGAGAGGTTAAGACAGGAGAGAGAGAGAGAGAGAGAGAGAGAGAGGTTAAGGCAGGAGAGCTGCATGTTTTTTTTGTTAGTTCTTTTTTAGAGACCACCAAGCAGGCGCTATAAGGAGATCAGTGAAACAGAGCGGACCAACTGTCAACCGGGATCACAGTCACGCCTGACAGCCTCCCGCACCCCCCCACCCACCCCCCCCCCCACCCCTCCTTTACTCCGCCCGCTTCTCCTTCTCACCCACCCACATCTCGTCTTCCTCACCCTCCACTGGCCACAATCACAGCATGAAGGAAGAGGAGACACCACACCACCCACCTGATCCCCCCCGATTGTGTTGACGGCACAAACCTCATATTAAAACACCTTTGGCAGAAAGAAACCAGTGCACAGTACAATGGAACTGCAGTAACAGAAATCTGGCCTTTCACGTTGATATCTTGCCATCTCGCAGCACTGCCTGAATTGTGAATTATAGATTACCAAATAAATTCATTCACTGAGGCAAGCACAACTTTAAAGTACAGCCCCGACCAGCTCACTAATGAGTCGTAATGACTAACAATTTCCCATTATACTAGACAGCAAATACAGTATAATACTACTGCCATGAAAAACTACTACACCAACAACAAAAGGCCCACATCATTGTCTCTCCATATGTGGCTGTATGTTTAATCTGCTTATCTGATTCCTTTATCACCGTCTGTCATAATCACAAAGCAGATACAGACATGATGTCTAAGTACAAAAAGGCCTTCTGCATTATGTGGACCACCCACACCCTCTTCCCCTTACCCAAACCGTGTGTGCTGCACTGGCGACGCTGAGGATGTGGGTTCAAGTCTTGCGATGAGCTCACACACGCGGAAACATGAAGACTTGCACAGTAGCAGCAGACAGTGACGTCCTGCACGGCTCCATTGGTAAGAATGTAAATCTACCAGCTTGAACTCAAGGTTAGGAGTTTGGGAGTTTAAATTCCACTTGTTCCACAGATGAATTAACAATGGATAGTCAAAAGCACTGCCCAAAGAGCTCCCGCACGCACTCATATAAGAGAAGGAACCTCAGCATGTACGTTGGTAGGTTATGGGTTCAATGCCAAGTAGGGCATAAGACAGTCGTTCAGTGTGTCTAGGGGGCATGTAAGTTTAAGTTAAACAGTGAGATCCCAGTTAAACGGAATACATTCAAATAACATATAGTAACTTGAAATCGAGTCAGCCAGGAAGCATGTGATGCATTGTGTTGCATCAGACCTGATCTAGTCCTCCAGTGGTTAATTATGCACTAGGAACATGGTGGGCAAAATGCAGGTCACACACAATAGCATTTAAGGATTCATACCAAACAGAAAAGCTGATCACAGATTAGCCTCACACACATACAATAGGTAGGAATAATGCTTTCTGAATGTCATTTATTCAGTGTGATGTGTGACCTTGATTCACATAAGAAGCTTTCACTTTAGAATGATCATAAAACAAGTAGAGTATCTACAGTATCTAACACTGACTCATACTGTACTAAGTCCTACTATTAAAATGCTGAGCTGCCGCTGCAAAGTTGCTACTCCACTAATCTAGAAAAGGTGCAGGGTAGGGGACTTTTACACTTGTCTGCACTGTATACAAATTAGTATTAATATGCTAATCTGTATGCACTGTAGTACAGCGAGTCTTTTGTCAGAGAAGCACAATTATGAGCTAAGTGTACATAATAATGATGATGATGATACACATGGCCTGTGCCATTGTACGCACGGTCAAAGGCTGAGTGGGGACCATATTGCAGGTGACCAGGGTCCAGGCTGTTTATAGGCATTATGGGCAAAATGTCTCTACATGGGAAAGCTGGCACACTGCAGCCTCCACCAGATGGAGGAGGGGAGAGGGAAGGAGCTAGGATGCAAGAAGCAAACATTGTGATATAGTATCAGCAGAAAGAAATGGGGGAATACATGAAGGGATTAGTTGGATAAAAGACAGACAGACAGACAGACAGACAGACAGACAGACAGACAGACAGACAGACAGACAGACAGACAGACAGACAGACAGACAGACAGACAGACAGACAGACAGACAGACAGACAGACAGACAGACAGACAGACAGACAGACAGACAGACAGACAGACAGACAGACAGACAGACAGACAGACAGACAGACAGACAGACAGACAGACAGACAGACAGACAGACAGACAGACAGACAGACAGACAGACAGACAGACAGACAGACAGACAGACAGACAGACAGACAGACAGACAGACAGACAGACAGACAGACAGACAGACAGACAGACAGACAGACAGACAGACAGACAGACAGACAGACAGACAGACAGACAGACAGACAGACAGACAGACAGACAGATAGGATAGAAGGACGGATAGGTGGGCTGGGCAGGCGGTTGAATGGACAGACAGACAGACAGACAGACAGACAGACAGACAGACAGACAGACAGACAGACAGACAGACAGACAGACAGACAGACAGACAGACAGACAGACAGACAGACAGACAGACAGACAGACAGACAGACAGACAGACAGACAGACAGACAGACAGACAGACAGACAGACAGACACTTTGTCTCTTGCCACAGAGCGACAGATCATACCAGTACTAATCCTCCTCTCGCTCACTTAGAAATATTATTATTGTTGTACAGTAAGAGGTGAGGTCATGTGACCTCTTAATGCTCCACTGTCAGCCACAGATCCAAAGTGGAAACTCAATCAGAACAGTCCAGCGCCCCGGCTTTACCAAATAATAATAGGAGTGTGTTTGTGTGTAGAACTGCGCGTATGAGAATGTGCGGTGCGTGTGCATGTGCACTGTAAAATAAATCTATGTAATTTTCTTGCAATGGCATGCCAGACCAATCATTTAGCTGCTAGAGGAATCAAAGTCACTCAACATCAAATAACCAACAGAACGCAGGCCCCTTTGTTATGACTTCATCCATACAATGTTTTTTCTATTTTATTTTTTCACCACAAAAACTCCATTCGCTGTTTGTTGAGAAAGCATAATCTGGTTCTGTGTCATAACTGGAGTCACAAATTATAGTTACCACTAGCATCAGGCTTTCCCTTACCCCAGTACCCAACCAGCCCCAGGCCTTGGGGAGAATGACACTTTCCTTCCATTCATCCTTCCAATTGGCCTTTCAGAGGGAAGAAAATGCACCCTGCACCGCAGAATGGGAATGACCACATGCGGCAAATACAGAGAGAGAGGACTAGGTCGCTAGGCACGACACCAGAGCATTATGAAATAAGAGCCTTTCACACTTCATGAAGCTATTTCAAAAACACCATACTCCTCCTTGCTGTACCGTGCATTCTAATAGAAGGGCAACTTTTATTTTGTACGTGTTTGTTGTATAGACTC
>NC_139710.1:18480759-18495759 GCF_964188405.1 Protomyctophum parallelum | reverse complement strand
CTTGTGTGTATGTTTCCTTTAATCAGCCGAGGGTCTGGAGGAGCTGGGCTTTGCTGCGGTCGGGAGCCGCAGCGCTCCTCCGCTATCCAGAGCCCTGGGATGTGTGCCTTTAATTTAGTAGCTGCGGTTGGACAGAGTGTAACCTGATAAAACTCTTTTAAATGATAGAGTAGCCATCTGGCTGGCTGGCTGACCGGCCCGGCTCTGTGGCTCAGGGGTTGGGGGGAAACTGGTGCTGAGGAGGTTGGTGGGTTGGCCCACTACGGGACCTGGTTGGAAACATGCAAAATCACACACATGTGCTCACAGACACGCACGCACACGCGCACGCACTGTATCGGACCAGTAGCTATAGTTGCTCCTTCATTTACTGCTGTTTCTCTTTCTAGCTCTCTCCCTCTCTCGGGCGGCAGTGGCTCAGGGGTCGAGTGGCCGGTAGAGCTAGTATCGAAGTGTCGTTGAGCAAGACTCTGAACCCCAAATTGCTACCGATGAGTAGGTTGGTGCCTTGCATGGTTTCCCCTGCCATCGGTGTGTGTGAATGGGTGAATGTAAAGCACAATCTGTAAAGTGCTTTGGATAAAAGCGCTATATAAATGCACCATTTACTCTGTCTCTCTGTTTTCCTAAGATGCATACTGCTAGCTCCCACCCATAAACACACACATGCACGCACGCACACAAACATTGCGGCCAGAGATACTCACTTGTCAGGGTTGTAGACGTTGAGTTCCTCCAGGAACAGGCTGTCATTGAGGAGGCCAGTGTACATCTTCGCCAAGAACTTGAGAATGATGCCTTTCTCTGAGCCCAGGAAGACCACAGTGTGGTTCTTATGGGGCCCGGCGGCATTGTCAACCGCGATGCGTGTCAGACGATACCTGGAAGTGGACACAAGTACAGTACCAATAGATCAGGCCAACCAATCAATCACTTTCTTGGCTTATCCCCAAAGTGTGTCTTAAGGAACCCATGCATAGACCATCAATAGTTTGGAAACATGCTGAGCATTACTGGCCGGTGGCATCTGGGGTTTGTCCCATTCACATTTTTGAAAGGATCAAACTAACTCAAATCTACATGTACATTCCTGAGTACAATCAAATCACGGAGTCAATTCGATTACTATCAGATGATGCCTGATTGAGGATCACAAACAACAGGTAATGATTTCTTGATGATAGTTACAGTAGTCAAATAAATATGTCAATATTATATCGATATCGTGGTATGAGACTAGATGGCTTAAGTCTTGTCTTTTCCTGCATGGTTTTAATCACTCATTTCATACTTACTCAAGAATTGACAAAAATAGTGTAAATAGTCGAACCTCACAACACATCACATCACAACACATGAGCTTGTAGATTGAAAAATGTATATTAGCGTCACAATAATATTATTAAAATAATCATAATCATCATAATCAAGATGTTTAATTTAGTCCCTCCCAACCCTAAACTATAAGATCTGTCAGACTGTTCTTGAAAATATACTACACTAGGTATATGATCTATTCTATTCTAGGAAGAAAAAACTAAAGTGAGTAAACTGGCCAGGGCCAAGTACAACAGGCTTCCACCGCACTTCAAGCCAAGTTTAGGCTGGTCTCATGGTGCATCTAAGGAACAGGACTGATGGAAGGCACTGGAGCAGTCTCTGAAAATGAAAGCCTTTTAACAGGGTGCAGGCAAGTAGATTGACGACGATGTCAATACATCTTCGTTAGGTCCCAACCTTTTTGGTTGCCCTTCCACTGGCCAGGTGTCAGTAATTGTTGTAGATGCCTGGGATGCAAGTAGGCATACCAAGCACGGAAACACTAAAACTAATCCTTCGGGCTGTTTACTTTTAGTGACTCTCCAAGGTCTTTAAACTCAAAGTGAACCTCCTCTAATGACTATCTGTCTCCCAATTAGTTCTGGGCTGAAAGGACCTCTTACTGTTATCAAACATTATCTTCAAATCTGTATGTATTATGCAAATCCATTTGAATGTTTTTTGTTATTAATTCAAGGAGATGGCAATTAAAGATTAAACTTGAGAGCTTATTGGGGAAAAATGAGGAAATCCTCTTGTATCCTCAGGATACAAGGACCTTGTGAGAGTTTGCCATGCGACCCGAGGGAGAACCTAATGTACTAAGAAACTATTTAACCTGAGGGAGAACCTAATGTACTAAGAAACTATTTTGGTTTGAATGTAAATGAAGCGTGCTGTACAGTAAGGTTTACAGTATCAGCTCTTTAATAAGCCTGGCGTCCATATTTTGGGCATGTGGCGAACATTAAAGTAGAACATTTTAAGGGTTTAAGTGGTTACGGCCATGTTCTCTTATTCCCTTCACTCCTTTAGTTTTTGTCTTAGATGGCATTGGAATTCTCAGTGGTTTTGTTCAATGAAAACAACCGCTATGTAAAGCATGGCTGTAGCTCCAAGGACTGTGGAAATGGGATTTGGTCTCATTGAAATAACACAATCTCAAGACATTCACTGTCTTTTCCCCATTCAGAGTAATAGAAATCTCAAGAGGAGAGTTCTTCAAAGTGCCCCCTCACTCTCTCTGCCACTGATTGTGTGCACGGCAAGCTAAAGAAAACCCTGCCAGAGTAGAAATCATAAGGACACAATAGATATAGGCCTTTTCCAATTTGTGCCAAAAACCGATGCTGGATACTCAGATGTCCCCTCTGGCTGGCATGGCAGGGACAGAGCCCTATTACAGAATACAGATGCTGTTTCCAGTTGACTTCCCAGAGTCAAGACTAATATTCCATACAGAAATTAAGTCATGGATACTGTAGCCTACTATAAAAGCACCCCCACCCCCACCCTGTTCTCTTCGTGTCTCTCTCTCTCTCTCTCTCTCTCTCTCTCTCTCTCTCTCTCTGTGTCTTCATAATGTCTTGTTTTTTATACCTTACATAAAGCCGTTAACTACTGCCCCGGCTGCGCTTTATGCAGTGTCATTTCAAATAAAATTAAACAGCCTGATCTCTGATTATATAATGATAAAAAAAACCACCCGTGTGAAGTGAGGGGCGCTAATATATTAAAGTCTAACTCATGTTGATTAGGTGATGTAATGGTGATGTGAATCAAACGGTGAAAACATAAACATTAAACGCAATTAACAATAAAGAGACAATATGACGTAAATGGAACATTATGTTGATGTACATTTTCCCTTCATTGTCAATGGCATTTTCAAAACAAACATTGAACTAAAGACAAACATTAAAACTGTGTATAGGCCCTCGAAATTCTGTTATTCACAGTATGCTCTATAATATAAGCCAAAGGCATTAAGTTAATGAAAGGTGAGATGTGTAGGGAAAGGCATGTGCATTCAAAGATAATACAGGCAGGGTCAAGATTCCATTGAAATGATTTGTAAAGCACATGGAAATAGCTTCATGCGGCCTGTTTTGAAAGTGAATTTACCACTGTCACATTTAGTCAAGTGCTTGGTAAGTTTACATTTCCAGCTCATCTCAAGCATCTCAAAATTTTAAGCTCAACTAATTGGATTTCCAAACCATTTCAGATGAAAAGCGAGTCGGTGGGCTAGTTCCCGGTTGCCAATGAGATGGCACTCTGCTGTCCTATACCTCCAGAGACTGGCTGAATCGTCAGTGTGTAGCGTAGCCAAATGCCAGACAGACCTTCATGATCAAACGACCACAGCCAGAGAGCACTTGCTTTGGGGAATGGGCTCAACTCCAGAAACTCTGGATGCAAGCCAGCCGCAAAGAAGAAAAACTCTCTTTTACCCAATTCTGGTAGAAAATGTCCACATTTAAATAAAAGTGGAAAAAAAAGAAAAGTTCATAGAACTTTCATGACAAACTACACGCAACTTTATAAATACTTTAGAATCCATGGTTGCAGGTGACAGCTGAGCAGAATAGAATATGTGACATTCCAGAATATTTCAGTA
Source organism: Protomyctophum parallelum (assembly GCF_964188405.1). Classification (NCBI taxonomy): domain Eukaryota; kingdom Metazoa; phylum Chordata; class Actinopteri; order Myctophiformes; family Myctophidae; genus Protomyctophum; species Protomyctophum parallelum. Next base: position 18,491,819 of record NC_139710.1, on the reverse strand, counting down.
TGAAGCCTTTTCAACATCTCCACAAATTAAAATATGTCTTCATCACATCACTATCTCAGCGCCTGACAGGATGAGGATTACAAAATTGATCTTGCCCTGTGCTTACACAGTACAATCCTCTGTGGTAATAATGTATGGACAAATGGTATCTTTCCTCCAAGGTGTAAGTTGCAGACTTGAAAAGAAAAAAGGAATCCAAGGCACTCCGCCTTTGGTGAAAAATAATTCAAATAATGTATTAATGAGCAAGGCAAATAAATAACAGGACCTACGCGTTTCGACCAAAAGGTCTTCGTCAGGGTCTATCTGGACCTACGCGTTTCGACCAAAAGGTCTTCGTCAGGGTCTATCTGATAATAATTTATCAATTTGTAACTCAGAGTGTACAACATTTGCACACTCTCAGAGTTAAATGAACACTCAGGATTTCACGAGTAGGGCCTTAACCCATTAAAACAGGGAAAGGGAATATTTTAGAAAAATCTTGAAAGTGTGCTAACTACTGGTTTAGAAGGAATTTGTCGAATGAATGGGTTAAACTTAAAACAGGTCACAGATCGCATTCACCCTAACCGCAAGCATGACAAGCCATTTCACCCAATTTGGCTCCAGGGATGAAATGGATCAATGACGTCCAGGCTGTGTCACACTCACCGGACCATGGTCTTGAGGAACCAGGGTCTGTTGGCGATGGAAGGCACGGCCTCGTCCATCAGAGGGTGCATCTTGATGAAGTTCAACGTGTCATCTGGGAACTCGCTAGACAGCTTGTATCTCTCCAAAGACGGAGTGCCAGCACAGCAGCCAGGTCTGAGGAGAGCAGGGGAGGTGGATGAGGGTAAACAAGGAGCAGGAACATTATTCGGATCAGAAGAGAGGACTTGTAACATTGATTGATTTAGGCTAAGAGCTTAATTTCACTTCAAATCAATGAGGGGGTGAAACTGCAACAGTAGCCCTTCGCACTAAGATGCTTTGATGAGAGCACAGTGAGAAAATGCCTTGTTTTTTATTGGAATCAAACACGACACACTTCTACCATTTCTGTTTATAGGGAACCGACGGGAGCTGCTCGTAAAAGTCAAGCAGCTTTTTGATAGTGCTACTTCTTTGCAGACATTTCACCCCTAAGAGCTTGTAAAACCAATTTACTGTACCCACTTCTGAAACCATGTTTTGCCACATAACCTACGACAGATCCGTGGAACATTAACCAGCCGGCCAACAAGATTTCTTTGACAATCCACACGTGTGTGTGTGTGTGTGTGTGTGTGTGTGTGTGTGTGTGTGTGTGTGTGTGTGTGTGTGTGTGTGTGTGTGTGTGATGTCAGTCATTATCAATGATTAACGATGAATGATTAATGATTAACTCCATATTTGACCACCAGCAATGTGCACAAGAAAATGTGGTTCTGATCGGTCCAATAGTTTACTTTATTTTTTTCCCATTAATACTATACCCATTAATACTAATGCAAGCATGCATCTATACTATAGGGCATGAGCTCACAAAACATCCTGTGACATTGAAAATAAAAGCCTCTTTTAGACGTTATTTGCCTTGAAAAATCCACTCCACTGAAAGATATTCCATTCAACCAGTTTCTTTTCAGTATTAAAAATGCAAAAATCACACATTCTCTTTTTTTCACTGTTGATAGCTATGTCTGAAGATGCAAGAAGAGCAGAACTAGAGGCCGACCTTTCTCCAATTCAGTAAGCAAAATGTGTAAATGATTCAGTATGACGTCTAGCACTATACTAGACGAGCAGTCTACTGGGGCCGAGCAGGGATAGCAGTGTTAAGCCTAGTCTCTCAAGGCAGACAATTCTTCCACAACCTTTGATGCTAGTCTGTAACTGTGCCTCATTATCTGTATTTAATTTTTGTTTGTGAAAATAAATAAAAATATCTTTCAGTCAGGAACACTCACGTCAAAGTAGATTAAATCATTTATTGCAATAAGAGAGTTTAGAGAGCCATGCAAACATTGAATTCCAGTTTACTCTAGGCTAGAGCTATGCACACGCTTGAGTACTGCTGAACTACAGTAGTGGAGGCTGAATACCGGACTACTCGCCTCTGCGAGTGGACTTCATCTTTGGCGAGTGGCCTTCCCCTTTGATCGAGAAGTCTTCACTTTCCGGGGCGGGTTGTCCGAGAGTACTCGCCCCGGAAAGTGAAGTCTTCTCGCCAAAAGGGGAAGTCCACTCGACCCGAAAGTGAAGCCCCAAGATGGTCCGTTGCTGCCCTCTAAAGGATCTCCCGTACGGACCATACTCTATGGCACGGACCCACCAGTCACTCGAACGAGTCGTTCAATCATTGGCCGAGCCAGGCCGATCGTCCTTCCAGGCTATGGGATTTTCTCTGGGAGGGATGGGGTCTAATCTCCTCTTGTGCGGTTGAGAGTAGCCATTTTTTCCCCTGCGGTCCATGGTAGTAGCAGACTAGCACTGTCAATTAGCATCGAACATTTGCGCTCGTTATAGCTAAATACAGTATTAAAAAATTATGATGATTATGATTATGATCGAAAATCTCAGTTACAATGAAACTGAATGGAGGTGTTTTTTTTAAGGGTAACTGTTCCGTTTTGGCAGAGTCAGACGATCCGCGATGTCAACACCAGTCACTCCTCCCAGTCACCCCCAGGCAGGATGCCTTCTACCCGGGCATAATTTCCTCTTTACATCCCCTGTCTGTCTGGGACCACCAGCTATAGCAATTATCACAATTTAAAAAAATAAGCATATTGAAACTATTTCACATTAACAATGTTGGTAAAACTAAGATATTTGAGGGGAAATATATAATTTATATCCACAAATAAAATATTATCATTGATTAACTCCATTTCTCTACCCTCCATCCCTTTAGTTTCCATGGTTATTGAGCCCCTCCTATATTTAATCTATACTAACCAATTATGGTAATATGAATTGTATGCTATTAGTATAAAGAAGGAGCCTAATCTATTTTCATGTTTTTATAGCATTAAATACTATATATATTTTTTGGTATGTATTAGCCTGTGACGTCACAGGGGAGCATGAATAAGTCCACCGTGGACCCTCTTGTAAACAAGTAATTCTGCAAACTGTTAATACATATTTCAATCAATCAATCAAAGTTTAATGTTTCTAAGTTAATCATCATGACGTTGTTTGTTGCACTTGCAACTTTGCAAGTAGTATTTGTATTTGCAACCAGAGGGCTACAAATACAATCAGTCATTCAGTCAGTCAGTCATGCATTATTATATAGACTCGTCGGTCTTTCCTTCCGCAAAATAAAAACGTATGGGTTTCCAATGCTAGACAATGTCAGACCCAAGTCAGTCATTCGTACACACTTCACAGTTCGTTTACAGCACTTCGTTCAGTCACCACCCCCTTCTCCCGGTCGGTTATACTGTTACAGCACTTTGAACGAAGAATATGCATTTCGTTCTTTCGGTCTCCTCGGTAAATGTACCAGTATGACCGATCCGACCCACTTTGAACGAAGAACGAAACTTTGAACGAAGAACGAATAATTTCGGTCTTTCGGTCTCCTAGCTCGGTCAATGTACCAGTATGACCGATCCGACCCACTTTGAACGAAGAACGAAATATGCATTTCGGTCTTTCGGTCGTATCGTATGACCAGTCACCACCCACTTCTCCTCTGCAACTGTTGTGCGCTGTGGGAGCCCTGGAGACGGAGAGCACGGCCCCGCCCTGCACCCTCCGGCTCGCAGCCTCGCACTGAATGAGAAGAGCAGCCGGCGATTCCCCGTCATTTGCATTTTGAACGGATCATTCACGGAAGTGACCGGATCGGTTTCGTTCACCAAAAAGAACTAGTTATTTTGATTCGTTCGTTCATGACCGACTCATCTCTAACGGATGTTATTTTTGTTGCTTTAGCACAGTAGCTAGCAAAGGCTGCAGTTGCTGAAAGTGAAGAAAACACTAGCCAAAAAGTGAAGACTTGTCGCCAAAAGGGGAAGTCATCTCGCCCCGGGCCGAATGGCCTTCTGCTTGGGCCGAGTGGACTTGACTTTTTGGCGAGTCGCCAAGACCACTCGCATAGACCACTCGCCAAGGGCGAGTGGTCTACCGTGGAGGCTGGGGTGGTGGAGGCAGCTGAGCTTATGCGACTTCCGTGACCTGCATGAAATAACGCAATGCTTCATATATAATTTGTATGGCTTTTCTGCCTTTATTGATAGTACGTGAATATGGACAGGAAAGAGGGAGAGAGAGAAGGGGAGAGACATGCAGCAAGGGTCTTCATGGGCAGGACTCGAACACGCAACGCACTCTCAGGCCAAAGCCTATATATTCTTGAATTTCCAAGCAGCAAGCTAGATAGGATTCGATTAATTGATTTACAGTAGGACTGCAGAGGCGAAAAGGAAGTGGGGGGCATCTGCATTGCATTCTAATAATCCTGCAAAAAATAGCCACTATTTGCTATTTACAGTGTGCGACAGAGCATAAAGCAAGCATTTCAGCTCGTTTGCATACAAAAAGGCCTCACAAGTTGGGGTGACCGAAGTAAGTAACTAACCATTTATACTCCTTGTGAGTGCAAATACCCGGGGTCGAATCTCAGTCTGAGCCCCTTTTTGTCTTCTCTCTGCCCTCGGATTCCTGTTTATACACTTATTTGAAATCAAGCATAACAATTCCACATCATAAATAGGACCATCCCAATCAGCCAATGCACTACAGAGGGTTTTATGTCGTTAACACCTGAAGTTGTTCCAAGTAAACTCGTATTTTCACGCTAATCATAAGAACACAAACATGCATGCACGGCTTGCACGCACGCACCCACACACACAATGGTACAGGTACTGAAGTGTTGGGGAACAGCCTCCTCAGCCATAATAATGGGAAGGAACGCACACATGCACGCACACATGCACGCACACATGCACACACCCACACACACACGCACGCACGCACGCACGCACGCACACACACATTATCCTGCCCCAGTTATTTGTAGCTAGGGAAAGGAGTGCAGCTTTTAGTAGGCTAATTAGGGAGCAGTAGATGAAAGATTGATCAGCCTGGTGCATTTGTAGAATTAACCGTCCATCTGCAAAATGATCTCATGCTTCATTTACTGATATCGAGCTCCTTCTTTGATCCTGTTGTGTGTGTGGGGAGGTGAGGTAATGTATTAGTGTGTGTGTGTGTGTGTGTGTGTGTGTGTGTGTGTGTGTGTGTGTGTGTGTGTGCTTGCTTGTGTGCGTGCGTGCGTACGTAATTAGCAGTATCTGTTACCTTGGCTTGGGGACCTTGTCCTCAGGAAAAGGTGTCCAAGTGGAATCTGGGGATTTCTGTTCCTTGAATCGGCCTGTAAATGCGTTGGCCACGTCTGCCATGTCATATGCACACACTGCTGAGCCCGGAATGCTGGAACAGGAAAACAAACAATAATTTGTTTTTGTCATTATAATGTTTTGTTTATTTGAATTTGCAAGCACAAATGTTGAGAATTTCATCTAGATATCCTGTTGAGACAGATGCTACTGTAGGTTTGATGTTCACCTGTATCCTAGTATCTACTTACAGGTAACTGTTTATCATGTTGTTTGTTGGACTATAGGGTTCATTCTTATTCTGATCTCGCACGTGTTATGGTACCACACTGGCAGAACATCATTGGACATTTACGTGTACTGTATTAGGCCCATTATACCACACTACAATGTTATGACCCCTACACACTACTGTAGGACTTTTAAAGTTGCCGGGGAGTCATCAGATCGTTAAGTATTTCACACTACAGGAGTCTCTTTTGGAAATCATTCCAATCGTCATTATATCGTCGTGGTTTTCACATTAACTAATTGATCACACACTGCAAGAGTTCACCAATATGCGATCCAGACCCGATACATAGGCTACATTTGTTTTTATTCCAATTCATTTTGACCTCTCACGTATACGTGCAGGATCCCGTGATACATGCGCAAGACCGACACAGGACACTTCTCTCTCTCTCTACCCCTCTCTCTCTCTCTCTCTCTCTCTCTCTCTGAGCGCACGTGGTCAGACGCTGTTTTATCAATATTATTCAAGTGAGATGTGTTGGTTTTTTAGAGACTATTTAACAGCTATATTAGGCTAATATAGCTACTAATATGTATCACAGTTGGATTTCCCTAAGGAATATATGTGACACCTTAATCTACCCACGGAATAAAGGTTATATATACACACCCATCTATCGATACAGACAGACAGACAGACAGACAGACAGACAGACAGACAGACTTTCTGCCTTCACAGACACAGCTGTCCTGTGCTCTCATTGGCTGTGAATTCGGACCTTCTCAAGGTGCCGCCACAACCCCGTTCACGTTCATACTGTATGGTGTCCAGTTGGCGAGAGCCAAATCTACCTGCTAGATATTCAGGTTTTGTCGGTGAGCTCCAAAAAAGCTCCCTAAATGGTGCATTTACGTATATAGCGCCTTTATCCAAGGCGCTTTACATAGATTGTGCATTACATTCACCCATTCACACACACATTCATACACCGATGGCGGTGGAAACTATGAATTGTCCACTGTAGACTTGTTCTCATCATGTCATAGTGCCTTCAGCAGTTAATATGTACAGTAGTTGGAGTATATTTGCTAACAAAAATAATCCCCAACAACTGTACTTAGAGGAGACAGAGAGAGGGCACATTCCTTTCCAATCCATTCATACAAGAATGGGTTTCCCCAAATGCCTCGAGGAAGCATAAGTTCAGCATAAGTCCACTGTTGGGCCAAAAATATGGGAGACAGATGATCGTATTGTTGCTATTCATATAGAGGGGGGGAAGGGAGGCACACACAGCTTGTTGTGATAGCAGCTGAGCTACTGGCTAGTGGCTTCTGTATCTGTCTGTTTGGAATCAATGCATAGTGCAGCACTGACTCACTTTTCTATTTACCACACATCTGCTCACAAAAAACGTTAAACTAAGAACTGTTCAGTCACTGTCATTCAGGCTTAAAAATGGGAATCTCTTGTCTCCGTCTCCTTCCCCGAATTCTATATCTCTACAGACCAGTGGGGGAGTTTTCGGAACGCCTTTTCGCTGTTGCATCATGGGCTAGACACATCATGCAGTCATGGGCACAAGGGCAGTATTATAAAGGACAAGGTCAGGGAACAGTCGCACTGTTCACCTCTTGGTCTGGCTACTGAAAGATAGGCACTAGCCTCTATAATGTAGGAGATAGGAGACGTACAGAGTCATACAGTATCTATTTATACCAAGCCAACAGCACAGTACGAACCAGAGTGTTCATTTAACTCAGAGTGAATAAATGGGTCCATTTTTACCCTCTCACTTACAGCTCCATTACACACTGTGATTTAAATGAACACTCTGAACTCGGTCATCAGCATGGAAAGGCAGCCAACCAGCCAGTCGCCCAGCCAGACTGACAATTAAATGAAGGACTGGAAACCCCTCAGTGAGTGTTTCCTCCAATTTCACCTGCAGGCTGCGAAATGGAAAGTTAATGCCCAGGCTCAAAACCGCCGCTTATAGACAATTTTGGCTGGCGTCGCTTCATTGGATTTTAATGTCCATTAACCATGCTCAATTGCATTGTCACAAGCAATTGTCTTATCTGCTAAAACGTAACAATAGAATGGAAAATTATAATATGTGTCAGCTGGGCTCATGGTAATTTTCAATTTAGATAAAATAAAACTGCCAGTCTATGAATATGAAAGCAGCTCAGAATACAAAGAATGAAGGGGGAAAATAAGATTATGCACAAAAAGGCCAAGAAAACAGTTTTGACAGCAGAAATGAGTGTCGCCCCAGCCGCCACAGAAATTAAGTGTCCCTGAGGGCACTGGCACTATTAAAAAGGTCAATATGTTGCAATGAAGTACTGTAATTACGTTCACATGTGTTTCAAAATGTTCAAAACGAGAACGCAATCTGTTGATTGTACCTTTTCTAAATAGTTTTATTCACTTAAACAATTATAGTGTTTAAATGGGTAAAATGACCTTGAGAAATTGCTTAACGATTTGTTAATTAATGAATCCATCTCTAATCTTAATTGAGATCTGTGTGAGTCATTGGACGCTGCTTTCATTCAGTCAATTGCGTAGTGTCATCGGCGTATTGCACCTGTTGTAGGGCGTGGAGAAGGTCGCCATGACTACGTCGCGTCCGTTGATATGAATGACGTTGGTCACGGCCTGCAGGATGTTGAAGTAGAAGTGCGAGTCCCCGGGGATGGAGCAGTTTAGTCGGGTTTTGAGGAAGGAGGTCCATTGTTTCTCCAGGACGCGCTGCGAGCCACCACGGTCATTCTTGCAAACCCTGGCCACCCGCGGAAACATCACCTGAGAGGAGAGGAGAGCCACTTCAAGCCTAAGTCTTAAGCCTAATTTATATGTCGTTGTACGGCTCTGTCGCTGATGAATAAGACGTTGAAGAGGTACAAAACATTTGGACAGAGGTAATAGTGCACGCACATCCCCTCTAGCCCAGGTGCTGGACAAACGGTAAGAGAAAATAGAGTCCGCAACACATGGTAAAATAGTACTCAGTTCCACTGATGTATTGATTCAATGTTTCGATACGTTTGGATCTTCTTCAGGAATAATCTCTATTCTTTTCTCTCTTCTTCAGATTATTCCTGAAGAAGTTTCAAATGGATCGAAACGTTGAATCAATGAATCAGTGGAGCTGAGTACTATTTTTCCAGTGTTGCAGAGTCTACTTTCTCTTCCACAAAATATATGGGGCTCTCACCCACTACTGTAGTGTCAAACCTAATCATCTATGTCTCTATTGCATGTACTGTACCAGCATTTCCCCTACTAAGCAATTATTTTGAATCCACTTACGGTAAATGCGAGCCATGAAATGATTAATAGCCAAACAACCCGATTATTAATTATACATAAGACAAGGCTGTTTTGAGACAGATGACTTACTGTTACAAATTGAAGCAACATAACTGAAAAGAAACGACTTGTATTTTGTGGCCCTCATATAAAGAAGACAGATACACGACGTGCTTCTACGCATTAAGAAGTCAATGTTTCGTTATGCGGATTGTAAACTTTAGGGCCCAATTACCACAAAGGAAAGCACAATGGTGTATTTTATGACTACTGTATTTTATCGCTGCCCACCGGAAATCCAACCGATGAAATCTGTGGCAGATAGCTTGGAAGGCCTAGCACGACGTTCCATCAAATGGTAAATTAAAGATATAGCAGAGGAAACTGGTGTGTTTAATACACCGTTAAAGACTCTGCACCTGGCAAGAGAAATTTCAAAATATATGACTTCAATAGGGGCCGGTGCTGTAATTGCTACTCTGCAATACGATGGTGTACTCAGTATTGTAATTAGTCGTTGTCACACTGTACTTACAGCAATAAATCTAACCCCAACCTAAAATTACTACGTAGAGTAAACACTGAATGTGAGTGAACATGCACTTAGATCAGATCCCATCGCACAATTGCACACACCCACCCACCGACCTACAGTCACACATACTGCACAGCCACACACACACACACACACACACCCACACTCAGTGCACCTACATACAGTACCCACCCATCTAAAGCACACACAGACACATGTAGAGACACACATAAATCAGTGCTATTACACCCTTGTTTCGAAAATATTGAACCAATGGAAAGTAGTAAAAACCGCATTTGAACAAAACCTCTTAACTCCATTGGACCCTCAAACTGTCTGCTAAAACAGCTAACTCCACCACTCCTTTTCATGCTAGTAATTGACATTGACATCTAAAGTAACAACACCAACTTTGATGTGGTAGTATTGGATCGTTTAAAAAAATATAAGGTTTTCTTCATTTCCTTAAAAAGAAAAGAAAATCTAAGAAATAAACATTTTAGAGTTATGAGGTTTCCTCCGGACAGCAACGATATGTATTGTACAGACACACATACTGATATACAGTACATGTACAGACCAGAGACACACGCACACACTCACGAACGCACGCACGCACGTCAGGGCTGGATATAGGCATGGGCATGGGCAATGTCGCAAAACAAACTGTCGCACGCAGGCATGCATGCAAGCACGTTCGCACACACACACACACACGTGCACACACAGAGGGGACCGTTCACTGACAGATAATACAGAGCTGAGATTAAAGAGCATGCAATATTCAGGACAGGTGTGACTGCCTTTCAGCTGGTTGCATAATTATGTCAGCTTTACATTTCACAATTCAACTTAACAATTCAACACATCCGAGTATTGTCTCATGTATGTCTTACTGTCTACCTTTAAAATAGCTAGATGTGGCCACTGTCACAACCACACACACACACACACACACACACACACACACACACACACACACACACACACACACACACACACACACACACACACACACACACACACACACACACACAGGATATAACTCATATAACTGGAACAAATACCTACTTGAGGCTTGATAATTTGATTGATCTAAATTCCAAATCACGCTTCTATTTAATCCCCCGTCCTCTTGTATGCTGGAGATAATGGACTGGTAAAGTAAGTAGGCCAAATGGGTACTATGAACGAAGTAAACTGTGGAATGGCTTTTTGTAGTAGCTTATTATTGATTGTGTCACAGAACACTGATGACTGTTTACATTGCCATGGAAAGCTCCGTTAATCAATTAAAATGGAGAGATATCGTTTGTCAAAGCGTAAATTACTCTCTGAAGCATATGGCTCAGCCGCGGGCATACTTACGCTGACATTCCTTTCAGAGTGCTCGGTGGATTTCACAATTCCCTGATCTGTATTCACGTTCTGTATGACTCCATCCTGTCAGTTTGGACTGAAATTCCATTATTTCTGTGCGTCTTGTTACACCTGAATTCTACCTCCGCCATCCCCCAGCCCCGCTCTGCCTTTCATTCTATCATCAAACTACACAGTGAAAGATTCCATTTCCATAATGCTATTTTCTTCCAAGCATGGTACCCAATTAAACTTCCTCCAGTCAGAGGTCTAAAACTGAAACGAGAAG
>NC_139710.1:18473259-18478259 GCF_964188405.1 Protomyctophum parallelum | reverse complement strand
CCCCCAGTTGTGTCAATTTCTGGAGCATGTGTCAAAGACGTCTTTTTTTTCTTTCTTTATAACATATCGGAGAGCTGCCTTCAGAATATTAAATGCAAGCGCAACTAATCCCCATGTTCAAACAGTGTACACTCAACTTTCCCATCGAGTTCAAAACACGTACAGTGTTTAAGAACAGCCTGAGCCGAACGGTGGCTTAACACACAATCTATTGTGTTGTGGTGTAACTCTTCCAAAGCAGGGGTTCTCAAGCCGTGGGTCGCGACCCCTCAGGGGGTCGCCAAATTATTTTGGGGGGTCCCCAAATGCAAATAATTAAAGAAAAGAGACATAGCCAAAGCATTTCCAGGGGTCCCCAGCCAAAAAGGTTGAGAACCCCTGTTCTAAACGAGCTGCGTTTGACTTAAATTCCATTATGAATGGCTCAAAGAACCTCCACATGTTCTTTGACATTTCACAAATTTGTGTTGACGTTAACAAATATGACGAGGCACAGTACATGGAATAAATGCTGAATGGTTTTCTTACCAGCAAAGAGTGCGACATTGGCGTGCTTGGCGTCATATGGGCAGCGTGCCATCCCACTGATCTCCTCTCCCTGAGCTTCCAGGGTGTCCAGCTATAGGGGCACAAGTGAGGCAAAATGTCAATATAGTGTTATGTTATATGAACAGATACATTGGAAGCATGTTGTTATTGAGGCTGGTTGGTCAAGTGTCAGGTGTCCTGTCTCTCTGCGGAACTAACCTGCAGTTCGTCTTTGGTGTGGAAGATGAAGTCAAATAATGACAAACATACTGTAGTTACTACAGTTAAGTAGTAAGTACTGTCATTTTTGAGGGGCGCATAGCCCCTCCTATGTCCAGCTTTGAGGGTTTTGTAAACACAAACATTGTCCGAACACAAACATTAAATGCCATTGACAATGAATGGCCAGTTTTGAGTGTTTGTGTAAACACAAACATTGAAGACAAATTATGATTGGCCTGAATGAGATGATGTATGATGATGTATGACGATAAGAGCGCCTCTCACTTCATGTCAGTGTGTAACAATGACAGTACAGATTATTAGCTGATAACACCACAGGAGGTGAGGTTGAGTGCCTAAAGGTGGCTCGATAATCGGGCATTTTTGACGCTCGCCCCGACTCAATCGGGAGCGATTCTCGGGCATAAATTATCGTCTAATGTGAGTGTATAAAAGATCCAATCGTAATCCCTCCGATCTGCTCAGGGCGGCTCACAGCACGATCGGGATCGGCCCGATCAACATCAAGAATGTTTGATATTTGCTCTGCCCCGCTCTTCCCCCGCAACCCCCTTCTCCTCCTCCCCTCCCCTCTCCTCTCCCCCTCCCCGCTCCACTCCCAAGAGAATCCTTGGGCGCGCTGCGCCCGAGTTTTAAAACCCTGTAGTGTGTGCTGCATAAAATAATCGGGCCCGATTATCCTGTAGTGTGTGGTGCATACAATAATCGGGCCCGATTATCCTGTAGTGTGTGGTGCATAAAATAATCGGGCCCGATTATCCTGTAGTGTGTGGTGCATACAATAATCGGGCCCGATTATCCTGTAGTGTGTGGTGCTATCAGATTTCAGATTGAAAAGAATCGGCTATGGCCCAGGCCGTAGCGTAACGGTCTGGGCACCGGACTGGTAATCCAGTCGCAGTGTGCCGCGGGTTCGACTCCCGGACCCGACACGGCCTTTACTGCATGTCATCCCCCCATCTCTCTCCCGTTTCCTGTCAGCCTACTGTCTGTCCCTTCAAAAATCAATAAAAGGCGTAAGCCGCAAAAAAATATCTTAAAATAAAATAAAATAAAGAATCGGCTAGTGTAATACCACCTTTAGTATGAGGCATGTTGGAGTGGAATGATATAGCGCCCAACCTAGAAGTGTTCCTATCATTCCAACCAATCCTGAGCTACAGTAACCAGGCCTCTCTCTGGCACCCCACTGAGAGCAGTACAAGCTGCCCAGTCTATGGGAAAGTGAGAGAGGAAAAATAGACTTTTTCCATAGAAACATGTTTCACACTAATGGCGTGTAATTGCAGGCGGCCAGCTCTCTTCCTTCCCCCTTCAGCGGTATAATACTGGTGTTAAAGAGTAGGGCGGGTCCACATAGCCTCAAGACAGCTCTTTGCCATATAGTGCTTTCCCACTGTTGTGCTTTCTGAAATTAGCTTTCTCTTTTACTGTGAAGATGAGGATATAAATGGACCGAGGACACTGGGTGATTTGTCAGCAGGGACAGCACAATCCACTGAGGAGGGAAGGTGAGAAATTGTCACTGGGCGGTAATTTCTTTCTTTTTAAACAGCGCATAATAATCCTTAATCCAATTTATATCTTGAAGCAGCAATTTTGTGTAATAACAGCTATTTCCTATACACAGATCTTCCAAGAAAAGAAGGATGCCGGGCAGCAGTGTTGGCCTTTTAAAGCTGCATTTCGGAACTTATGTTAATCATACGTGGCAGATGTTTGGTTTCCTGGGTGTCATTTGCAATTACCTCTTTCTGTCGGGAGAGAAAACATGGAGTGTAGCTTTATGAACAGCAACTAAATTGTGTATGACACATTTTGTGAAGGCCTACAAGTCCATAACTTGAGAATTGCTGATATGGAGATGGGATTCTGACAATGTTTCCTGCACATTACTACAGAACCCCTAGGCATGACAGAGAATCAGATCAGGGTGAAAGGTCACACTCATCCCAATCTTGGGTTGCTATGTCATCCTCAGCAGGCTGCAGGCCTGAGGACACTCTGCCACACTGGCTGAAAACCAGGAACGCACGCACGCACGCACGCACGCACGCACGCACGCACGCACGCACGCACGCACGCACGCACGCACGCACGCACTCAAGCTGGCCTACACCGAGGTCAAGATAAACTATTCAACACACTGTATTCCTATGGAGTTAACAGTACAGTCATTTTTTATTCTCTCTCTCTCTCTCTCTCTCTCTCGTGCTCTCTCACAACAAAGACGAGTGCAGCTTGCCAAGAAGGCGAAGTGCTTACACCGCCCTTTTCTGGTCTCTAAACAGGTCATTTTGTTTTCTATTCCTGTCTCGGCGGAAACAGCTATCATCTGCCCACTAAAAAGGTCACACACACTCTCTCTCTCTCTCTCTCTCTCTCTCTCTCAAAAGACAACCTGGCAGTGAAAATTACATTTGACCTTTTTAACAGACAGAAACTAGCATGTTTGCTAATGCCCCCCACCCCACACCCACCCAGGTCTATGGGAAAAGAGAATAGTTTTATGGTTGTGCACTGCCACTGACACGTCCTTTTCATTCGTTTAGAACGGGAGAACTGTAATTATAGTTTCTGCTGAATTAATAATGAAGTGCGAGTGTGACTAGGGGTCAACTCAGGTGTTAGTTATGTGCTAATAGGGAAGCAGGTCTACTGACTGGCCACTCAGCCACCCACATGCACATGCACGCACCACGTGCACACGCACGCACACACAAACACAGTCTATCTCTCTCTCTCTCCCTACTCTTCCACTGACACAGATACTGTACATGTGCACAATAACTACACTCACATGGACACACAGCTCACCTACAGTACTGTCATGTGCTGCGCATACTGTACAATACCCCCCCAGACACTGCCCTCCATGCACTTCTCATTTTATTGTGGCAATGACCTCAGTCCAGTGGGTTTGGCTGTCTGTCAGTGATCTATCCCTGCTGTTTGAATGGGCGGCTGGACACAGATATACGAGTCCAATCTCCTATCAAACTGCAGAGAGACGACAGCCACACACGTCACACGCACATACACGTGTGCGTGTGTCCATCCATTTCTCATAAAGTAATTGAAACAGTTGGACGTTTGAACGGCTATCTGCACTTTTTTATATTACCTGCAGGGAAACTCTATTATGCTATCAACTCCACTGGCGGAGATGTACAGCAGCGCTATAGCGCATTAGATGAGTTTCAGTATAAAGGATTCTACATAACGGGAAGGCAGTGGTGGTGTTTTCACAACTCTGCAGCGCTGCCTTGACAACAGAACAGACGGCCCTGTAGGGACCCTGCTAAGCAGACAAATGTACAGTAACCTTGGCTTGGGGTAGAGAGTATCTAGATAAATTAATTACCACAACAGCTCTTGGTGTTTTACATCAGCTATATGCTAATTAATTAGACAAACACAAAATAAAGCCGTCCCAAACATGCCCATCAGGAATGTTCTAATTGGCTCAGCATCCGTTTTAGTACACAGGGTGAGGGCCACGGTCATGTTCTCATTGTAGTTTTGAATACGTCTCTTCTATGGGCCATATTTAACACAGCTGTTTCAACATCAGCTGTTCTCCTTGAAATATCATACATTCTTCTTTGTTGAGGTAGGGCCGCTACGTGGCCCTCACATCTACGTCGCATACCACAGATTTATTGCGACCGAAGGTCGCATTTACTATGAAAATGTGCTATTCCCGTCAGTCAGTCAGTGTATCACTCAAAATCCCCATAAATGGGAAAGCCCCCAATATGGTGCCCAGGTCTCGTGACATCGGATGTCATAGTAAATGCTGTCACAATTAAGCCCATATGGAATGTCAGAACAGGTTATGACATTCCATATACCGGTATTGATCCTTCCCCATCCATCCTTCCTCTTTGATGTCTCCCTTTTGACTGAAAGCTGTCCATTCAAACCCTAGACGGGCCCCAAAGTTATTAGTGCAGCCACGCCCACACACACACACACACACACACACACACACACACACACACACACACACACACACACACACACACACACACACACACACACACACACACACACACACCCTCACACCCTCACACACACACACACACACACACACACACACACACACACACACACACACACACACACACACACACACACACACACACACACACACACCATAAAAAGCTATTCAATAACAGCCTTCAAAAGCTCTTAGTAGTGATATGATTCTGTTCTATAATTAAACT